>NW_028154657.1:600000-987500 GCF_963457635.1 Microchirus variegatus | reverse complement strand
TGATTAAAACACTGTATCAGGAACCTTCAGCTAGAATTAAAATTAATGGAAATTTGACCGACAAAATAATGTTACAAAGATCGACCAGACAAGGATGCTGTTTGTCGCCGACTCTCTTCGCAATTTTTAGAGAGCCTTTAGCTCAAGCAATTCGGCAAAATAAAGAGATTAAAGGTGTCACAGTTAAGGGTGAGGAACATAAAATTGGGCTTTTTGCTGATGACATAATAGCTTTCCTCGAACAACCAAACACAACGCTCCCTAATTTGATGAAGCAACTGGAACTGTATGGATATTTCTCAGGATATAAAATTAATGTATCTAAAACTCAGATTTTAGCACTCAACTATATCCCATCGAGGGAGATCCAGGAAACATACAAATTGAACTGGAACTTAAAAGCAATTAATTATTTGGGTGTTATGGTCACTAAAAATCTTTCTGATTTGTATAGTGCTAATTACAAACATCTAAAACAAGAAATACAGAATGATATAACAAGATGGTCTACCTTACCACTGGATTTAAATTCAAGAATTGATATTGTTAAAATGAATATACTACCGAGATTTTTATATGTGTTCCAATCCCTGCCAATAGATGTCCCTCGAAGCCAGTTCATAGATTGGGATAGAATGATCTCTAGATTTGTCTGGTGTGGTAAAAAACCCAGAGTCAGATATAAAACTCTCCAGCTCCCCAAAGATAGAGGTGGTATGGGGCTTCCGAAACTGATGGAGTATTTTTACGCTGCTCAACTGAGACCTATATACTGTTGGTGTAGGTCGGAATTTAGAGCAAAATGGAAAGATATAGAAAAAGAAGTAAACCAAATACCGATTCAAAATATGGTCGGGGATAATCAGTTATATAAGGAGCTTAAGATTAATATGAATCCAATAACAGTACACACATTAGATCTGTGGTTTAAAGTACTGAAAAAGTACAAGATCCAGAGTGATGTTAAAATATTAAAATGGGTAGCCTACGACAGCAATTTTTACCCAGCAAAATATGATCAAAGATTTACAAGATGGGCAGAAAAAGGAATAACTGCTTGGTGTGTTCTAGAGAAAAAAGGGGAGCTGGTGAGTTTTGAAAATCTCAGAAGAAGATATGAATTGGATTCTCACGAAATGTTTAGATATTTTCAAGTAAGGGACTACTATAAAAAGGAGATCAAGTTGGACTCTTCTGGGGGAGTGAATGATGTCATCCGAATCATAACTAAAGCATATCAGGACAGTAGCATAAGAATAGTCTCATTATATCAAGGGTTGTGTACTAACAACAAACATACAACTAAATATATTAAGGTGAAATGGGAGGCAGATCTCAATGTAGAAATTACAGATGAGGAGTGGCACAAAATGTGGGAGATTCATCACTCCTCCACTAATTCACGAATTTGGAGGGAGTTTGCATGGAAGAATCTGATCCGTTTTTTTATTACACCGAAAATTAAGAGTAAGCAGTTGCACAGACATCAGAAATGTTGGCGAGGGTGTGGATCTTTGAATGTAGACCACTGTCGCATCTTTTGGAAATGCCAAAAAATAACTGTATTCTGAGAAATGCTATCTAGGGAACTACAGCAAATATTAGGATATGGAATTCCTAAGACCTGTCTAGTGCTTTATTTATGTAAATTCACAGAAGAGATTGATATTACTAATGATGGTTACCTGATCAAAATACTGCTGGTGGCAGGCAAGAAAGCCATCACTAGGAAATGGGGAAAGGAAACGCCACCAACGAAAGATCAATGGATAATTGTGGAAGATATATTTTTGATGGAAAAATTGACACATATATTGAGGCTACAGGGAGCACAACTGGACAGGAAATGGGAAAAATGGACCCAATACAGGACAAACGATGACACTGAACTGGAGTAATAATTGAAAGATACACCATTTTACAGGACTGGATGGATAACGTGCACTTCCCGGGCAATATGTTCAGTTTTTGTGTATTTGTTTTAAATGTTGGAAAAAAATGTCAATAAAAATTTAAGTGACAAAAAAAAAATGACACAGGACTTATAAAGCGCTTTTCAAGGTACCCCAAGACACTTTACAATAACAAAAGAAAAAACAGCAATACAGAGTAGATAGGAAATTAACAATAAAGGATGTAAAATGTTTTTTCCAGGTGTAAGTGATCTTGAAGAGATGGGTTTTGAGATGACGTTTGAAAGACGGCAGTGAATCAGAATTTGGGATGGCCAGCGGGATGGAGTTCGAGAGGGTAAGGGCGGCAAAGGCTCCGTCAACTATTGTGCGGTATTTGGTCCTGATGATGGGGGTGAGGGTGTTTGCGTCGGTGGAGCGTGTTCGGTGTGAGTGAATGGGGCAATGGAGGTCTGTCAGGTAAGAAGGGGCAAGGCTGTTTAGGAAGTTGTAGGTGGTGAAGAAAATCTTGAAATGTATGCATTTACATGTTAAAACTGCCCTCTGGCAGACAAGTTAGACCAAATTGCCAACTTTGATTTCAAGCTGCTAAATTGTTGAAATAAATAGTAACTTTTGTGAGGAAAAAAAATTATGTTGCAGACCCTGCCAGGCCATAGATAAATCATTATAAAACAGAACTGCAAAAAACTGACCTCCGGTGGACAAAGGTGATATTACGTGGAGATGACAAATGTATTCAAAGCTGCTGAATTGTTGGAATGTGAGGAAAATTAGCAACATCATTAGCAAACACACCGATGTGTGTTTAAGTCACTGCCAGCCCATAAATAATATGAGAAAACAGAAGGTTTCAGGCCATACAGAGTCACCGAGGGCCAGACTGTGGCACACATTTGTTCAGCCAGTTCAGCGGAGTGAGTGTGAGTGAAAGAGCCAGAAACTTCAAATAAATTAGTTATTCATTTATTTAACACAAAATGCAGATTCAAGATGGAAAAAAAATCAATACAAAGCAGAAAATAAACAAAACGACATCAAAGAAACATATAAAGGTTAAGTAGAAATTAAAGTCAAACAATCACAGGCTCTTTTCTTCAACACAATAAAACGGAGAAGAAAATACAGTTAGCTTTAAATAACTTATTCTTCATAAGCCCTGTTCGCTTTAAACCACACTTATACTGTGAATTATAAATGGAAAATAAAATGTAGGTTAACGTGTCAATCAGTCAATTTTTCAAATTTCAGTGAAAATGAAATAAATTTAGAGCAGTTTGATAACGTTAAGACAAAAAACTCAGCTTCACCCACTGAGGCTGAAGTGGCTGTGCTGTGATACCCCTGCTCGTTGGACTAAAACCTAATTTAATTTTAAGAAAAGGGGACTGGAAGGAAGAAAGGAAGCAATACAATACATTAGAGAAGGAGAGAACACGGAGATGAAAGTAGGGATGGAGGAAATAAAAAATATAGGAGCAATGGCAAAAAGAAAGGGCTGAAAGACATGAAAAAGAATGGAAGGAAAGAGAAAAGGAAAGCAATAAAAGGACAGCAAGGAAATAAATACAAGTTTGTCAACTCACACAGGGAAACCACATCAAGTCCAGTCGGTGAAATCCAGTCCATATTTTGCTGCCGTTTCTGGACACATGAAAACACGTGAAAATTTACTTGACTTTATCGTCACGACGACAAACAAACATTCAAACACATTCTACACATTAACATTTACTCAAAAAGATCAAGATTTCAAATAAGTCACAAATGTCCTGGTAAACTTATCGTTTGCCGCCGTCGTTAGCGTTACCCAGAGTGCACCACGTGGAGGTGACAGTCGGACTTGCACTCCTTTTTTTTTTTTTTATCATTCATAATATTACAGAGAAGAAACCCAACAATTCACACAATGAGCAAGCAATCGCGGCAACAGTGGAGAGAAAAAACTCCCTTTTAACAGGAAGAAATCTCTGGCAGAACCAGACTCAAAGTGTGCGGCCGTCTGCCTCGACCGGTTGGGGGGAATGGGAGGGGAACAGAAAGGACAAGAGGTGGTAACTTTTGTTAGTCAGTGGTTTTGGTTGGACGACCACAAGGAGGCCATTTTTTGCAGTTCATGTTGGGTTTTTTTCAGATTCTTGTGTTCCGTTCCTCCAGGTTTTGAATCCACTGATCCCATTTCCTCAAAGATCATCATGCAGATCCATCCATTTTCCAAAAGTAGATTCACTGAGGTGAATCAATTCATCCATTTGCTGCATCATCGTGTTGACAAAGTTGTCCAGAAAGTTACTTTTGCATTTCCAAGCCATGATTCCAGTTTGTCCATCCTTGTGAGCAGAATTTTGTTTTGCCGTCACGTTTGGAGAGTTCCGTCCAATCAGAGTTATCAATCCTCCGACACCTGCACCCGTTTACTGTCAACTAAGTTTTGCTAAGTGTACACATTTGTGTAACAACGACAACACAGGAAGATGAAACGACAGACCAAAGTAGAAGTGCATATTGACACAAACAAAAAAACACTCATCTTGTTTTGACAGCCGGTATTCAGAGTTCGTCTAAGTTGTCCAGGACGCAGGAAGTCCACCAAGTGTTAGGGTCTCAATTCTGGAACAGATTAGGAAAAACAAAACTGAAAAGCAGTAGCAAAGCGTCATTGATGTCAAAAGGTGTCTAATATACTGACCACTGTAGGTTCTTGTGTAGTGGAAGTGGTTAACGAGCTCTGCAGAACTCTGATAACCTGTGCACCTGAACCAGTTGTTTTGGGGATAACTAACTAAGGTTAGCTAACCCTAACCCCCTCATTTGTTCCTTGTTGCAGAAAACTGGTGTAAAAATATCTTAATATTTATTTCCACTTTAAATGAGTCAGTCTTTTGAAGCTACTTCATCCTGAAATATGCATATCAAATAATATTTTTAAAATGTTAACCTTTAAAAAATAATATTTTTAAAAGGTTAACCTTTTAAAGGCCATATTGTTTACACAACTACACTGTTTTCATTGGGAAAAAAGAACTACAATAACTTTTGATTCTGATGCATTCTTATTTTTTGCAATATCAGATTTTTCTAAAAACAGTCTCCTACAAAAATATTGTTCATATTTTTTTCAACTTTAAATTGTCACTCTTTTAACGCTACTTCAGACAGATATACTCATCAAATACTACTTTTAAAATTCTAACCCTTTAAAGGCCATAATGTTTATGCAACTCTTTAAATCAACAAAAAAACTACAATCCTTTCCAATCGATCATAAAATAACTTTCAAGGACTATTTATTATTATCAGGCCCTGAGATGGGTCAGTGATTGGTAGAATCATTGATTTTGATGCATTGTTAGTTTCTGTAGTGGCAGATGCAATTTAATAATCTTGTGATATGATGGATTTTGAATCGTCTCCTTCTATAAGCAAACTTTTTTCCAACTAAATAATTATTACCCTGTTTTGTTTTAAGATAAATAAACAAGAATAGGTTCAACCTGAAAAAATATTTATTTTGCAAAGACGACCCTGAATGATGAAGACTGAAATATGAACATTGAATATGAAACATGGGGCAGTTGGGTGTGTTGTTGGAGATGGGGAGAAAGGAAAAGAGCGATGGTGAGTGCATCATGTGTGACTGAGTGAGGGAGTGAGGGAGCGAGTGAGTGAGCGAGCGAGCGAGAGTGAGTGAGTGACTGTGAGTGAGTGAGCGAGCGAGACTGCGAGTGAACGAGCGAGATTTGGAGTCTCTGCTCCACCTGAGCTGAACTCTCACATTCACACATAATGCACTCACTCACCATCTCCATCTTTTCCCTTCTCACCATCTCCAACAACACACCAAACTGCCCCATGTTTCATATTCAATGTTCATATTAAAGTGTTCATCATTCAGTGTCCTTTGCAAAATAAATGTTTTTTCAGGTTCAAACTATTATTGTAAGTTTATTTATCTTAAAACAATACCAGGTTATAATTGGGTTAGTAGGAAAAAAATGTTTTACTTGTAGTCAGAGACCGATTCAAAATCCATCATATATCACAAAATAAGATTACATTGGATCTGCTACTACACAAAAGTAATAATGCATCAAAATCAATGTTTCTACGAATCACTGACCTATCTCAGGGTCTAATAACAACCAAATATTCCTTAAACCACACCAAACATTTCATTTCAAAAATGAAACAAACTTGAACCCCGAGTCTGTTTATATATCAAAAAACAACCTGTGTTTGAATCTTATTCAGTGCTTTGTGACTATAGTGATTTTTGTACACTTAAAAAATAATGGAAAAAACTAAATAATGAAAAGGGACGAGAGCAGCAGAAAACAACACTACTCATCTTCTTCTGACAGTTGGTGTTCAGATGTTCAAAGTTGTGCTGGACGTCAGAAATCCACCAAGCCTTGGGTCTCCATTCTGAAACAGATTAGGAAAAACGAAACTAAAAAGCAGCATCAAACAGTCACTGATGTCCAAAGGAATCTGATATACTCACCACTGCAGGTTCTTCTTGTGCAGTGGGAGTCACCGACCAGATCAGGGAAGAGGCGACTGTAGTGTAGAACGTCCACCAAGCACCACCTCGAGGTCGATCATGTTGGGTCTCCCTTCTGGAACAGATTAGGAAAAACAAACAGATAAAAGTGACAAAAGCAGCAGCAAACACAATTATTAACAATACTCATCCTCTTCCGACAGCTGGGGTTCAGAGTTCTTCGAAGTTGTCCAGGACATAGGAAGTCCACCAAGCGTAGGGTCTCCATTCTGAAACAGATTAGGAAAAACAAAACTGAAAAGCAGTATCAAACTGTCATTGATGTCCAAAGGAATCTGATATACTCACAACTAGAGGTTCTTGTGTTGTAGGAGTCACCGATGAGATCAGGGAAGAGGCGACTGTAGACGAAAGTAGAGGTCAACAACGATGAAGCAAACACAAATAAGAAATATCACCATACTCCTCTTCCGACAGTCTGTGTTCAGTCAATATGCATATCAAATATTAATATTTTTAAAATGTTAACCTTTTAAAGGCCATATTGTTTATGCAACTAAACTGTTTTTATTGGGAAAAAAGAACTACAATAACTTTTGATTCTGATGCATTCTTATTTTTTGCAATGTCAGATTTTTCTAAAAACAGTCTCCTACAAAAATATTGTTCATATTTTTTTCAACTTTAAATTGTCACTCTTTTAACGCTACTTCAGACTGAGATATACTCATCAAATAATATTTTTAAAATTCTAACCCTTTAAAGGCTATAATGTTTATGCAACTCTTTAAATCAACAAAAAAACTACAATCCTTTCCAATCAATCATAAAATACCTTTCAAGGACTATTTATTATTATCAGGCCCTGAGATGGTCAGTGATTGGAAGAAACATTGATTTTGATGCATTGTTAGTTTCTGTAGTGGCAGATGCAATTTAATAATCTTGTGATATGATGGATTTTGAATCGTCTCCTTATATAAGCAAACTTTTTTTCCTACTAAATAATTATTACCCTGTTTTGTTTTAAGATGAATAAACAAGAATAGGTTCAATCTGAACAAATATTTATTTTGCAAAGACGACCCTGAATGATGAAGACTGAAATATAAACATTGAATATGAAACATGGGGCAGTTGGGTGTGTTGTTGAAGATGGGGAGAAAGGAAAAGAGCGATGGTGAGTGCATCATGTGTGACTGAGTGAGGGAGTGAGGGAGCGAGTGAGTGAGCGAGCGAGCGAGAGTGAGTGAGTGACTGTGAGTGAGTGAGCGAGCGAGACTGCGAGTGAGCGAGCGAGATTTGGAGTCTCTGCTCCACCTGAGCTGAACTCTCACATTCACACATGATGCACTCACTCACCATCTCCATCTTTTCCCTTCTCACCATCTCCAACAACACACCAAACTGCCCCATGTTTCATATTCAATGTTCATATTAAAGTGTTCATCATTCAGTGTCCTTTGCAAAATAAATGTTTTTTCAGGTTCAAACTATTATTGTAAGTTTATTTATCTTAAAACAATACCAGGTTATAATTGGGTTAGTAGGAAAAAAATGTTTTACTTGTAGTCAGAGACCGATTCAAAATCCATCATATATCACAAAATAAGATTACATTGGATCTGCTACTACACAAAAGTAATAATGCATCAAAATCAATGTTTCTACGAATCACTGACCTATCTCAGGGTCTAATAACAACCAAATATTCCTTAAACCACACCAAACATTTCATTTCAAAAATGAAACAAACTTGAACCCCGAGTCTGTTTATATATCAAAAAACAACCTGTGTTTGAATCGTATTCAGTGCTTTGTGACTATAGTGATTTTTGTACACTTAAAAAATAATGGAAAAAACTAAATAATGAAAAGGGACGAGAGCAGCAGAAAACAACAATACTCATCTTCTTCTGACAGTTGGTGTTCAGATGTTCAAAGTTGTGCTGGACGTCAGAAATCCACCAAGCCTTGGGTCTCCATTCTGAAACAGATTAGGAAAAACGAAACTAAAAAGCAGCATCAAACAGTCACTGATGTCCAAAGGAATCTGATATACTCACCACTGCAGGTTCTTCTTGTGCAGTGGGAGTCACCAACCAGATCAGGGAAGAGGCGACTGTAGTGTAGAACGTCCACCAAGCACCACCTCGAGGTCGATCATGTTGGGTCTCCCTTCTGGAAAAGATTAGGAAAAACAAACAGATAAAAGTGACAAAAGCAGCAGCAAACACAACAATTAACAATACTCATCCTCTTCCGACAGCTGGGGTTCAGAGTTCTTCGAAGTTGTCCAGGACATAGGAAGTCCACCAAGCGTAGGGTCTCCATTCTGAAACAGATTAGGAAAAACAAAACTGAAAAGCAGTATCAAACTGTCACTGATGCCCAAAGGAATCTGATATACTCACAACTAGAGGTTCTTGTGTTGTAGGAGTCACCGATGAGATCAGGGAAGAGGCGACTGTAGACGAAAGTAGAGGTCAACAACGATGAAGCAAACACAAATAAGAAATATCACCATACTCCTCCTCTTCCGACAGTCTGTGTTCAGTCAATATGCATATCAAATATTAATATTTTTAAAATGTTAACCTTTTAAAGGCCATATTGTTTATGCAACTACAATAACTTTTGATTCTGATGCATTCTTATTTTTTGCAATGTCAGATTTTTCTAAAAACAGTCTCCTACAAAAATATTGTTCATATTTTTTTCAACTTTAAATTGTCACTCTTTTAACGCTACTTCAGACTGAGATATACTCATCAAATAATATTTTTAAAATTCTAACCCTTTAAAGGCTATAATGTTTATGCAACTCTTTAAATCAACAAAAAAACTACAATCCTTTCCAATCAATCATAAAATAACCTTTCAAGGACTATTTATTATTATCAGGCCCTGAGGTGGTCAGTGATTGGAAGAAACATTGATTTTGATGCATTGTTAGTTTCTGTAGTGGCAGATGCAATTTAATAATCTTGTGATATGATGGATTTTGAATCGTCTCCTTATATAAGCAAACTTTTTTTCCTACTAAATAATTATTACCCTGTTTTGTTTTAAGATAAATAAACAAGAATAGGTTCAACCTGAACAAATATTTATTTTGCAAAGACGACCCTGAATGATGAAGACTGAAATATAAACATTGAATATGAAACATGGGGCAGTTAGGTGTGTTGTTGAAGATGGGGAGAAAGGAAAAGAGCGATGGTGAGTGCATCATGTGTGACTGAGTAAGGGAGTGAGGGAGCGAGCGAGCGAGAGTGAGTGAGTGACTGCGAGTGAGTGAGTGAGCGAGCGAGAGTGAGTGAGCAAGCGAGCGTGACTGCGAGTGAACGAGCGAGATTTGGAGTCTCTGCTCCACCTGAGCTGAACTCTCACATTCACACATGATGCACTCACTCACCATCTCCATCTTTTCCCTTCTCACCATCTCCAACAACACACCTAATGCCCCATGTTTTATATTCAATGTTCATATTTAAGTGTTCATCATTCAGTGTCCTTTGCAAAATAAATGTTTTTTCAGGTTCAAACTATTATTGTATGTTTATTTATCTTAAAACAAAACCAGGTTATAATTGGCTTAGTAGGAAAAAAATGTTTTACTTGTAGTCGGAGACCGATTCAAAATCCATCATATATCACACAATAAGATTACATTGGATCTGCTACTACAAAAAAGTAATAATGCATCAAAATCAATGTTTCTACTAATCACTGACCTATCTCAGGGTCTAATAACAACCAAATATTCCTTAAACCACACCAAACATTTCAAAAATGAAACAAACTTGAACCCCGAGTCTGTTTATATATCGAAAAACAACCTGTGTTTGAATCGTATTCAGTGCTTTGTGACTATAGTGATTTTTGTACACTTAAAAAATAATGGAAAAAACTAAATAATGAAAAGGGACGAGAGCAGCAGAAAACAACAATACTCATCTTCTTCTGACAGTTGGTGTTCAGATGTTCAAAGTTGTGCTGGACGTAAGAAATCCACCAAGCCTTGGGTCTCCATTCTGAAACAGATTAGGAAAAACAAAACTGAAAAGCAGCATCAAACAGTCACTGATGTTCAAAGGAATCTGATATACTCACCACTGCAGGTTCTTCTTGTGCAGTAGGAGTCACCGACCAGATCAGGGAAGAGGAGACCGTAGACCAGAACGTCCACCAAACACCGTCTCGAGGTCGACCATGTTGGGTCACCCTTCTGGAACAGATTATGAAAACAAACAAATTAATAGAGCCAAAAGCAGCAGCAAACACAACAATTAACAATACTCATCCTCTTCCGACAGCTGGGGTTCAGAGTTCTTCGAAGTTGTAGGAAGTCCACCAAGCGTAGGGTCTCCATTCTGAAACAGATTAGGAAAAACAAAACTGAAAAGCAGTATCAAACTGTCACTGATGCCCAAAGGAATCTGATATACTCACAACTAGAGGTTCTTGTGTTGTAGGAGTCACCGATGAGATCAGGGAAGAGGCGACTGTAGACGAAAGTAGAGGTCAACAACGATGAAGCAAACACAAATAAGAAATATCACCATACTCCTCCTCTTCCGACAGTCTGTGTTCAGTCAATATGCATATCAAATATTAATATTTTTAAAATGTTAACCTTTTAAAGGCCATATTGTTTATGCAACTACACTGTTTTTATTGGGAAAAAAGAACTACAATAACTTTTGATTCTGATGCATTCTTATTTTTTGCAATGTCAAATTTTTCTAAAAACAGTCTCCTACAAAAATATTGTTCATATTTTTTTCAACTTTAAATTGTCACTCTTTTAACGCTACTTCAGACAGATATACTCATCAAATACTATTTTTAAAATTCTAACCCTTTAAAGGCCATAATGTTTATGCAACTCTTTAAATCAACAAAAAAACTACAATCCTTTCCAATCAATCATAAAATACCTTTCAAGGACTATTTATTATTATCAGGCCCTGAGATGGTCAGTGATTGGTAGAAACATTGATTTTGATGCATTGTTAGTTTCTGTGGTGGCAGATGCAATTTAATAATCTTGTGATATGATGGATTTTGAATCGTCTCCTTCTATAAGCAAACTTTTTTCCAACTAAATAATTATTACCCTGTTTTGTTTTAAGATAAATAAACAAGAATAGGTTCAACCTGAAAAAATATTTATTTTGCAAAGACGACCCTGAATGATGAAGACTGAAATATGAACATTGAATATGAAACATGGGGCAGTTGGGTGTGTTGTTGGAGATGGGGAGAAAGGAAAAGATAGAGATGGTGAGTGAGTGCATCATGGGTGACTGAGCGAGCGAGTGAGGGAGCGAGCGAGCGAGAGTGAGTGAGTGACTGAGAGTGAGTGAGCGAGCGAGCGAGAGTGAGTGAGTGAGTGAGTGAGTGAGCGAGCGTGACTGCGAGTGAACGAGCGAGATTTGGAGTCTCTGCTCCACCTGAGCTGAACTCTCACATTCACACATGATGCACTCACTCACCATCTCCATCTTTTCCCTTCTCACCATCTCCAACAACACACCAAATGCCCCATGTTTCATATTCAATGTTCATATTTAAGTGTTCATCATTCAGTGTCCTTTGCAAAATAAATGTTTTTTCAGGTTCAAACTATTATTGTACGTTTATTTATCTTAAAATAAAACCAGGTTATAATTGGGTTAGTAGGAAAAAAAGGTTTTACTTGTAGTCGGAGACCGATTCAAAATCCATCATATATCACACAATAAGATTACATTGGATCTGCTACTACAAAAAAGTAATAATGCATCAAAATCAATGTTTCTACTAATCACTGACCCATCTCAGGGTCTAATAACAACCAAATATTCCTTAAACCACACCAAACATTTCAAAAATGAAACAAACTTGAACCCTGAGTCTGTTTATATATCAAAAAACAACCTGTGTTTGAATCGTATTCAGTGCTTTGTGACTATAGTGATTTTTGTACACTTAAAAAATAATGGAAAAAACTAAATAATGAAAAGGGACGAGAGCAGCAGCAAACAACAATACTCATCTTCTTCTGACAGTCGGTGTTCAGATGTTCAAAGTTGTCCTGGACGTCAGAAATCCACCAAGCCTTGGGTCGACATTCTGAAACACATTAGGAAAAACGAAACTGAAAAGCAGCATCAAACTGTCATTGATGTTCAAAGGAATCTGATATACTCACCACTGTAGGTTTTTCTTGTGCAGTGGGAGTCACCGACCAGATCAGGGAAGAGGCGACTGTAGGCCAGAACGTCCACCAAACACCGTCTCGAGGTCGACCATGTTGGGTCACCCTTCTGGAACAGATTAGGAAAAACAAACAAATTAACGGAGACAAAAGCAGCAGCAAACAACAATACTCATCCTCTTCCGACAGCTGGGGTTCAGAGTTCTTCGAAGTTGACCAGGAAGTAGGAAGTCCACCAAGCCTTGGGTCTCCATTCTGAAACAGATTAGGAAAAACAAAACTGAAAAGCAGTATCAAACTGTCACTGATGTCCAAAGGAATCTGATATACTCACAACAGCAGGTTCTTCTTGTGTAGTAGGAGTCACCGATGGAATCAGGGAAGAGGCGACTGTCGACGAAAGTAGAGGTCAACAACGACGCAAACAGAAATAAGAAATATCACCATACTCATCCTCTTCCGACAGTCTGTGTTCAGAGTTTGTCAAAGTTGTCCAGAACGTCCACCAAGCACCACCTCGAGGTCGACCATGTTGGGTCTCCATTCTGGAACAGATTAGGAAAAACAAAACTGAAAAGCAGTATCAAACTGTCACTGATGTCCAAAGGAATCTGATATACTCACCACTGTAGGTTCTTCTTGTGCAGTGGGAGTCACCGATGAGACCAGGGAAGAGGCGACTAGACGAAAGTAGAGGTCAACAACAATGACGCAAACAAAAAGAAATATCATACTCATCCTCTTCCGACAGTCTGTGTTCAGAGTTCGTCCAAGTTGTCCAGAACGTCCACCAAGCACCACCTCGAGGTCGACCATGTTGGGTCTCCATTCTGGAACAGATTAGGAAAAACAAAACTGAAAAGCAGTAATAAACTGTCATTGATGTCCAAAGGAATCTGATATACTCACCACTGCACGTTCTTCTTGTGCAGTAGGAGTCACCGATGACACCAGGGAGGAGGCGACTGTAAGGTGGAAGTTCCACCAAGCACCAGCTCGAGGTCGACCATGTTGGGTCACCCTTCTGGAACAGATTAGGAAAAACAAACAAATTAACGGAGTCAAAAGCAGCAGCAAACAACTAACAATACTCACCCTCTTCCGACAGCTGGGATTCAGAGTTCTTCTAAGTTGTCCAGGACGTAGGAAGTCCACCAAGCCTTGGGTCTAACCCTAACCCAAAACGAAACTGAAAAACAGCATTAAACTTTCATTGTTGTTCAAGGGAATCTGATATACTCACCACTGTAGGTTCTTCTTGTGCAGTGGGTGTCCCGAACAGATCTGGGAAGAGGCGACTGTAGATGAAAGTAGACGTCAACAACAATGACACAAACAAAAAGAAATATCACCATACTCATCCTCTTCCGACAGTCTGTGTTCAGAGTTCGTCGAAGTTGTCCAGAACGTCCACCAAGCACCACCTCGAGGTCGACCACAATAGACCACCAAGCCTTGGGTCTCCATTCTGAAACAGATTAGGAAAAACGAAACTGAAAAGTAGCATCAAACTGTCACTGATGTCCAAAGGAATCTGATATACTCACCACTGTAGGTTCTTCTTGTGCAGTGGGAGTCCCGACCAGATCTGGGAAGAGGCGACTGTAGATGAAAGTAGACGTCAACAACAATGACACAAACAAAAAGAAATATCACCATACTCATCCTCTTCCGACAGTCTGTGTTCAGAGTTCGTCCAATTTGTCCAGAACGTCCACCAAGCACCACCTCGAGGTCGACCACAATAGACCACCAAGCCTTGGGTCTCCATTCTGAAACAGATTAGGAAAAACGAAACTGTAAAGTAGCATCAAACTGTCACTGATGTCCAAAGGAATCTGATATACTCACAACTGCAGGTTCTTCTTGTGCAGTGGGAGTCACAGACCAGATTAGGGAAGAGGTGACTGTAGGGTAGAACATCCACCAAGCACCACCTCGAGGTCGACCATGTTGGGTCTCCCTTCTGGAACAGATTAGGAAAAACAAACAGATAAAAGAGAAAAGCAGCAGCAAACAAAACTAACCATACTCATCCTCTTCCGACAGCTGGGGTTCAGAGTTCTTCGAAGTTGTCCAGGACGTAGGAAGTCAACCAAGCCTTGGGTCTCCATTCTGAAACAGATTAGGAAAAAACGAAACTGAAAAGCAGTAACAAACTGTCACTGATGTCCAAAGGAATCTGATATACTCACCACTGTAGGTTCTTCTTGTGCAGTGGGAGGCCCGACCAGATCTGGGAAGAGGCGACTGTAGACGAAAGTAGAGGTCAACAACAATGACGCAAACAAAAATATCACCATACTCATCCTCTTCCGACAGTCTGTGTTCAGAGTTCGTCATAGTTGTCCAGAACGTCCACCAAGCACCACCTCGAGGTCGACCATGTTGGGTCTCCATTCTGGAACAGATTAGGAAAAACAAACAAATGAACAGAGACAAAAGCAGCAGCAAACACAACAATACTCCTCTTCTGACAGTCGGTGTTCAGAGTTGGTCAAAGTTGTCCTGGACGTCCACCAAGCGTGACTGTTCCATTACAAGGTCTATGTCGGGTCTTGATTCTGGAACAGATATGAAAACAAAAACTAAAGCAGCAGCAAACATCAGTGTCTCATATCAGAGGAGGAGTCTGGTTTACTCACCATCTTTGGAACTTGGAGATTGAAGCCATGTTGGGTCCTTGATTCCAAAGTAGTTCACCTTTTTATGCACAGCAGGAAAAACCTCACACCAAAATACAAACACTATACAGCGCAGTGGTATTTTTCCCCACTTTGTCCCATACCAGCGCCCTCTTGTGTTTAAAACTTTAAATACCACACATTTGACACTCAAACCAAAGCCCCTCAGTACGCCATGTAATCAAACACCAAAAGTAAGCAACCTTAAACCAAAATACCTTTGAGATGATAAATCCCATTGAGCAAAACGGCTTAAAGTTGATTTTTCTAAACCTGGTTTGTACAAACAAACCAGGGTTAGGCTAACCCTAACCCCAACCCTAACCCAAAAACCCTAACCCTAACCAAGTACACCACACATATCAAACCATTTCATTCAGCTTTCAGCCATTTTAAGTTGTTTACCCAGAGAAAAACCCAGAAAGTAAAAACACACCATTGACACCTTTTGTCTTGAAGACCAAAACCTGAGAGCTTTTAGATTTGATGAAACCACTTTGTAGTTGGAACCTTTTGATGCACAACAGGAAAAACCTCACACCAAACCAAAAAGACACAAACCTTTATATACAGCACAGTGCTAAGTCAAACACCACAGTTAAAAAAAACCTTTCAACTCTGGCAAAACCTTGTTTTCAACACCGCACATTTGACACTCACAGGACACCATACCACATGTTTTATGAAAGATGTTCAGAGTAAAAACCTTTGTAAACCTCGTTTGTACAAACACCAAAAATAAAACCAAAGAACACAAATCAATGGACCCAAACCTGTTTGACTTGAGGGGCCCCTCGACACACACCTTTGGAATCCTTTCATTGTTTTTAAACCACACCAAACATTTCATTTCAAAAATGAGAAAAAAAAGAGAAAGTGCAGAGCAAACACTTCACTCACCATGTGCTGCCTCCTAGCTAGCGTTAGCTACTGCTACAGCAGGTGTGAGGACTGCAAACATCAAATGTTTTTCATCAAATTCATCACTAAATTAAGAACATTGTCACCAAATTGTTAATTATATTTAAACAAGCCAGTATCAACAGGCTAACTGAAAATGCTAACAAACTAAAAGCTAGTGAGCTAACATACAAATGCTAACATGCTAACATACTAAAAGCTAATGTGCGAACATACAAATGCTATCTAACCATAGGCTGACATAAATGCTAATATACAACACAAAAAGTTAATGGACTGACATACAATGCTAATATGCAAACAAACAAAATGCTAATGGCTAACATACAACAAACTACTGGGCTAAGTTGCTCACAAACAAAAAACTAATGGGCTAACACAAACGCTAACATGCCAACAAACTAAAAGCTACTGAGCGAACCTACAGGTGCCAACTAACCATAGGCTGACATAAATGCTAATATACAACACAAAAAGTTAATGGGCTAATATACAAAAAGCTAATGGACTGACATTCAATGCTAATATGCCAACAAAAAAAATGCTAATGGCTAACATACAAAAAACTACTGGGCTAAGATGCTAACAAACAAAAAGCTAATGGGCTAACACAAATGCTAACATGTGACAGTCAGGACTCAAAGTCAAACCTCCAAACTGGTGAACTGCTCCAGACTGAGTGAACTGAGTGGAGGCAATCACAGTAACATGCAGCAGGTGAGTTAGAGGGAAACCAGGGAAAGGGGTTTCTCTGGCCAACCTGCAGGGGCAAAGACAAGCTGACACACCCACCCACGGAAAGACACACCCACAGACACACACACCCACAGACACACACACCCACTGACAGACACACCCACTCATGCAGCCATTTAACAGGAGGGGAGGGGGCGAGCACCAACATGACTTTTAAATGCATTTAAATCTTTTATTTCATGTATAAATTCAGTGAACATCTGCTAAACAAACATGATTGTTTATGTTGACTTAATGCTTTTCTTTAATGTTGATGATATTCACTTATCTTGAGTTTTTGTAAAGTCAACATAACTTTATAAAAAGAGCAGAAAAAACATCCATAACTGACAAAAAAATACAACCTATGCACAACCTACACTGTAATAAATGCTCAAAACATTAAAACTCAACTGTAAAAAATACTTGTCAGATGACCGCACTGATGCCGCGTTCGCTGACCGCACTGATGCTGCATTCACTGACACTGTGTTCACTGACCACACTGACGCTGCATTCACTGATCGCTGCTGTTATTTATGGTTGCCATTCCCACTGGTGGACAAAACTAACATTACACATAAACTGTAATTTACAGAGAATTTGAGATTAAGTTCTTACTCATTGACAATGAAGTCTGGAACTATGTGAATTAGAATAAACACATATAAGGTTAATCTCTGACACTGCCCTCCTGTGGGCAAACCATGACAAATCATGGTGAATTTTCAGCCAGTGCTGATACAGTATTTAAACTGTGCTGCATTGAACTACATTCACTGAAGAATGACAGAGTATTTAACATCCACTAAAGTCTTATCACTTATGGTGCTGGTAAAGAATTAAATGATAAAACTTGAATTATTACAAAAATATGTATCACAAACTTTTTGACACTGTTTTACCATCTTTTGTCAAATGTTTCACAGTCAAAATGTGATTTATTTTAGACAAAAGACACTGTTTTCTTCACTTTTAAGTTTTCACAAAGCATTATGGGTAACGGATTGGTTCACATGGTGGAACCAATGTGTTTTTACAAGGAGGGTCACATTTGATTTATGGCTGCTGAATTATTCAGACTGCCCTCTGGTGGACAAAGTTGTTATTACATGTAAGGTCAAATCTGATTTATGGCTGCTGGGTTCTTCAAATTGCCCTCTAGTGGACAAATTTGATATTACAAGTAAGGTCAAATAAGGTGTTATTACATGAAAGGTTAAATTTGATTCATGGCTGCTTGATTCTTCAGCTGCCCACTAGTGGACAAACATGTTAATTACATGTAATGTCAAATTTAATGTATAGATACTTAATTATTTAGACCTCCCTCTGGTGGATGAACATGTCATTAGAAATAGGGTCAAATTTGAATTATTGATACTAAATTATGTAGACTGCCCTCCAGTGAACAAACATGTCATTACATGTTATGTCCAATCTGATTTGCAACTGCCAAATTATTTCAACTGCCCGCTAGTGGCTAAATATGACATCACATTGAAGGTGTAATATAATTTGTAATCTGAAGGTATTTAAATAGCCCACTACTGGACAAGTACAAAATTAATTGAAAAACATGTTATATATTTATATATATAATTACTATTGAACACTGCCCTTCTGTGGGCAAACCATGACATATCATGGTGAGTTTCAGCCAGTGCTGCTATAGTATTTAATCTGTGCTGCATTGAACTACATTCACTGGAGAATGACAGAGTATTTAAAGTCCACTAAAGTCTTATCACTTATGGTGCTGGTAAAGAATTAAATGATAAAACTTGAATTATTACAAAAATATGTATCACAAACTTTTTGACACTGTTTTACCATCTTTTGTCAAATGTTTCACAGTCAAAATGTGATTTATTTTAGACGAAAGACACTGTTTTCTTCACTTTTAAGTTTTCACAAAGCATTATGGGTAATGGATTGGTTCACATGGTGTAACAGCTTCCTGGTGAACCAATGTGTTTTTACAAGGAGGGTCATATTTGATTTATGGCTGCTGAATTATTCAGACTGCTCTCTGGTGGACAAAGTTGTTATTACATGTAAGGTCAAATCTGATTTATGGCTGCTGGGTTCTTCAAATTGCCCTCTAGTGGACAAACATGTCATTACATGCAAGCTCAAATTTGATGTATGGATACTTAACTATTTCAACTGCCCTCTAGTGGACAAGTTTGATATTACAAGTAAGGTCAAATCTGATTTATGGCTGCTGGATTGGTCAGACTTCCCTCTGGTGGACAAAGGTGTTATTACATGTAAGGTCAAATCTGATTTATGGCTGCTAAATTCTTCAGACTGCCCTCTAGTGGACACAGGTGTCATTACATGTAAGGTCAAATTTGACTTTTGACTGCTGGATTCATCAGACTGCCCTCTGGTGGATAAACATGTCATTACATGCACCCTCAAATTTAATTTATAGCTGCTAAATTATTTCAACTGCCCTCTAGTGGACAAGTTTGACATTACAAGTAAGGTCAAATCTGATTTGTGGCTGCTGGATTGGTCAGACTGCCCTCTGGTGGACAAATGTGTCATTACATGTAAGCTCAAATCTGATTTATGGCATGCTAAATTCTTCAGACTGCCCTCTAGTGGATAAAGGTGTCATTACATGTAAGCTCAAATTTGACTTTTGGCTGCTGGATTCTTCAGACTGCCCTCTGGTGGATAAACATGTCATTACATGCACGCTCAAATTTGATTTATGGATACTTAATTATTTCAACTGCCCTCTGGTGGACAAACATGTCATTATATGTTATGTCAAATCTGATTTATAGCTGCTTAATTATTTCAACTGCCATCTAGTGGACAAGTTTGACATTACAAGTAAGGTCAAATCTGATTTATGGCTGCTGGATTGGTCAGACTGCCCTCTGGTGGACAAATGTTTCACTACATGTAAGCTCAAATCTGATTTATGGCATGCTAAATTCTTCGGACTGCTCTCTAGTGGATAAAGGAGTCATTACATGTAAGGTCAAATTTGACTTTTAGCATGCCCTCTGGTGGACAAATGTGTCATTACATGTAAGCTCAAATCTGATTTATGGCATGCTAAATTCTTCGGACTGCCCTCTAGTGGATAAAGGTGTCATTACATGTAAGCTCAAATTTGATGTATGGATACCTAATTATTTCAACTGCCCTCTAGTGGATAAGTTTGACATTACAAGTAAGGTCAAATCTGATTTATGGCTGCTGGATTGGTCAGACTGCCCTCTGGTGGACAAAGGTGTTATTACATGTAAGGTCAAATCTGATTTATGGCTGCTAAATTCTTCAGACTGCCCTCTAGTGGAAAAAGATGTCATTACATGTAAGGTCAAATTTGACTTTTGGCTGCTGGATTCTTCAGACTGCCCTCTGGTGGATAAACATGTCATTACATGCACGCTCAAATTTGATTTATAGCTGATAAATTATTTCAACTGCCCTCTAGTGGATAAAGGTGTCATTATATGTTATGTCTTATCTGATTTATAGCTGCTTAATTATTTCAACTGCCATCTAGTGGACAAGTTTGACATTACAAGTAAGGCCAAATCTGATTTATGGCTGCTGGATTGGTCAGACTGCCCTCTGGTGGACAAATGTGTCACTACATGTAAGCTCAAATCTGATTTATGGCATGCTAAATTCTTCAGACTGCTCTCTAGTGGATAAAGGTGTCATTACATGTAAGCTCAAATTTGATGTATGGATACCAAATTATTTCAACTGCCCTCTAGTGGACAAGTTTGACATTGCAAGTAAGGTCAAATCTGATTTATGGCTGCTGGATTGGTCAGACTGCCCTCTGGTGGACAAATGTGTCATTACATGTAAGCTCAAATCTGATTTATGGCATGCTAAATTCTTCGAACTGCCCTTTAGTGGATAAAGGTGTCATTACATGTAAGCTCAAATTTAATGTATGGATACTTAATTATTTCAACTGCCCTCTAGTGGACAAGTTTGACATTACAAGTAAGGTCAAATCTGATTCATGGCTGCTGGGTTCTTCAAACTGCCCTCCAGTGGACAAACATGTCATGTTTGTCATGACATGGGTTAACCCATGCCAAACTATGTCATGTTCAAAAGTTCATTAAAAATATTCTTTAAGAGATATGCAAATATATTCAACGGATTCTTCTTCAGGGCATGCTTGACTATGACTGTGTACAATTTCAAGACATTCCAAGATACTTTTGGGGTCTTTTTTGACAAAAAAGTTAAGTCACTGCGTAAGTGCATGGTATGCTTTCCTGATTTTCAAAAATTCATTTAAAATATTTGTTAGGCGATATGCAAATATTTTCAACGGATTCTTGTTCAGGGTGTCGTTGACTATGACTGAGTACAATTTCAAGACATTCCAACATACTTGGAATGTCCAAGTGCATGGATCGCTTTCCGGATTTTCAAAAATTCATTAAAAATATTCTTCAAGAGATATGCAAATATATTCAACGGATTCTTGTTCAGGGCATGCTTGACTATGACTGTGTACAATTTCAAGACATTCCAAGATACTTTTGGGGTCTTTTTTGACGAAAAAGTTAAGTCACTGCCTAAGTGCATGGATCGCTTTCCTGATTTTCAGAAATTCTTTAAAAATATTCCTTAAACGATATGCAAATATTTTCAATGGATTCTTGTTCAGGGCGTCGTTGACTATGACTGAGTACAATTTCAAGACATTCCAACATACTTGGAATGTCCAAGTGCATGGATCGCTTTCCTGATTTTCAAAAGTTCATTAAAAATATTCTTCAAGAGATATGCAAATATATTCAACGGATTCTTGTTCAGGGCATGCTTGACTATGACTGTGTACAATTTCAAGACATTCCAAGATACTTTTGGGGTCTTTTTTGAATAAAAAGTTAAGTCACTGCCTAAGTGCACAGACTTTCCTCATTTTCAAAAATTCATTAAAAATATTCCTTAAGAGATATGCAAATATTTTTAATGGATTCTTGTTCAGGGCGTTGTTGACTATGACTGAGTACAATTTCAAGACATTCCAACATACTTCGAATGTCCAAGTGCATGGATCGCTTTTCGGATTTTCAAAAATTCATTAAAAATATTCTTCAAGAGATATGCAAATATATTCAACGTATTCTTGTTCAGGGCATGCTTGACTATGACTGTGTACAATTTCAAGACATTCCAAGATACTTTTGGGGTCTTTTTTGAATAAAAAGTTAAGTCACTGCCTAAGTGCACAGACTTTCCTAATTTTCAAAAATTCATTAAAAATATTCCTTAAGAGATATGCAAATATTTTCAATGGATTCTTGTTCAGGGCGTCGTTGACTATGACTGAGTACAATTTCAAGACATTCCAACATATTTGGAATGTCCAAGTGCATGGATCGCGTTCCGGATATTCAAAAATTAATTTAAAATATTCTTCAAGAGATATGCATATATATTCAACGGATTCTTGTTCAGGGCATGCTTGACTATGACTGTGTACAATTTCAAGACATTCCAAGATACTTTTGGGGTCTTTTTTGAATAAAAAGTTAAGTCACTGCCTAAGTGCATGGATCGCTTTCCTGATTTTCAAAAATTCATTAAAAATATTCCTTAAGCGATATGCAAATATTTTCAACAGATTCTTGTTCAGGGCGTCGTTGACTATGACTGAGTACAATTTCAAGACATTCCAACATACTTGGAATGTCCAAGTGCATGGATCGCTTTCCTGATTTTCAAAAGTTCATTAAAAATATTCTTCAAGAGATATGCAAATATATTCAACGGATTCTTGTTCAGGGCATGCTTGACTATGACTGTGTACAATTTCAAGACATTCCAAGATACTTTTGGGGTCTTTTTTGAATAAAAAGTTAAGTCACTGCCTAAGTGCACAGACTTTCCTCATTTTCAAAAATTCATTAAAAATATTCCTTAAGAGATATGCAAATATTTTCAATTGATTCTTGTTTAGGGCGTCGTTGACTATGACTGAGTACAATTTCAAGACATTCCAACATACTTGGAATGTCCAAGTGCATGGATCGCTTTTCGGATTTTCAAAAATTCATTAAAAATATTCTTCAAGAGATATGCAAATATATTCAACGGTTTCTTGTTCAGGGCATGCTTGACTATGACTGTGTACAATTTCAAGACATTCCAAGATACTTTTGGGGTCTTTTTTGACGAAAAAGTTAAGTCACTGCCTAAGTGCATAAATCGCTTTCCTGATTTTTTAAAAAATTCATTAAAAATATTCCTTAAGCGATATGCAAATATTTTCAACGGATTCTTGTTCAGGGCGTCGTTGACTATGACTGAGTACAATTTCAAGACATTCCAACATACTTGGAATGTCCAAGTGCATGGATCGCTTTCCGGATTTTCAAAAGTTCATTAAAAATATTCTTCAAGAGATATGCAAATATATTCAACGGTTTCTTGTTCAGGGCATGCTTGACTATGACTGTGTACAATTTCAAGACATTCCAAGATACTTTTGGGGTCTTTTTTGACGAAAAAGTTAAGTCACTGCCTAAGTGCATGGATCGCTTTCCGGATTTTCAAAAATTCATTAAAAATATTCTTCAAGAGATATGCAAATATATTCAACGGATTCTTGTTCAGGGCGTCGTTGACTATGACTGTGTACAATTTCAAGACATTCCAAGATACTTTTGGTGTCTTTTTTGACGAAAAAGTTAAGTCACTGCCTAAGTGCATGGATCGCTTTCCTGATTTTCAGAAATTCTTTAAAAATATTCCTTAAACGATATGCAAATATTTTCAATGGATTCTTGTTCAGGGCGTCGTTGACTATGACTGAGTACAATTTCAAGACATTCCAACATACTTGGAATGTCCAAGTGCATGGATCGCTTTCCTGATTTTCAAAAGTTCATTAAAAATATTCTTCAAGAGATATGCAAATATATTCAACGGATTCTTGTTCAGGGCATGCTTGACTATGACTGTGTACAATTTCAAGACATTCCAAGATACTTTTGGGGTCTTTTTTGAATAAAAAGTTAAGTCACTGCCGAAGTGCACAGACTTTCCTCATTTTCAAAAATTCATTAAAAATATTCCTTAAGAGATATGCAAATATTTTCAATTGATTCTTGTTCAGGTGTCGTTGACTATGACTGAGTACAATTTCAAGACATTCCAACATACTTGGAATGTCCAAGTGCATGGATCGCTTTTCGGATTTTCAAAAATTCATTAAAAATATTCTTCAAGAGATATGCAAATATATTCAACGGATTCTTGTTCAGGGCATGCTTGACTATGACTGTGTACAATTTCAAGACATTCCAAGATACTTTTGGGGTCTTTTTTGACGAAAAAGTTAAGTCACTGCCTAAGTGCATGGATCGCTTTCCGGATTTTCAAAAATTCATTAAAAATATTCTTTAAGCGATATGCAAATATTTTCAACGGATTCTTGTTCAGGGCGTCGTTGACTATGACTGAGTACAATTTCAAGACATTCCAACATACTTGGAATGTCCAAGTGCATGGATCGCTTTCCTGATTTTCAAAAGTTCATTAAAAATATTCTTCAAGAGATATGCAAATATATTCAACGGATTCTTGTTCAGGGCATGCTTGACTATGACTGTGTACAATTTCAAGACATTCCAAGATACTTTTGGGGTCTTTTTTGACGAAAAAGTTAAGTCACTGTCTAAGTGCATGGATCGCTTTCCTGATTTTTTAAAAAATTCATTAAAAATATTCCTTAAGCGATATGCAAATATTTTCAACGGATTCTTGTTCAGGGCATGCTTGACTATGACTGTGTACAATTTCAAGACATTCCAAGATACTTTTGGGGTCTTTTTTGAATAAAAAGTTAAGTCACTGCCTAAGTGCATGGATCGCTTTCCTGATTTTCAAAAATTCATTAAAAATATTGCTTAAGCGATATGCAAATATTTTCAACGGATTCTTGTTCAGGGCGTCGTTGACTATGCCTGAGTACAATTTCAAGACATTCCAACATACTTGGAATGTCCATGTGCATGGATCGCTTTCCTGATTTTCAAAAGTTCATTAAAAATATTCTTCAAGAGATATGCAAATATATTCAACGGTTTCTTGTTCAGGGCATGCTTGACTATGACTGTGTACAATTTCAAGACATTCCAAGATACTTTTGGGGTCTTTTTTGACGAAAAAGTTAAGTCACTGCCTCAGTGCATGGATCGCTTTCCTGATTTTTTAAAAAATTCATTAAAAATATTCCTTAAGCGATATGCAAATATTTTCAACGGATTCTTGTTCAGGGCGTCGTTGACTATGACTGAGTACAATTTCAAGACATTCCAACATACTTGGAATGTCCAAGTGCATGGATCGCTTTCCGGATTTTCAAAAGTTCATTAAAAATATTCTTCAAGAGATATGCAAATATATTCAACGGTTTCTTGTTCAGGGCATGCTTGACTATGACTGTGTACAATTTCAAGACATTCCAAGATACTTTTGGGGTCTTTTTTGACGAAAAAGTTAAGTCACTGTCTAAGTGCATGGATCGCTTTCCTGATTTTTTAAAAAATTCATTAAAAATATTCCTTAAGCGATATGCAAATATTTTCAACGGATTCTTGTTCAGGGCGTCGTTGACTATGGCTGAGTACAATTTCAAGACATTCCAACATACTTGGAATGTCCAAGTGCATGGATCGCTTTCCGGATTTTCAAAAGTTCATTAAAAATATTCTTCAAGAGATATGCAAATATATTCAACGGATTCTTGTTCAGTGCATGCTTGACTATGACTGTGTACAATTTCAAGACATTCCAAGATACTTTTGGGGTCTTTTTTGAATAAAAAGTTAAGTCACTGCCTAAGTGCACAGACTTTCCTCATTTTCAAAAATTCATTAAAAATATTCCTTAAGAGATATGCAAATATTTTCAATGGATTCTTGTTCAGGGCGTTGTTGACTATGACTGAGTACAATTTCAAGACATTCCAACATACTTGGAATGTCCAAGTGCATGGATCGCTTTCCGGATTTTCAAAAATTCATTAAAAATATTCTTCCAGAGATATGCAAATATATTCAACGGATTCTTGTTCAGGGCATGCTTGACTATGACTGTGTACAATTTCAAGACATTCAAAGATACTTTTGGGGTCTTTTTTGACGAAAAAGTTAAGTCACTGCCTAAGTGCATGGATCGCTTTCCTGATTTTCAGAAATTCTTTAAAAATATTCCTTAAACGATATGCAAATATTTTCAACGGATTCTTGTTCAGGGCATCGTTGACTATGACTGAGTACAATTTCAAGACATTCCAACATACTTGGAATGTCCAAGTGCATGGATCGCTTTCCTGATTTTCAAAAGTTCATTAAAAATATTCTTCAAGAGATATGCAAATATATTCAACGGATTCTTGTTCAGGGCATGCTTGACTATGACTGTGTACAATTTCAAGACATTCCAAGATACTTTTGGGGTCTTTTTTGAATAAAAAGTTAAGTCACTGCCTAAGTGCACAGACTTTCCTCATTTTCAAAAATTCATTAAAAATATTCCTTAAGAGATATGCAAATATTTTCAATTGATTCTTGTTCAGGGCGTCGTTGACTATGACTGAGTACAATTTCAAGACATTCCAACATACTTGGAATGTCCAAGTGCATGGATCGCTTTTTGGATTTTCAAAAATTCATTAAAAATATTCTTCAAGAGATATGCAAATATATTCAACGGATTCTTGTTCAGGGCATGCTTGACTATGACTGTGTACAATTTCAAGACATTCCAAGATACTTTTGGGGTCTTTTTTGACAAAAAAGTTAAGTCACTGCCTAAGTGCATGGACCGCTTTCCTGATTTTCAAAAATTCATTAAAAATATTCCTTAAGCGATATGCAAATATTTTCAACGGATTCTTGTTCAGGGCGTCGTTGACTATGACTGAGTACAATTTCAAGACATTCCAACATACTTGGAATGTCCAAGTGCATGGATCGCTTTCCGGATTTTCAAAAATTCATTAAAAATATTCTTCAAGAGATATGCAAATATATTCAACGGATTCTTGTTCAGGGCATGCTTGACTATGACTGTGTACAATTTCAAGACATTCCAAGATACTTTTGGGGTCTTTTTTGAATAAAAAGTTAAGTCACTGCCGAAGTGCACAGACTTTCCTAATTTTCAAAAATTCATTAAAAATATTCCTTAAGAGATATGCAAATATTTTCAATTGATTCTTGTTCAGGGCGTCGTTGACTATGACTGAGTACAATTTCAAGACATTCCAACATACTTGGAATGTCCAAGTGCATGGATCGCTTTTCGGATTTTCAAAAATTCATTAAAAATATTCTTCAAGAGATATGCAAATATATTCAACGGATTCTTGTTCAGGGCATGCTTGACTATGACTGTGTACAATTTCAAGACATTCCAAGATACTTTTGGGGTCTTTTTTGACGAAAAAGTTAAGTCACTGCCTAAGTGCATGGATCGCTTTCCTGATTTTCAGAAATTCTTTAAAAATATTCCTTAAACGATATGCAAATATTTTCAACGGATTCTTGTTCAGGGCGTCGTTGACTATGACTGAGTACAATTTCAAGACATTCCAACATACTTGGAATGTCCAAGTGCATGGATCGCTTTCCTGATTTTCAAAAGTTCATTAAAAATATTCTTCAAGAGATATGCAAATATATTCAACGGATTCTTGTTCAGGGCATGCTTGACTATGACTGTGTACAATTTCAAGACATTCCAAGATACTTTTGGGGTCTTTTTTGAATAAAAAGTTAAGTCACTGCCTAAGTGCACAGACTTTCCTCATTTTCAAAAATTCATTAAAAATATTCCTTAAGAGACATGCAAATATTTTCAATTGATTCTTGTTCAGGGCGTCGTTGACTATGACTGAGTACAATTTAAAGACATTCCAACATACTTGGAATGTCCAAGTGCATGGATCGCTTTTCGGATTTTCAAAAATTCATTAAAAATATTCTTTAAGAGATATGCAAATATATTCAACGGATTCTTGTTCAGGGCATGCTTGACTATGACTGTGTACAATTTCAAGACATTCCAAGATACTTTTGGGGTCTTTTTTGACAAAAAAGTTAAGTCACTGCCTAAGTGCATGGATCGCTTTCCTGATTTTCAAAAATTCATTAAAAATATTCCTTAAGCGATATGCAAATATTTTCAACGGATTCTTGTTCAGGGCGTCGTTGACTATGACTGAGTACAATTTCAAGACATTCCAACATACTTGGAATGTCCAAGTGCATGGATCGCTTTCCTGATTTTCAAAAGTTCATTAAAAATATTCTTCAAGAGATATGCAAATATATTCAACGGATTCTTGTTCAGGGCATGCTTGACTATGACTGTGTACAATTTCAAGACATTCCAAGATACTTTTGGGGTCTTTTTTGAATAAAAAGTTAAGTCACTGCCTAAGTGCACAGACTTTCCTCATTTTCAAAAATTCATTAAAAATATTCCTTAAACGATATGCAAATATTTTCAATGGATTCTTGTTCAGGGCGTTGTTGACTATGACTGAGTACAATTTCAAGACATTCCAACATACTTGGAATGTCCAAGTGCATGGATCGCTTTCCGGATTTTCAAAAATTCATTAAAAATATTCTTCCAGAGATATGCAAATATATTCAACGGATTCTTGTTCAGGGCATGCTTGACTATGACTGTGTACAATTTCAAGACATTCAAAGATACTTTTGGGGTCTTTTTTGACGAAAAAGTTAAGTCACTGCCTAAGTGCATGGATCGCTTTCCTGATTTTCAGAAATTCTTTAAAAATATTCCTTAAGCGATATGCAAATATTTTCAACGGATTCTTGTTCAGGGCATCGTTGACTATGACTGAGTACAATTTCAAGACATTCCAACATACTTGGAATGTCCAAGTGCATGGATCGCTTTCCTGATTTTCAAAAGTTCATTAAAAATATTCTTCAAGAGATATGCAAATATATTCAACGGATTCTTGTTCAGGGCATGCTTGACTATGACTGTGTACAATTTCAAGACATTCCAAGATACTTTTGGGGTCTTTTTTGAATAAAAAGTTAAGTCACTGCCTAAGTGCACAGACTTTCCTCATTTTCAAAAATTCATTAAAAATATTCCTTAAGAGATATGCAAATATTTTCAATTGATTCTTGTTCAGGGCGTCGTTGACTATGACTGAGTACAATTTCAAGACATTCCAACATACTTGGAATGTCCAAGTGCATGGATCGCTTTTTGGATTTTCAAAAATTCATTAAAAATATTCTTCAAGAGATATGCAAATATATTCAACGGATTCTTGTTCAGGGCATGCTTGACTATGACTGTGTACAATTTCAAGACATTCCAAGATACTTTTGGGGTCTTTTTTGACAAAAAAGTTAAGTCACTGCCTAAGTGCATGGACCGCTTTCCTGATTTTCAAAAATTTATTAAAAATATTCCTTAAGCGATATGCAAATATTTTCAACGGATTCTTGTTCAGGGCGTCGTTGACTATGACTGAGTACAATTTCAAGACATTCCAACATACTTGGAATGTCCAAGTGCATGGATCGCTTTCCGGATTTTCAAAAATTCATTAAAAATATTCTTCAAGAGATATGCAAATATATTCAACGGATTCTTGTTCAGGGCATGCTTGACTATGACTGTGTACAATTTCAAGACATTCCAAGATACTTTTGTGGTCTTTTTTGAATAAAAAGTTAAGTCACTGCCGAAGTGCACAGACTTTCCTCATTTTCAAAAATTCATTAAAAATATTCCTTAAGAGATATGCAAATATTTTCAATTGATTCTTGTTCAGGGCGTCGTTGACTATGACTGAGTACAATTTCAAGACATTCCAACATACTTGGAATGTCCAAGTGCATGGATCGCTTTTCGGATTTTCAAAAATTCATTAAAAATATTCTTCAAGAGATATGCAAATATATTCAACGGATTCTTGTTCAGGGCATGCTTGACTATGACTGTGTACAATTTCAAGACATTCCAAGATACTTTTGGGGTCTTTTTTGACGAAAAAGTTAAGTCACTGCCTAAGTGCATGGATCGCTTTCCTGATTTTCAGAAATTCTTTAAAAATATTCCTTAAACGATATGCAAATATTTTCAACGGATTCTTGTTCAGGGCGTCGTTGACTATGACTGAGTACAATTTCAAGACATTCCAACATACTTGGAATGTCCAAGTGCATGGATCGCTTTCCTGATTTTCAAAAGTTCATTAAAAATATTCTTCAAGAGATATGCAAATATATTCAACGGATTCTTGTTCAGGGCATGCTTGACTATGACTGTGTACAATTTCAAGACATTCCAAGATACTTTTGGGGTCTTTTTTGAATAAAAAGTTAAGTCACTGCCTAAGTGCACAGACTTTCCTCATTTTCAAAAATTCATTAAAAATATTCCTTAAGAGACATGCAAATATTTTCAATTGATTCTTGTTCAGGGCGTCGTTGACTATGACTGAGTACAATTTAAAGACATTCCAACATACTTGGAATGTCCAAGTGCATGGATCGCTTTTCGGATTTTCAAAAATTCATTAAAAATATTCTTTAAGAGATATGCAAATATATTCAACGGATTCTTGTTCAGGGCATGCTTGACTATGACTGTGTACAATTTCAAGACATTCCAAGATACTTTTGGGGTCTTTTTTGACAAAAAAGTTAAGTCACTGCCTAAGTGCATGGATCGCTTTCCTGATTTTCAAAAATTCATTAAAAATATTCCTTAAGCGATATGCAAATATTTTCAACGGATTCTTGTTCAGGGCGTCGTTGACTATGACTGAGTACAATTTCAAGACATTCCAACATACTTGGAATGTCCAAGTGCATGGATCGCTTTCCTGATTTTCAAAAGTTCATTAAAAATATTCTTCAAGAGATATGCAAATATATTCAACGGATTCTTGTTCAGGGCATGCTTGACTATGACTGTGTACAATTTCAAGACATTCCAAGATACTTTTGGGGTCTTTTTTGACAAAAAAGTTAAGTCACTGCCTAAGTGCATGGATCGCTTTCCTGATTTTCAAAAATTCATTTAAAATATTCCTGAAGCGATATGCAAATATTTTCAACGGATTCTTGTTCAGGGCGTCGTTGACTATGACTGAGTACAATTTCAAGACATTCCAACATACTTGGAATGTCCAAGTGCATGGATCGCTTTCCTGATTTTCAAAAATTCATTAAAAATATTCCTTAAGCGATATGCAAATATATTCAACGGATTCTTGTTCAGGGCATGCTTGACTATGACTGTGTACAATTTCAAGACATTCCAAGATACTTTTGGGGTCTTTTTTGACAAAAAAGTTAAGTCACTGCCTAAGTGCATGGATCGCTTTCCTGATTTTCAAAAATTCATTAAAAATATTCCTTAAGCGATATGCAAATATTTTCAACGGATTCTTGTTCAGGGCGTCGTTGACTATGACTGAGTACAATTTCAAGACATTCCAACATACTTGGAATGTCCAAGTGCATGGATCGCTTTCCTGATTTTCAAAAGTTCATTAAAAATATTCTTCAAGAGATATGCAAATATATTCAACGGATTCTTGTTCAGGGCATGCTTGACTATGACTGTGTACAATTTCAAGACATTCCAAGATACTTTTGGGGTCTTTTTTGACAAAAAAGTTAAGTCACTGCCTAAGTGCATGGATCGCTTTCCTGATTTTCAAAAATTCATTTAAAATATTCCTGAAGCGATATGCAAATATTTTCAACGGATTCTTGTTCAGGGCGTCGTTGACTATGACTGAGTACAATTTCAAGACATTCCAACATACTTGGAATGTCCAAGTGCATGGATCGCTTTCCTGATTTTCAAAAATTCATTAAAAATATTCCTTAAGCGATATGCAAATATATTCAACGGATTCTTGTTCAGGGCATGCTTGACTATGACTGTGTACAATTTCAAGACATTCCAAGATACTTTTGGGGTCTTTTTTGAATAAAAAGTTAAGTCACTGCCTAAGTGCACAGAAATTCCTCATTTTCAAAAATTCATTAAAAATATTCCTTAAGAGATATGCAAATATTTTCAATAGATTCTTGTTCAGGGCGTCGTTGACTATGACTGAGTACAATTTCAAGACATTCCAACTTACTTGGAATGTCCAAGTGCATGGATAGCTTTCCGGATTTTCAAAAATTCATTAAAAATATTCTTCAAGAGATATGCAAATATATTCAACAGGTTCTTGTTCAGGGCATGCTTGACTATGACTGTGTACAATTTCAAGACATTCCAAGATACTTTTGGGGTCTTTTTTGACGAAAAAGTTAAGTCACTGCCTAAGTGCATGGATAGCTTTCCTGATTTTCAGAAATTCTTTAAAAATATTCCTTAAACGATATGCAAATATTTTCAACGGATTCTTGTTCAGGGCGTCGTTGACTATGACTGAGTACAATTTCAAGACATTCCAACATACTTGGAATGTCCAAGTGCATGGATCAATTTCCTGATTTTCAAAAGTTCATTAAAAATATTCTTCAAGAGATATGCAAATATATTCAACGGATTCTTGTTCAGGGCATGCTTGACTATGACTGTGTACAATTTCAAGACATTCCAAGATACTTTTGGGGTCTTTTTTGAATAAAAAGTTAAGTCACTGCCTAAGTGCACAGACTTTCCTCATTTTCAAAAATTCATTAAAAATATTCCTTAAGAGATATGCAAATATTTTCAATTGATTCTTGTTCAGATCGTCGTTGACTATGACTGAGTACAATTTCAAGACATTCCAAGATACTTTTGGGGTCTTTTTTGAATAAAAAGTTAAGTCACTGCCTAAGTGCACAGACTTTCATCATTTTCAAAAATTCATTAAAAATATTCCTTAAGAGATACGCAAATATTTTCAATGGATTCTTGTTCAGGGCGTCGTTGACTATGACCGAGTACAATTTCAAGACATTCCAACATACTTGGAATGTCCAAGTGCATGGATCAATTTCCTGATTTTCAAAAGTTCATTAAAAATATTCTTCAAGAGATATGCAAATATATTCAACAGATTCTTGTTCAGGGCATGCTTGACTATGACTGTGTACAATTTCAAGACATTCCAAGATACTTTTGGGGTCTTTTTTGAATAAAAAGTTAAGTCACTGCCTAAGTGCATGGATCGCTTTCCTGATTTTCAAAAGTTCATTAAAAATATTCTTCAAGAGATATGCAAATATATTCAACGGATTCTTGTTCAGGGCATGCTTGACTATGACTGTGTACAATTTCAAGACATTCCAAGATACCTTTGGGGTCTTTATTTGAATAAAAAGTTAAGTCACTGCCTAAGTGCACAGACTTTCATCATTTTCAAAAATTCATTAAAAATATTCTTCAAGAGATATGCAAATATATTCAACGGATTCTTGTTCAGGGCATGCTTGACTATGACTGTGTACAATTTCAAGACATTCCAAGATACTTTTGGGGTCTTTTTTGAATAAAAAGTTAAGTCACTGCCTAAGTGCATGGATCGCTTTCCTGATTTTCAAAAATTCATTAAAAATATTCCTTAAGCGATATGCAAATATTTTCAACGGATTCTTGTTCAGGGCGTCGTTGACTATGACTGAGTACAATTTCAAAACATTCCAACATACTTGGAATGTCCAAGTGCATGGATCGCTTTCCTGATTTTCAAAAGTTCATTAAAAATATTCTTCAAGAGATATGCAAATATATTCAACGGATTCTTGTTCAGGGCATGCTTGACTATGACTGTGTACAATTTCAAGACATTCCAAGATACTTTTGGGGTCTTTTTTGAATAAAAAGTTAAGTCACTGCCGAAGTGCACAGACTTTCCTCATTTTCAAAAATTCATTAAAAATATTCCTTAAGAGATATGCAAATATTTTCAATTGATTCTTGTTCAGGGCGTCGTTGACTATGACTGAGTACAATTTCAAGACATTCCAACATACTTGGAATGTCCAAGTGCATGGATCGCTTTTCGGATTTTCAAAAATTCATTTAAAATATTCTTCAAGAGATATGCAAATATATTCAACGGATTCTTGTTCAGGGCATGCTTGACTATGACTGTGTACAATTTCAAGACATTCCAAGATACTTTTGGGGTCTTTTTTGACAAAAAAGTTAAGTCACTGCCTAAGTGCATGGATCGCTTTCCTGATTTTCAAAAATTCATTAAAAATATTTGTTAAGCGATATGCAAATATTTTCAACGGATTCTTGTTCAGGGCGTCGTTGACTATGACTGAGTACAATTTCAAGACATTCCAACATACTTGGAATGTCCAAGTGCATGGATCGCTTTTCGGATTTTCAAAAATTCATTAAAAATATTCTTCAAGAGATATGCAAATATATTCAACGGATTCTTGTTCAAGGCATGCTTGACTATGACTGTGTACAATTTCAAGACATTCCAAGATACTTTTGGGGTCTTTTTTGACAAAAAAGTTAAGTCACTGCCTAAGTGCATGGATCGCTTTCCTGATTTTCAAAAATTCATTAAAAATATTCCTTAAGCGATATGCAAATATTTTCAACGGATTCTTGTTCAGGGCGTCGTTGACTATGACTGAGTACAATTTCAAGACATTCCAACATACTTGGAATGTCCAAGTGCATGGATTGCTTTCCTGATTTTCAAAAGTTCATTAAAAATATTCTTCAAGAGATATGCAAATATATTCAACGGATTCTTGTTCAGGGCATGCTTGACTATGACTGTGTACAATTTCAAGACATTCCAAGATACCTTTGGGGTCTTTTTTGAATAAAAAGTTAAGTCACTGCCTAAGTGCACAGACTTTCATCATTTTCAAAAATTCATTAAAAATATTCCTTAAGAGATATGCAAATATTTTTAATGGATTCTTGTTCAGGGCGTCGTTGACTATGACCGAGTACAATTTCAAGACATTCCAACATACTTGGAATGTCCAAGTGCATGGATCGCTTTCCGGATTTTCAAAAATTCATTAAAAATATTCTTCAAGAGATATGCAAATATATTCAACGGATTCTTGTTCAGGGCATGCTTGACTATGACTGTGTACAATTTCAAGACATTCCAAGATACTTTTGGGGTCTTTTTTGACGAAAAAGTTAAGTCACTGCCTAAGTGCATGGATCGCTTTCCTGATTTTCAAAAATTCATTAAAAATATTCCTTAAGCGATATGCAAATATTTTCAACGGATTCTTGTTCAGGGCGTTGTTGACTATGACCGAGTACAATTTCAAGACATTCCAACATACTTTGAATGTCCAAGTACATGGATCGCTTTCCTGATTTTCAAAAGTTCATTAAAAATATTCTTCAAGAGATATGCAAATATATTCAACGGATTCTTGTTCAGGGCATGCTTGACTATGACTGTGTACAATTTCAAGACATTCCAAGATACTTTTGGGGTCTTTTTTGAATAAAAAGTTAAGTCACTGCCTAAGTGCATGGATCGCTTTCCTGATTTTCAAAAATTCATTAAAAATATTCCTTTAGCGATATGCAAATATTTTCAACGGATTCTTGTTCAGGGCGTCGTTGACTATGACTGAGTACAATTTCAAAACATTCCAACATACTTGGAATGTCCAAGTGCATGGATCGCTTTCCTGATTTTCAAAAGTTCATTTAAAATATTCTTCAAGAGATATGCAAATATATTCAACGGATTCTTGTTCAGGGCATGCTTGACTATGACTGTGTACAATTTCAAGACATTCCAAGATACTTTTGGGGTCTTTTTTGAATAAAAAGTTAAGTCACTGCCGAAGTGCACAGACTTTCCTCATTTTCAAAAATTCATTAAAAATATTCCTTAAGAGATATGCAAATATTTTCAATTGATTCTTGTTCAGGGCGTCGTTGACTATGACTGAGTACAATTTAAAGACATTCCAACATACTTGGAATGTCCAAGTGCATGGATCGCTTTCCTGATTTTCAAAAGTTCATTAAAAATATTCTTCAAGAGATATGCAAATATATTCAACGGATTCTTGTTCAGGGCATGCTTGACTATGACTGTGTACAATTTCAAGACATTCCAAGATACTTTTGGGGTCTTTTTTGACAAAAAAGTTAAGTCACTGCCTAAGTGCATGGATTTCTTTCCTGATTTTCAAAAATTCATTAAAAATATTCCTTAAGCGATATGCAAATATTTTCAATGGATTCTTGTTCAGGGCGTTGTTGACTATGACTGAGTACAATTTCAAGACATTCCAACATACTTGGAATGTCCAAGTGCATGGATCGCTTTCCTGATTTTCAAAAGTTCATTAAAAATATTCTTCAAGAGATATGCAAATATATTCAACGGATTCTTGTTCAGGGCATGCTTGACTATGACTGTGTACAATTTCAAGACATTCCAAGATACCTTTGGGGTCTTTTTTGAATAAAAAGTTAAGTCACTGCCTAAGTGCACAGACTTTCATCATTTTCAAAAATTCATTAAAAATATTCCTTAAGAGATATGCAAATATTTTCAATGGATTCTTGTTCAGGGCATCGTTGACTATGACCGAGTACAATTTCAAGACATTCCAACATACTTGGAATGTCCAAGTGCATGGATCGCTTTCCGGATTTTCAAAAATTCATTAAAAATATTCTTCAAGAGATATGCAAATATATTCAACGGATTCTTGTTCAGGGCATGCTTGACTATGACTGTGTACAATTTCAAGACATTCCAAGATACTTTTGGGGTCTTTTTTGACAAAAAAGTTAAGTCACTGCCTAAGTGCATGGATCGCTTTCCTGATTTTCAAAAATTCATTAAAAATATTCCTTAAGCGATATGCAAATATTTTCAACGGATTCTTGTTCAGGGCGTTGTTGACTATGACCGAGTACAATTTCAAGACATTCCAACATACTTTGAATGTCCAAGTACATGGATCGCTTTCCTGATTTTCAAAAGTTCATTAAAAATATTCTTCAAGAGATATGCAAATATATTCAACGGATTCTTGTTCAGGGCATGCTTGACTATGACTGTGTACAATTTCAAGACATTCCAAGATACTTTTGGGGTCTTTTTTGAATAAAAAGTTAAGTCACTGCCTAAGTGCATGGATCGCTTTCCTGATTTTCAAAAATTCATTAAAAATATTCCTTAAGCGATATGCAAATATTTTCAACGGATTCTTGTTCAGGGCGTCGTTGACTATGACTGAGTACAATTTCAAAACATTCCAACATACTTGGAATGTCCAAGTGCATGGATCGCTTTCCTGATTTTCAAAAGTTCATTAAAAATATTCTTCAAGAGATATGCAAATATATTCAACGAATTCTTGTTCAGGGCATGCTTGACTATGACTGTGTACAATTTCAAGACATTCCAAGATACTTTTGGGGTCTTTTTTGAATAAAAAGTTAAGTCACTGCCGAAGTGCACAGACTTTCCTCATTTTCAAAAATTCATTAAAAATATTCCTTAAGAGATATGCAAATATTTTCAATTGATTCTTGTTCAGGGCGTCGTTGACTATGACTGTGTACAATTTCAAGACATTCCAAGATACTTTTGGGGTCTTTTTTGAATAAAAAGTTAAGTCACTGCCTAAGTGCACAGACTTTCCTCATTTTCAAAAATTCATTAAAAATATTCCTTAAGAGATATGCAAATATTTTCAATTGATTCTTGTTCAGGGCGTCGTTGACTATGACTGAGTACAATTTCAAGACATTCCAACATACTTGGAATGTCCAAGTGCATGGATCGCTTTTCGGATTTTCAAAAATTCATTAAAAATATTCTTCAAGAGATATGCAAATATATTCAACGGATTCTTGTTCAAGGCATGCTTGACTATGACTGTGTACAATTTCAAGACATTCCAAGATACTTTTGGGGTCTTTTTTGACAAAAAAGTTAAGTCACTGCCTAAGTGCATGGATTTCTTTCCTGATTTTCAAAAATTCATTAAAAATATTCCTTAAGCGATATGCAAATATTTTCAATGGATTCTTGTTCAGGGCGTTGTTGACTATGACTGAGTACAATTTCAAGACATTCCAACATACTTGGAATGTCCAAGTGCATGGATCGCTTTCCTGATTTTCAAAAGTTCATTAAAAATATTCTCCAAGAGATATGCAAATATATTCAACGGATTCTTGTTCAGAGCATGCTTGACTATGACTGTGTACAATTTCAAGACATTCCAAGATACCTTTGGGGTCTTTTTTGAATAAAAAGTTAAGTCACTGCCTAAGTGCACAGACTTTCATCATTTTCAAAAATTCATTAAAAATATTCCTTAAGAGATATGCAAATATTTTCAATGGATTCTTGTTCAGGGCATCGTTGACTATGACCGAGTACAATTTCAAGACATTCCAACATACTTGGAATGTCCAAGTGCATGGATCGCTTTCCGGATTTTCAAAAATTCATTAAAAATATTCTTCAAGAGATATGCAAATATATTCAACGGATTCTTGTTCAGGGCATGCTTGACTATGACTGTGTACAATTTCAAGACATTCCAAGATACTTTTGGGGTCTTTTTTGACGAAAAAGTTAAGTCACTGCCTAAGTGCATGGATCGCTTTCCTGATTTTCAAAAATTCATTAAAAATATTCCTTAAGCGATATGCAAATATTTTCAACGGATTCTTGTTCAGGGCGTTGTTGACTATGACTGTGTACAATTTCAAGACATTCCAAGATACTTTTGGGGTCTTTTTTGAATAAAAAGTTAAGTCACTGCCTAAGTGCATGGATCGCTTTCCTGATTTTCAAAAATTCATTAAAAATATTCCTTTAGCGATATGCAAATATTTTCAACGGATTCTTGTTCAGGGCGTCGTTGACTATGACTGAGTACAATTTCAAAACATTCCAACATACTTGGAATGTCCAAGTGCATGGATCGCTTTCCTGATTTTCAAAAGTTCATTTAAAATATTCTTCAAGAGATATGCAAATATATTCAACGGATTCTTGTTCAGGGCATGCTTGACTATGACTGTGTACAATTTCAAGACATTCCAAGATACTTTTGGGGTCTTTTTTGAATAAAAAGTTAAGTCACTGCCGAAGTGCACAGACTTTCCTCATTTTCAAAAATTCATTAAAAATATTCCTTAAGAGATATGCAAATATTTTCAATTGATTCTTGTTCAGGGCGTCGTTGACTATGACTGAGTACAATTTAAAGACATTCCAACATACTTGGAATGTCCAAGTGCATGGATCGCTTTCCTGATTTTCAAAAGTTCATTAAAAATATTCTTCAAGAGATATGCAAATATATTCAACGGATTCTTGTTCAGGGCATGCTTGACTATGACTGTGTACAATTTCAAGACATTCCAAGATACCTTTGGGGTCTTTTTTGAATAAAAAGTTAAGTCACTGCCTAAGTGCACAGACTTTCATCATTTTCAAAAATTCATTAAAAATATTCCTTAAGAGATATGCAAATATTTTCAATGGATTCTTGTTCAGGGCATCGTTGACTATGACCGAGTACAATTTCAAGACATTCCAACATACTTGGAATGTCCAAGTGCATGGATCGCTTTCCGGATTTTCAAAAATTCATTAAAAATATTCTTCAAGAGATATGCAAATATATTCAACGGATTCTTGTTCAGGGCATGCTTGACTATGACTGTGTACAATTTCAAGACATTCCAAGATACTTTTGGGGTCTTTTTTGACAAAAAAGTTAAGTCACTGCCTAAGTGCATGGATCGCTTTCCTGATTTTCAAAAATTCATTAAAAATATTCCTTAAGCGATATGCAAATATTTTCAACGGATTCTTGTTCAGGGCGTTGTTGACTATGACCGAGTACAATTTCAAGACATTCCAACATACTTTGAATGTCCAAGTACATGGATCGCTTTCCTGATTTTCAAAAGTTCATTAAAAATATTCTTCAAGAGATATGCAAATATATTCAACGGATTCTTGTTCAGGGCATGCTTGACTATGACTGTGTACAATTTCAAGACATTCCAAGATACTTTTGGGGTCTTTTTTGAATAAAAAGTTAAGTCACTGCCTAAGTGCATGGATCGCTTTCCTGATTTTCAAAAATTCATTAAAAATATTCCTTAAGCGATATGCAAATATTTTCAACGGATTCTTGTTCAGGGCGTCGTTGACTATGACTGAGTACAATTTCAAAACATTCCAACATACTTGGAATGTCCAAGTGCATGGATCGCTTTCCTGATTTTCAAAAGTTCATTAAAAATATTCTTCAAGAGATATGCAAATATATTCAACGAATTCTTGTTCAGGGCATGCTTGACTATGACTGTGTACAATTTCAAGACATTCCAAGATACTTTTGGGGTCTTTTTTGAATAAAAAGTTAAGTCACTGCCGAAGTGCACAGACTTTCCTCATTTTCAAAAATTCATTAAAAATATTCCTTAAGAGATATGCAAATATTTTCAATTGATTCTTGTTCAGGGCGTCGTTGACTATGACTGTGTACAATTTCAAGACATTCCAAGATACTTTTGGGGTCTTTTTTGAATAAAAAGTTAAGTCACTGCCTAAGTGCATGGATCGCTTTCCTGATTTTCAAAAATTCATTAAAAATATTCCTTAAGCGATATGCAAATATTTTCAATGGATTCTTGTTCAGGGCGTTGTTGACTATGACTGAGTACAATTTCAAGACATTCCAACATACTTGGAATGTCCAAGTGCATGGATCGCTTTCCTGATTTTCAAAAGTTCATTAAAAATATTCCTTAAGAGATATGCAAATATTTTCAATTGATTCTTGTTCAGGGCGTCGTTGACTATGACTGAGTACAATTTCAAGACATTCCAACATACTTGGAATGTCCAAGTGCATGGATCGCTTTCCTGATTTTCAAAAGTTCATTAAAAATATTCTCCAAGAGATATGCAAATATATTCAACGGATTCTTGTTCAGAGCATGCTTGACTATGACTGTGTACAATTTCAAGACATTCCAAGATACCTTTGGGGTCTTTTTTGAATAAAAAGTTAAGTCACTGCCTAAGTGCACAGACTTTCATCATTTTCAAAAATTCATTAAAAATATTCCTTAAGAGATATGCAAATATTTTCAATGGATTCTTGTTCAGGGCATCGTTGACTATGACCGAGTACAATTTCAAGACATTCCAACATACTTGGAATGTCCAAGTGCATGGATCGCTTTCCGGATTTTCAAAAATTCATTAAAAATATTCTTCAAGAGATATGCAAATATATTCAACGGATTCTTGTTCAGGGCATGCTTGACTATGACTGTGTACAATTTCAAGACATTCCAAGATACTTTTGGGGTCTTTTTTGACGAAAAAGTTAAGTCACTGCCTAAGTGCATGGATCGCTTTCCTGATTTTCAAAAATTCATTAAAAATATTCCTTAAGCGATATGCAAATATTTTCAACGGATTCTTGTTCAGGGCGTTGTTGACTATGACCGAGTACAATTTCAAGACATTCCAACATACTTTGAATGTCCAAGTACATGGATCGCTTTCCTGATTTTCAAAAGTTCATTAAAAATATTCTTCAAGAGATATGCAAATATATTCAACGGATTCTTGTTCAGGGCATGCTTGACTATGACTGTGTACAATTTCAAGACATTCCAAGATACTTTTGGGGTCTTTTTTGAATAAAAAGTTAAGTCACTGCCTAAGTGCATGGATCGCTTTCCTGATTTTCAAAAATTCATTAAAAATATTCCTTAAGCGATATGCAAATATTTTCAACGGATTCTTGTTCAGGGCGTCGTTGACTATGACTGAGTACAATTTCAAAACATTCCAACATACTTGGAATGTCCAAGTGCATGGATCGCTTTCCTGATTTTCAAAAGTTCATTAAAAATATTCTTCAAGAGATATGCAAATATATTCAACGGATTCTTGTTCAGGGCATGCTTGACTATGACTGTGTACAATTTCAAGACATTCCAAGATACTTTTGGGGTCTTTTTTGAATAAAAAGTTAAGTCACTGCCGAAGTGCACAGACTTTCCTCATTTTCAAAAATTCATTAAAAATATTCCTTAAGAGATATGCAAATATTTTCAATTGATTCTTGTTCAGGGCGTCGTTGACTATGACTGAGTACAATTTAAAGACATTCCAACATACTTGGAATGTCCAAGTGCATGGATCGCTTTTCGGATTTTCAAAAATTCATTAAAAATATTCTTCAAGAGATATGCAAATATATTCAACGGATTCTTGTTCAGGGCATGCTTGACTATGACTGTGTACAATTTCAAGACATTCCAAGATACTTTTGGGGTCTTTTTTGACAAAAAAGTTAAGTCACTGCCTAAGTGCATGGATCGCTTTCCTGATTTTCAAAAATTCATTAAAAATATTCCTTAAGCGATATGCAAATATTTTCAACGGATTCTTGTTCAGGGCGTCGTTGACTATGACTGAGTACAATTTCAAGACATTCCAACATACTTGGAATGTCCAAGTGCATGGATCGCTTTCCTGATTTTCAAAAGTTCATTAAAAATATTCTTCAAGAGATATGCAAATATATTCAACGGATTCTTGTTCAGGGCATGCTTGACTATGACTGTGTACAATTTCAAGACATTCCAAGATACTTTTGGGGTCTTTTTTGAATAAAAAGTTATGTCACTGCCTAAGTGCACAGACTTTCCTCATTTTCAAAAATTCATTAAAAATATTCCTTAAGAGATATGCAAATATTTTCAATTGATTCTTGTTCAGGGCGTCGTTGACTATGACTGAGTACAATTTAAAGACATTCCAACATACTTGGAATGTCCAAGTGCATGGATCGCTTTTCGGATTTTCAAAAATTCATTAAAAATATTCTTCAAGAGATATGCAAATATATTCAACGGATTCTTGTTCAGGGCATGCTTGACTATGACTGTGTACAATTTCAAGACATTCCAAGATACTTTTGGGGTCTTTTTTGACAAAAAAGTTAAGTCACTGCCTAAGTGCATGGATCGCTTTCCTGATTTTCAAAAATTCATTAAAAATATTCCTTAAGCGATATACAAATATTTTCAACGGATTCTTGTTCAGGGCGTCGTTGACTATGACTGAGTACAATTTCAAGACATTCCAACATACTTGGAATGTCCAAGTGCATGGATCGCTTTCCTGATTTTCAAAAGTTCATTAAAAATATTCTTCAAGAGATATGCAAATATATTCAACGGATTCTTGTTCAGGGCATGCTTGACTATGACTGTGTACAATTTCAAGACATTCCAAGATACTTTTGGGGTCTTTTTTGAATAAAAAGTTAAGTCACTGCCTAAGTGCACAGACTTTCCTCATTTTCAAAAATTCATGAAAAATATTCCTTAAGAGATATGCAAATATTTTCAATTGATTCTTGTTCAGGGCGTCGTTGACTATGACTGAGTACAATTTCAAGACATTCCAACATACTTGGAATGTCCAAGTGCATGGATCGCTTTTCGGATTTTCAAAAATTCATTAAAAATATTCTTCAAGAGATATGCAAATATATTCAACGGATTGTTGTTCAGGGCATGCTTGACTATGACTGTGTACAATTTCAAGACATTCCAAGATACTTTTGGGGTCTTTTTTGACAAAAAAGTTAAGTCACTGCCTAAGTGCATGGATCGCTTTCCTGATTTTCAAAAATTCATTAAAAATATTCCTTAAGCGATATGCAAATATTTTCAACGGATTCTTGTTCAGGGCGTCGTTGACTATGACTGAGTACAATTTCAAGACATTCCAACATACTTGGAATGTCCAAGTGCATGGATCGCTTTCCTGATTTTCAAAAGTTCATTAAAAATATTCTTCAAGAGATATGCAAATATATTCAACGGATTCTTGTTCAGGGCATGCTTGACTATGACTGTGTACAATTTCAAGACATTCCAAGATACCTTTGGGGTCTTTTTTGAATAAAAAGTTAACTCACTGCCTAAGTGCACAGACTTTCCTCATTTTCAAAAATTCATTAAAAATATTCCTTAAGAGATATGCAAATATTTTCAATTGATTCTTGTTCAGGGCGTCGTTGACTATGACTGAGTACAATTTCAAGACATTCCAACATACTTGGAATGTCCAAGTGCATGGATCGCTTTTCGGATTTTCAAAAATTCATTAAAAATATTCTTCAAGAGATATGCAAATATATTCAACGGATTCTTGTTCAGGGCATGCTTGACTATGACTGTGTACACTTTCAAGACATTCCAAGATACTTTTGGGGTCTTTTTTGACAAAAAAGTTAAGTCACTGCCTAAGTGCATGGATCGCTTTCCTGATTTTCAAAAATTCATTAAAAATATTCCTTAAGCGATATGCAAATATTTTCAACGGATTCTTGTTCAGGGCGTCGTTGACTATGACTGAGTACAATTTCAAGACATTCCAACATACTTGGAATGTCCAAGTGCATGGATCGCTTTCCTGATTTTCAAAAATTCATTAAAAATATTCCTTAAGCGATATGCAAATATTTTCAACGGATTCTTGTTCAGGGCGTCGTTGACTATGACTGTGTACAATTTCAAGACATTCCAACATACTTGGAATGTCCAAGTGCATGGATAGCTTTCCGGATTTTCAAAAATTCATTAAAAATATTCTTCAAGAGATATGCAAATATATTCAACGGATTCTTGTTCAGGGCATGCTTGACTATGACTGTGTACAATTTCAAGACATTCCAAGATACTTTTGGGGTCTTTTTTGATGAAAAAGTTAAGTCACTGCCTAAGTGCATGGATCGCTTTCCTGATTTTCAAAAATTCATTAAAAATATTCCTTAAGCGATATGCAAATATTTTCAACGGATTCTTGTTCAGGGCGTCGTTGACTATGACTGAGTACAATTTCAAGACATTCCAACATACTTGGAATGTCCAAGTGCATGGATCGCTTTCCTGATTTTCAAAAGTTCATTAAAAATATTCTTCAAGAGATATGCAAATATATTCAACGGATTCTTGTTCAGGGCATGCTTGACTATGACTGTGTACAATTTCAAGACATTCCAAGATACTTTTGGGGTCTTTTTTGAATAAAAAGTTAAGTCACTGCCTAAGTGCACAGACTTTCCTCATTTTCAAAAATTCATTAAAAATATTCCTTAAGAGATATGCAAATATTTTCAATTGATTCTTGTTCAGGGCGTCGTTGACTATGACTGAGTACAATTTCAAGACATTCCAACATACTTGGAATGTCCAAGTGCATGGATCGCTTTTCGGATTTTCAAAAATTCATTAAAAATATTCTTCAAGAGATATGCAAATATATTCAACGGATTCTTGTTCAGGGCATGCTTGACTATGACTGTGTACAATTTCAAGACATTCCGAGATACTTTTGGGGTCTTTTTTGACAAAAAAGTTAAGTCACTGCCTAAGTGCATGGATCGCTTTCCTGATTTTCAAAAATTCATTAAAAATATTCCTTAAGCGATATGCAAATATTTTCAACGGATTCTTGTTCAGGGCGTCGTTGACTATGACTGAGTACAATTTCAAGACATTCCAACATACTTGGAATGTCGAAGTGCATGGATCGCTTTCCTGATTTTCAAAAGTTCATTAAAAATATTCTTCAAGAGAAATGCAAATATATTCAACGGATTCTTGTTCAGGGCATGCTTGACTATGACTGTGTACAATTTCAAGACATTCCAAGATACTTTTGGGGTCTTTTTTGACAAAAAAGTTAAGTCACTGCCTAAGTGCATGGATCGCTTTCCTGATTTTCAAAAATTCATTAAAAATATTCCTTAAGCGATATGCAAATATTTTCAACGGATTCTTGTTCAGGGCGTCGTTGACTATGACTGAGTACAATTTCAAGACATTCCAACATACTTGGAATGTCCAAGTGCATGGATCGCTTTCCTGATTTTCAAAAGTTCATTAAAAATATTCTTCAAGAGATATGCAAATATATTCAACGGATTCTTGTTCAGGGCATGCTTGACTATGACTGTGTACAATTTCAAGACATTCCAAGATACCTTTGGGGTCTTTTTTGAATAAAAAGTTAAGTCACTGCCTAAGTGCACAGACTTTCATCATTTTCAAAAATTCATTAAAAATATTCCTTAAGAGATATGCAAATATTTTCAATGGATTCTTGTTCAGGGCGTCGTTGAGTATGACCGAGTACAATTTCAAGACATTCCAACATACTTGGAATGTCCAAGTGCATGGATCGCTTTCCGGATTTTCAAAAATTCATTAAATATATTCTTCAAGAGATATGCAAATATATTCAACGGATTCTTGTTCAGGGCATGTTTGACTATGACTGTGTACAATTTCAAGACATTCCAAGATACTTTTGGGGTCTTTTTTGACGAAAAAGTTAAGTCACTGCCTAAGTGCATGGATCGCTTTCCTGATTTTCAGAAATTCTTTAAAAATATTCCTTAAACGATATGCAAATATTTTCAACGGATTCTTGTTCAGGGCGTCGTTGACTATGACTGAGTACAATTTCAAGACATTCCAACATACTTGGAATGTCCAAGTGCATGGATCGCTTTCCTGATTTTCAAAAGTTCATTAAAAATATTCTTCAAGAGATATGCAAATATATTCAACGGATTCTTGTTCAGGGCATGCTTGACTATGAATGTGTACAATTTCAAGACATTCCAAGATACTTTTGGGGTCTTTTTTGAATAAAAAGTTAAGTCACTGCCTAAGTGCACAGACTTTCCTCATTTTCAAAAATTCATTAAAAATATTCCTTAAGAGATATGCAAATATTTTCAATTGATTCTTGTTCAGGGCGTCGTTGACTATGACTGAGTACAATTTCAAGACATTCCAACATACTTGGAATGTCCAAGTGCATGGATCGCTTTTCGGATTTTCAAAAATTCATTAAAAATATTCTTCAAGAGATATGCAAATATATTCAACGGATTCTTGTTCAGGGCATGCTTGACTATGACTGTGTACAATTTCAAGACATTCCAAGATACTTTTGGGGTCTTTTTTGACAAAAAAGTTAAGTCACTGCCTAAGTGCATGGATCGCTTTCCTGATTTTCAGAAATTCTTTAAAAATATTCCTTAAACGATATGCAAATATTTTCAATGGATTCTTGTTCAGGGCGTCGTTGACTATGACTGAGTACAATTTCAAGACATTCCAACATACTTGGAATGTCCAAGTGCATGGATCGCTTTCCTGATTTTCAAAAGTTCATTAAAAATATTCTTCAAGAGATATGCAAATATATTCAACGGATTCTTGTTCAGGGCATGCTTGACTATGACTGTGTACAATTTCAAGACATTCCAAGATACTTTTGGGGTCTTTTTTGACAAAAAAGTTAAGTCACTGCCTAAGTGCATGGATCGCTTTCCTGATTTTCAAAAATTCATTAAAAATATTCCTTAAGCGATATGCAAATATTTTCAACGGATTCTTGTTCAGGGCGTCGTTGACTATGACTGAGTACAATTTCAAAGAGCATGGATCGCTTTCCGGATTTTCAAAAGTTCATTAAAAATATTCTTCAAGAGATATGCAAATATATTCAACGGATTCTTGTTCAGGGCATGCTTGACTATGACTGTGTACAATTTCAAGACATTCCAAGATACCTTTGGGGTCTTTTTTGAATAAAAAGTTAAGTCACTGCCTAAGTGCACAGACTTTCATCATTTTCAAAAATTCATTAAAAATATTCCTTAAGAGATATGCAAATATTTTCAATGGATTCTTGTTCAGGGCGTCGTTGTCTATGACCGAGTACAATTTCAAGACATTCCAACATACTTGGAATGTCCAAGTGCATGGATCGCTTTCCGGATTTTCAAAAATTCATTAAAAATATTCTTCAAGAGATATGCAAATATATTCAACGGATTCTTGTTCAGGGCATGCTTGACTATGACTGTGTACAATTTCAAGACATTCCAAGATGCTTTTGGGGTCTTTTTTGACGAAAAAGTTAAGTCACTGCCTAAGTGCATGGATCGCTTTCCTGATTTTCAGAAATTCATTAAAAATATTCCTTAAACGATATGCAAATATTTTCAACGGATTCTTGTTCAGGGCGTCGTTGACTATGACTGAGTACAATTTCAAGACATTCCAACATACTTGGAATGTCCAAGTGCATGGATCGCTTTCCTGATTTTCAAAAGTTCATTAAAAATATTCTTCAAGAGATATGCAAATATATTCAACGGATTCTTGTTCAGGGCATGCTTGACTATGACTGTGTACAATTTCAAGACATTCCAAGATACTTTTGGGGTCTTTTTTGAATAAAAAGTTAAGTCACTGCCTAAGTGCACAGACTTTCCTCATTTTCAAAAATTCATTAAAAATATTCCTTAAGAGATATGCAAATATTTTCAATTGATTCTTGTTCAGGGCGTCGTTGACTATGACTGAGTACAATTTCAAGACATTCCAACATACTTGGAATGTCCAAGTGCATGGATCGCTTTTCGGATTTTCAAAAATTAATTCAAAATATTCTTCAAGAGATATGCAAATATATTCAACGGATTCTTGTTCAGGGCATGCTTGACTATGACTGTGTACAATTTCAAGACATTCCAAGATACTTTTGGGGTCTTTTTTGACAAAAAAGTTAAGTCACTGCCTAAGTGCATGGATTGCTTTCCTGATTTTCAAAAATTCATTAAAAATATTCCTTAAGCGATATGCAAATATTTTCAACGGATTCTTGTTCAGGGCGTCGTTGACTATGACTGAGTACAATTTCAAGACATTCCAACATACTTGGAATGTCCAAGTGCATGGATCGCTTTCCTGATTTTCAAAAGTTCATTAAAAATATTCTTCAAGAGATATGCAAATATATTCAACGGATTCTTGTTCAGGGCATGCTTGACTATGACTGTGTACAATTTCAAGACATTCCAAGATACTTTTGGGGTCTTTTTTGACAAAAAAGTTAAGTCACTGCCTAAGTGCATGGATTGCTTTCCTGATTTTCAAAAATTCATTAAAAATATTCCTTAAGCGTTTTTGCAAATATTTTCAACGGATTCTTGTTCAGGGCGTCGTTGACTATGACTGAGTACAATTTCAAGACATTCCAACATACTTGGAATGTCCAAGTGCATGGATCGCTTTCCTGATTTTCAAAAGTTCATTTAAAATATTCTTCAAGAGATATGCAAATATATTCAACGGATTCTTGTTCAGGGCATGCTTGACTATGACTGTGTACAATTTCAAGACATTCCAAGATACCTTTGGGGTCTTTTTTGAATAAAAAGTTAAATCACTGCCTAAGTGCACAGACTTTCATCATTTTCAAAAATTCATTAAAAATATTCCTTAAGAGATATGCAAATATTTTCAATGGATTCTTGTTCAGGGCGTCGTTGACTATGACCGAGTACAATTTCAAGACATTCCAACATACTTGGAATGTCCAAGTGCATGGATCACTTTCCGGATTTTCAAAAATTCATTAAAAATATTCTTCAAGAGATATGCAAATATATTCAACGGATTCTTGTTCAGGGCATGCTTGACTATGACTGTGTACAATTTCAAGACATTCCAAGATACTTTTGGGGTCTTTTTTGACGAAAAAGTTAAGTCACTGCCTAAGTGCATGGATCGCTTTCCTGATTTTCAGAAATTCTTAAAAAAAATTCCTTAAACGATATGCAAATATTTTCAACGGATTCTTGTTCAGGGCGTCGTTGACTATGACTGAGTACAATTTCAAGACATTCCAACATACTTGGAATGTCCAAGTGCATGGATCGCTTTCCTGATTTTCAAAAGTTCATTAAAAATATTCTTCAAGAGATATGCAAATATATTCAACGGATTCTTGTTCAGGGCATGCTTGACTATGACTGTGTACAATTTCACGACATTCCAAGATACTTTTGGGGTCTTTTTTGACGAAAAAGTTAAGTCACTGCCTAAGTGCATGGATCGCTTTCCTGATTTTCAAAAATTCATTAAAAATATTCCTTAAGCGATATGCAAATATTTTCAACGGATTCTTGTTCAGGGCGTCGTTGACTATGACTGAGTACAATTTCAAGACATTCCAACATACTTGGAATGTCCAAGTGCATGGATCGCTTTCCTGATTTTCAAAAGTTCATTAAAAATATTCTTCAAGAGATATGCAAATATATTCAACGGATTCTTGTTCAGGGCATGCTTGACTATGACTGTGTACAATTTCAAGACATTCCAAGATACTTTTGGGGTCTTTTTTGAATAAAAAGTTAAGTCACTGCCGAAGTGCACAGACTTTCCTCATTTTCAAAAATTCATTAAAAATATTCCTTAAGAGATATGCAAATATTTTCAATTGATTCTTGTTCAGGGCGTCGTTGACTATGACTGAGTACAATTTCAAGACATTCCAACATACTTGGAATGTCCAAGTGCATGGATCGCTTTTCGGATTTTCAAAAATTCATTAAAAATATTCTTCAAGAGATATGCAAATATATTCAATGGATTCTTGTTCAGGGCATGCTTGACTATGACTGTGTACAATTTCAAGACATTCCAAGATACCTTTGGGGTCTTTTTTGAATAAAAAGTTAAGTCACTGCCTAAGTGCATGGATCGCTTTCCTGATTTTCAAAAATTCATTTAAAATATTCCTTAAGCGATATGCAAATATTTTCAACGGATTCTTGTTCAGGGCGTCGTTGACTATGACTGAGTACAATTTCAAAACATTCCAACATACTTGGAATGTCCAAGTGCATGGATCGCTTTCCTGATTTTCAAAAGTTCATTAAAAATATTCTTCAAGAGATATGCAAATATATTCAACGGATTCTTGTTCAGGGCATTCTTGACTATGACTGTGTACAATTTCAAGACATTCCAAGATACCTTTGGGGTCTTTTTTGAATAAAAAGTTAAGTCACTGCCTAAGTGCACAGACTTTCATCATTTTCAAAAATTCATTAAAAATATTCCTTAAGAGATATGCAAATATATTCAACGGATTCTTGTTCAGGGCATGCTTGACTATGACTGTGTACAATTTCAAGACATTCCAAGATACTTGGAATGTCCAAGTGCATGGATCGCTTTCCTGATTTTCAAAAGTTCATTAAAAATATTTTTCAAGAGATATGCAAATATATTCAACGGATTCTTGTTCAGGGCATGCTTGACTATGACTGTGTACAATTTCAAGACATTCCAAGATACCTTTGGGGTCTTTTTTGAATAAAAAGTTAAGTCACTGCCTAAGTGCACAGACTTTCATCATTTTCAAAAATTCATTAAAAATATTCCTTAAGAGATATGCAAATATTTTCAATGGATTCTTGTTCAGGGCGTCGTTGACTATGACTGAGTACAATTTCAAGACATTCCAACATACTTGGAATGTCCAAGTGCATGGATCGCTTTCCGGATTTTCAAAAATTCATTAAAAATATTCTTCAAGAGATATGCAAATATATTCAACGGATTCTTGTTCAGGGCATGCTTGACTATGACTGTGTACAATTTCAAGACATTCCAAGATACCTTTGGGGTCTTTTTTGAATAAAAAGTTAAGTCACTGCCTAAGTGCACAGACTTTCCTCATTTTCAAAAATTCATTAAAAATATTCCTTAAGAGATATGCAAATATTTTCAATTGATTCTTGTTCAGGGCGTCGTTGACTATGACTGAGTACAATTTCAAGACATTCCAACATACTTGGAATGTCCAAGTGCATGGATCGCTTTCCGGATTTTCAAAAGTTCATTAAAAATATTCTTCAAGAGATATGCAAATATATTCAACGGATTCTTGTTCAGGGCATGCTTGACTATGACTGTGTACAATTTCAAGACATTCCAAGATACTTTTGGGGTCTTTTTTGACGAAAAAGTTAAGTCACTGCCTAAGTGCATGGATCGCTTTCCTGATTTTCAGAAATTCTTTAAAAATATTCCTTAAACGATATGCAAATATTTTCAACGGATTCTTGTTCAGGGCGTCGTTGACTATGACTGAGTACAATTTCAAGACATTCCAACATACTTGGAATGTCCAAGTGCATGGATCGCTTTCCTGATTTTCAAAAGTTCATTAAAAATATTCTTCAAGAGATATGCAAATATATTCAACGGATTCTTGTTCAGGGCATGCTTGACTATGACTGTGTACAATTTCAAGACATTCCAAGATACTTTTGGGGTCTTTTTTGAATAAAAAGTTAAGTCACTGCCTAAGTGCACAGACTTTCCTCATTTTCAAAAATTCATTAAAAATATTCCTTAAGAGATATGCAAATATTTTCAATTGATTCTTGTTCAGGGCGTCGTTGACTATGACTGAGTACAATTTCAAGACATTCCAACATACTTGGAATGTCCAAGTGCATGGATCGCTTTTCGGATTTTCAAAAATTCATTAAAAATATTCTTCAAGAGATATGCAAATATATTCAACGGATTCTTGTTCAGGGCATGCTTGACTATGACTGTGTACAATTTCAAGACATTCCAAGATACTTTTGGGGTCTTTTTTGACAAAAAAGTTAAGTCACTGCCTAAGTGCATGGATCGCTTTCCTGATTTTCAGAAATTCTTTAAAAATATTCCTTAAACGATATGCAAATATTTTCAATGGATTCTTGTTCAGGGCGTCGTTGACTATGACTGAGTACAATTTCAAGACATTCCAACATACTTGGAATGTCCAAGTGCATGGATCGCTTTCCTGATTTTCAAAAGTTCATTAAAAATATTCTTCAAGAGATATGCAAATATATTCAACGGATTCTTGTTCAGGGCATGCTTGACTATGACTGTGTACAATTTCAAGACATTCCAAGATACTTTTGGGGTCTTTTTTGACCAAAAAGTTAAGTCACTGCCTAAGTGCATGGATCGCTTTCCTGATTTTCAAAAATTCATTAAAAATATTCCTTAAGCGATATGCAAATATTTTCAACGGATTCTTGTTCAGGGCGTCGTTGACTATGACTGAGTACAATTTCAAGACATTCCAACATACTTGGAATGTCCAAGTGCATGGATCGCTTTCCTGATTTTCAAAAGTTCATTAAAAATATTCTTCAAGAGATATGCAAATATATTCAACAGATTCTTGTTCAGGGCATGCTTGACTATGACTGTGTACAATTTCAAGACATTCCAAGATACCTTTGGGGTCTTTTTTGAATAAAAAGTTAAGTCACTGCCTAAGTGCACAGACTTTCATCATTTTCAAAAATTCATTAAAAATATTCCTTAAGAGATATGCAAATATTTTCAACGGATTCTTGTTCAGGGCGTCGTTGACTATGACTGAGTACAATTTCAAGACATTCCAACATACTTGGAATGTCCAAGTGCATGGATCGCTTTCCGGATTTTCAAAAATTCATTAAAAATATTCTTCAAGAGATATGCAAATATATTCAACGGATTCTTGTTCAGGGCATTCTTGACTATGACTGTGTACAATTTCAAGACATTCCAAGATACTTTTGGGGTCTTTTTTGACGAAAAAGTTAAGTCACTGCCTAAGTGCATGGATCGCTTTCCTGATTTTCAGAAATTCTTTAAAAATATTCCTTAAACGATATGCAAATATTTTCAACGGATTCTTGTTCAGGGCGTCGTTGACTATGACTGAGTACAATTTCAAGACATTCCAACATACTTGGAATGTCCAAGTGCATGGATCGCTTTCCTGATTTTCAAAAGTTCATTAAAAATATCCTTCAAGAGATATGCAAATATATTCAACGGATTCTTGTTCAGGGCATGCTTGACTATGACTGTGTACAATTTCAAGACATTCCAAGATACCTTTGGGGTCTTTTTTGAATAAAAAGTTAAGTCACTGCCTAAGTGCACAGACTTTCCTCATTTCCAAAAATTCATTAAAAATATTCCTTAAGAGATATGCAAATATTTTCAATGGATTCTTGTTCAGGGCGTCGTTGACTATGACCGAGTACAATTTCAAGACATTCCAACATACTTGGAATGTCCAAGTGCATGGATCGCTTTCCGGATTTTCAAAAATTCATTAAAAATATTCTTCAAGAGATATGCAAATATATTCAACGGATTCTTGTTCAGGGCATGCTTGACTATGACTGTGTACAATTTCAAGACATTCCAAGATACCTTTGGGGTCTTTTTTGAATAAAAAGTTAAGTCACTGCCTAAGTGCACAGACTTTCATCATTTTCAAAAATTCATTAAAAATATTCCTTAAGAGATATGCAAATATTTTCAATGGATTCTTGTTCAGGGCGTCGTTGACTATGACCGAGTACAATTTCAAGACATTCCAACATACTTGGAATGTCCAAGTGCATGGATCGCTTTCCGGATTTTCAAAAATTCATTAAAAATATTCTTCAAAGATATGCAAATATATTCAACGGATTCTTGTTCAGGGCATTCTTGACTATGACTGTGTACAATTTCAAGACATTCCAAGATACTTTTGGGGTCTTTTTTGACGAAAAAGTTAAGTCACTGCCTAAGTGCATGGATCGCTTTCCTGATTTTCAGAAATTCTTTAAAAATATTCCTTAAACGATATGCAAATATTTTCAACGGATTCTTGTTCAGGGCGTCGTTGACTATGACTGAGTACAATTTCAAGACATTCCAACATACTTGGAATGTCCAAGTGCATGGATCGCTTTCCTGATTTTCAAAAGTTCATTAAAAATATTCTTCAAGAGATATGCAAATATATTCAACGGATTCTTGTTCAGGGCATGCTTGACTATGACTGTGTACAATTTCAAGACATTCCAAGATACTTTTGGGGTCTTTTTTGAATAAAAAGTTAAGTCACTGCCTAAGTGCACAGACTTTCATCATTTTCAAAAATTCATTAAAAATATTCCTTAAGAGATATGCAAATATTTTCAATGGATTCTTGTTCAGGGCGTCGTTGACTATGACTGAGTACAATTTCAAGACATTCCAACATACTTGGAATGTCCAAGTGCATGGATCGCTTTCCGGATTTTCAAAAATTCATTAAAAATATTCTTCAAGAGATATGCAAATATATTCAATGGATTCTTGTTCAGGGCATTCTTGACTATGACTGTGTACAATTTCAAGACATTCCAAGATACTTTTGGGGTCTTTTTTGACGAAAAAGTTAAGTCACTGCCTAAGTGCATGGATCGCTTTCCTGATTTTCAGAAATTCTTTAAAAATATTCCTTAAACGATATGCAAATATTTTCAACGGATTCTTGTTCAGGGCGTCGTTGACTATGACTGAGTACAATTTCAAGACATTCCAACATACTTGGAATGTCCAAGTGCATGGATCGCTTTCCTGATTTTCAAAAGTTCATTAAAAATATTCTTCAAGAGATATGCAAATATATTCAATGGATTCTTGTTCAGGGCATGCTTGACTATGACTGTGTACAATTTCAAGACATTCCAAGATACCTTTGGGGTCTTTTTTGAATAAAAAGTTAAGTCACTGCCTAAGTGCACAGACTTTCATCATTTTCAAAAATTCATTAAAAATATTCCTTAAGAGATATGCAAATATTTTCAATGGATTCTTGTTCAGGGCGTCGTTGACTATGACCGAGTACAATTTCAAGACATTCCAACATACTTGGAATGTCCAAGTGCATGGATCGCTTTCCTGATTTTCAAAAGTTCATTAAAAATATTCTTCAAGAGATATGCAAATATATTCAACGGATTCTTGTTCAGGGCATTCTTGACTATGACTGTGTACAATTTCAAGACATTCCAAGATACTTTTGGGGTCTTTTTTGACGAAAAAGTTAAGTCACTGCCTAAGTGCATGGATCGCTTTCCTGATTTTCAGAAATTCTTTAAAAATATTCCTTAATCGATATGCAAATATTTTCAACGGATTCTTGTTCAGGGCACGCTTGACTATGACTGTGTACAATTTCAAGACATTCCAAGATACTTTTGGGGTCTTTTTTGACGAAAAAGTTAAGTCACTGCCTAAGTGCATGGATCGCTTTCCTGATTTTCAAAAATTCATTAAAAATATTCCTTAAGCGATATGCAAATATTTTCAACGGATTCTTGTTCAGGGCGTCGTTGACTATGACTGAGTACAATTTCAAGACATTCCAACATACTTTGAATGTCCAAGTGCATGGATCGCGTTCCTGATTTTCAAAAGTTCATTAAAAATATTCTTCAAGAGATATGCAAATATATTCAACGGATTCTTGTTCAGGGCATGCTTGACTATGACTGTGTACAATTTCAAGACATTCCAAGATACTTTTGGGGTCTTTTTTGACAAAAAAGTTAAGTCACTGCCTAAGTGCATGGATCGCTTTCCTGATTTTCAGAAATTCTTTAAAAATATTCCTTAAACGATATGCAAATATTTTCAACGGATTCTTGTTCAGGGCGTCGTTGACTATGACTGCGTACAATTTCAAGACATTCCAACATACTTGGAATGTCCAAGTGCATGGATCGCTTTCCTGATTTTCAAAAGTTCATTAAAAATATTCTTCAAGAGATATGCAAATATATTCAACGGATTCTTGTTCAGGGCATGCTTGACTATGACTGTGTACAATTTCAAGACATTCCAAGATACTTTTGGGGTCTTTTTTGAATAAAAAGTTAAGTCACTGCCTAAGTGCACAGACTTTCCTCATTTTCAAAAATTCATTAAAAATATTCCTTGGGAGATATGCAAATATTTTCAATGGATTCTTGTTCAGGGCGTCGTTGACTATGACCGAGTACAATTTCAAGACATTCCAACAAACTTGGAATGTCCAAGTGCATGGATCGCTTTTCGGATTTTCAAAAATTCATTAAAAATATTCTTCAAGAGATATGCAAATATATTCAACGGATTCTTGTTCAGGGCATGCTTGACTATGACTGTGTACAATTTCAAGACATTCCAAGATACTTTTGGGGTCTTTTTTGACAAAAAAGTTAAGTCACTGCCTAAGTGCATGGATCGCTTTCCTGATTTTCAGAAATTCTTTAAAAATATTCCTTAAACGATATGCAAATATTTTCAACGGATTCTTGTTCAGGGCGTCGTTGACTATGACTGAGTACAATTTCAAGACATTCCAACATACTTGGAATGTCCAAGTGCATGGATCGCTTTCCTGATTTTCAAAAGTTCATTAAAAATATTCTTCAAGAGATATGCAAATATATTCAACGGATTCTTGTTCAGGGCATGCTTGACTATGACTGTGTACAATTTCAAGACATTCGAAGATACTTTTGGGGTCTTTTTTGAATAAAAAGTTAAGTCACTGCCTAAGTGCACAGACTTTCCTCATTTTCAAAAATTCATTAAAAATATTCCTTAAGAGATATGCAAAAATTTTCAATGGATTCTTGTTCAGGGCGTCGTTGACTATGACCGAGTACAATTTCAAGACATTCCAACATACTTGGAATGTCCAAGTGCATGGATCGCTTTCCGGATTTTCAAAAATTCATTAAAAATATTCTTCAAGAGATATGCAAATATATTCAACGGATTCTTGTTCAGGGCATTCTTGACTATGACTGTGTACAATTTCAAGACATTCCAAGATACTTTTGGGGTCTTTTTTGACGAAAAAGTTAAGTCACTGCCTAAGTGCATGGATCGCTTTCCTGATTTTCAGAAATTCTTTAAAAATATTCCTTAAACGATATGCAAATATTTTCAACGGATTCTTGTTCAGGGCGTCGTTGACTATGACTGAGTACAATTTCAAGACATTCCAACATACTTGGAATGTCCAAGTGCATGGATCGCTTTCCTGATTTTCAAAAGTTCATTAAAAATATTCTTCAAGAGATATGCAAATATATTCAACGGATTCTTGTTCAGGGCATGCTTGACTATGACTGTGTACAATTTCAAGACATTCCAAGATACTTTTGGGGTCTTTTTTGAATAAAAAGTTAAGTCACTGCCTAAGTGCACAGACTTTCCTCATTTTCAAAAATTCATTAAAAATATTCCTTAAGAGATATGCAAATATTTTCAATTGATTCTTGTTCAGGGCGTCGTTGACTATGACTGAGTACAATTTCAAGACATTCCAACATACTTTGAATGTCCAAGTGCATGGATCGCTTTTCGGATTTTCAAAAATTCATTAAAAATATTCTTCAAGAGATATGCAAATATATTCAACGGATTCTTGTTCAGGGCATGCTTGACTATGACTGTGTACAATTTCAAGACATTCCAAGATACTTTTGGGGTCTTTTTTGAATAAAAAGTTAAGTCACTGCCTAAGTGCACAGACTTTCCTCATTTTCAAAAATTCATTAAAAATATTCCTTAAGAGATATGCAAATATTTTCAATTGATTCTTGTTCAGGGCGTCGTTGACTATGACTGAGTACAATTTCAAGACATTCCAACATACTTTGAATGTCCAAGTGCATGGATCGCTTTTCGGATTTTCAAAAATTCATTAAAAATATTCTTCAAGAGATATGCAAATATATTCAACGGATTCTTGTTCAGGGCATGCTTGACTATGACTGTGTACAATTTCAAGACATTCCAAGATACTTTTGGGGTCTTTTTTGACAAAAAAGTTAAGTCACTGCCTAAGTGCATGGATCGCTTTCCTGATTTTCAAAAATTCATTAAAAATATTCCCTAAGCGATATGCAAATATTTTCAACGGATTCTTGTTCAGGGCGTCGTTGACTATGACTGAGTACAATTTCAAGACATTCCAACATACTTGGAATGTCCAAGTGCATGGATCGCTTTCCTGATTTTCAAAAGTTCATTAAAAATATTCTTCAAGAGATATGCAAATATATTCAACGGATTCTTGTTCAGGGCATGCTTGACTATGACTGTGTACAATTTCAAGACATTCCAAGATACCTTTGGGGTCTTTTTTGAATAAAAAGTTAAGTCACTGCCTAAGTGCACAGACTTTCATCATTTTCAAAAATTCATTAAAAATATTCCTTAAGAGATATGCAAATATTTTCAATGGATTCTTGTTCAGGGCGTCGTTGACTATGACCGAGTACAATTTCAAGACATTCCAACATACTTGGAATGTCCAAGTGCATGGATCGCTTTCCGGATTTTCAAAAATTCATTAAAAATATTCTTCAAGAGATATGCAAATATATTCAACGGATTCTTGTTCAGGGCATGCTTGACTATGACTGTGTACAATTTCAAGACATTCCAAGATACTTTTGGGGTCTTTTTTGACGAAAAAGTTAAGTCACTGCCTAAGTGCATGGATCGCTTTCCTGATTTTCAGAAATTCTTTAAAAATATTCCTTAAACGATATGCAAATATTTTCAACGGATTCTTGTTCAGGGCGTCGTTGACTATGACTGAGTACAATTTCAAGACATTCCAACATACTTGGAATGTCCAAGTGCATGGATCGCTTTCCTGATTTTCAAAAGTTCATTTAAAATATTCTTCAAGAGATATGCAAATATATTCAACGGATTCTTGTTCAGGGCATGCTTGACTATGACTGTGTACAATTTCAAGACATTCCAAGATACTTTTGGGGTCTTTTTTGAATAAAAAGTTAAGTCACTGCCTAAGTGCACAGACTTTCCTCATTTTCAAAAATTCATTAAAAATATTCCTTAAGAGATATGCAAATATTTTCAATTGATTCTTGTTCAGGGCGTCGTTGACTATGACTGAGTACAATTTCAAGACATTCCAACATACTTGGAATGTCCAAGTGCATGGATCGCTTTTCGGATTTTCAAAAATTCATTAAAAATATTCTTCAAGAGATATGCAAATATATTCAACGGATTCTTGTTCAGGGCATGCTTGACTATGACTGTGTACAATTTCAAGACATTCCAAGATACTTTTGGGGTCTTTTTTGACAAAAAAGTTAAGTCACTGCCTCAGTGCATGGATCGCTTTCCTGATTTTCAAAAATTCCTAAAAAATATTCCTTAAGCGATATGCAAATATTTTCAACGGATTCTTGTTCAGGGCGTCGTTGACTATGACTGAGTACAATTTCAAGACATTCCAACATACTTGGAATGTCCAAGTGCATGGATCGCTTTCCTGATTTTCAAAAGTTCATTAAAAATATTCTTCAAGAGATATGCAAATATATTCAACGGATTCTTGTTCAGGGCATTCTTGACTATGACTGTGTACAATTTCAAGACATTCCAAGATACTTTTGGGGTCTTTTTTGAATAAAAAGTTAAGTCACTGCCTAAGTGCACAGACTTTCCTCATTTTCAAAAATTCATTAAAAATATTCCTTAAGAGATATGCAAATATTTTCAATTGATTCTTGTTCAGGGCGTCGTTGACTATGACTGAGTACAATTTCAAGACATTTCAACATACTTGGAATGTCCAAGTGCATGGATCGCTTTTCGGATTTTCAAAAATTCATTAAAAATATTCTTCAAGAGATATGCAAATATATTCAACGGATTCTTGTTCAGGGCATTCTTGACTATGACTGTGTACAATTTCAAGACATTCCAAGATACTTTTGGGGTTTTTTTTGAAGAAAAAGTTAAGTCACTGCCTAAGTGCATGGATCGCTTTCCTGATTTTCAGAAATTCTTTAAAAATATTCCTTAAACGATATGCAAATATTTTCAACGGATTCTTGTTCAGGGCGTCGTTGACTATGACTGAGTACAATTTCAAGACATTCCAACATACTTGGAATGTCCAAGTGCATGGATCGCTTTCCTGATTTTCAAAAGTTCATTAAAAATATTCTTCAAGAGATATGCAAATATATTCAACGGATTCTTGTTCAGGGCATGCTTGACTATGACTGTGTACAATTTCAAGACATTCCAAGATACTTTTGGGGTCTTTTTTGAATAAAAAGTTAAGTCACTGCCTAAGTGCACAGACTTTCCTCATTTTCAAAAATTCATTAAAAATATTCCTTAAGAGATATGCAAATATTTTCAATTGATTCTTGTTCAGGGCGTCGTTGACTATGACTGAGTACAATTTCAAGACATTCCAACATACTTTGAATGTCCAAGTGCATGGATCGCTTTCCGGATTTTCAAAAATTAATTAAAAATATTCTTCAAGAGATATGCAAATATATTCAACGGATTCTTGTTCAGGGCATGCTTGACTATGACTGTGTACAATTTCAAGACATTCCAAGATACTTTTGGGGTCTTTTTTGACGAAAAAGTTAAGTCACTGCCTTAGTGCATGGATCGCTTTCCTGATTTTCAGAAATTCTTTAAAAAATATTCCTTAAACGATATGCAAATATTTTCAACGGATTCTTGTTCAGGGCGTCGTTGACTATGACTGAGTACAATTTCAAGACATTCCAACATACTTGGAATATCCAAGTGCATGGATCGCTTTCCTGATTTTCAAAAGTTCATTAAAAATATTCTTCAAGAGATATGCAAATATATTCAACGGATTCTTGTTCAGGGCATGCTTGACTATGACTGTGTACAATTTCAAGACATTCCAAGATACTTTTGGGGTCTTTTTTGAATAAAAAGTTAAGTCACTGCCTAAGTGCACAGACTTTCCTCATTTTCAAAAATTCATTAAAAATATTCCTTAAGAGATATGCAAATATTTTCAATTGATTCTTGTTCAGGGCGTCGTTGACTATGACTGAGTACAATTTCAAGACATTCCAACATACTTGGAATGTCCAAGTGCATGGATCGCTTTTCGGATTTTCAAAAATTCATTAAAAATATTCTTCAAGAGATATGCAAATATATTCAACGGATTCTTGTTCAGGGCATGCTTGACTATGACTGTGTACAATTTCAAGACATTCCAAGATACTTTTGGGGTCTTTTTTGAATAAAAAGTTAAGTCACTGCCTAAGTGCACAGACTTTCCTCATTTTCAAAAATTCATTAAAAATATTCCTTAAGAGATATGCAAATATTTTCAATTGATTCTTGTTCAGGGCGTCGTTGACTATGACTGAGTACAATTTCAAGACATTCCAACATACTTTGAATGTCCAAGTGCATGGATCGCTTTCCGGATTTTCAAAAATTAATTAAAAATATTCTTCAAGAGATATGCAAATATATTCAACGGATTCTTGTTCAGGGCATGCTTGACTATGACTGTGTACAATTTCAAGACATTCCAAGATACTTTTGGGGTCTTTTTTGACGAAAAAGTTAAGTCACTGCCTTAGTGCACAGACTTTCCTGATTTTCAGAAATTCTTTAAAAAATATTCCTTAAACGATATGCAAATATTTTCAACGGATTCTTGTTCAGGGCGTCGTTGACTATGACTGAGTACAATTTCAAGACATTCCAACATACTTGGAATATCCAAGTGCATGGATCGCTTTCCTGATTTTCAAAAGTTCATTAAAAATATTCTTCAAGAGATATGCAAATATATTCAACGGATTCTTGTTCAGGGCATGCTTGACTATGACTGTGTACAATTTCAAGACATTCCAAGATACTTTTGGGGTCTTTTTTGAATAAAAAGTTAAGTCACTGCCTAAGTGCACAGACTTTCCTCATTTTCAAAAATTCATTAAAAATATTCCTTAAGAGATATGCAAATATTTTCAATTGATTCTTGTTCAGGGCGTCGTTGACTATGACTGAGTACAATTTCAAGACATTCCAACATACTTGGAATGTCCAAGTGCATGGATCGCTTTTCGGATTTTCAAAAATTCATTAAAAATATTCTTCAAGAGATATGCAAATATATTCAACGGATTCTTGTTCAGGGCATGCTTGACTATGACTGTGTACAATTTCAAGACATTCCAAGATACTTTTGGGGTCTTTTTTGACAAAAAAGTTAAGTCACTGCCTAAGTGCATGGATCGCTTTCCTGATTTTCAGAAATTCTTTTAAAATATTCCTTAAACGATATGCAAATATTTTCAACGGATTCTTGTTCAGGGCGTCGTTGACTATGACTGAGTACAATTTCAAGACATTCCAACATACTTGGAATGTCCAAGTGCATGGATCGCTTTCCTGATTTTCAAAAGTTCATTAAAAATATTCTTCAAGAGATATGCAAATATATTCAACGGATTCTTGTTCAGGGCATGCTTGACTATGACTGTGTACAATTTCAAGACATTCCAAGATACTTTTGGGGTCTTTTTTGAATAAAAAGTTAAGTCACTGCCTAAGTGCACAGACTTTCCTCATTTTCAAAAATTCATTAAAAATATTCCTTAAGAGATATGCAAATATTTTCAATTGATTCTTGTTCAGGGCGTTGTTGACTATGACTGAGTACAATTTCAAGACATTCCAACATACTTTGAATGTCCAAGTGCATGGATCGCTTTTCGGATTTTCAAAAATTCATTAAAAATATTCTTCAAGAGATATGCAAATATATTCAACGGATTCTTGTTCAGGGCATGCTTGACTATGACTGTGTACAATTTCAAGACATTCCAAGATACTTTTGGGGTCTTTTTTGACAAAAAAGTTAAGTCACTGCCTAAGTGCATGGATCACTTTCCTGATTTTCAAAAATTCATTAAAAATATTCCTTAAGCGATATGCAAATATTTTCAACGGATTCTTGTTCAGGGCGTCGTTGACTATGACTGAGTACAATTTCAAGACATTCCAACATACTTGGAATGTCCAAGTGCATGGATCGCTTTCCTGATTTTCAAAAGTTCATTAAAAATATTCTTCAAGAGATATGCAAATATATTCAACGGATTCTTGTTCAGGGCATGCTTGACTATGACTGTGTACAATTTCAAGACATTCCAAGATACCTTTGGGGTCTTTTTTGAATAAAAAGTTAAGTCACTGCCTAAGTGCACAGACTTTCATCATTTTCAAAAATTCATTAAAAATATTCCTTAAGAGATATGCAAATATTTTCAATGGATTCTTGTTCAGGGCGTCGTTGACTATGACCGAGTACAATTTCAAGACATTCCAACATACTTGGAATGTCCAAGTGCATGGATCGCTTTTCGGATTTTCAAAAATTCATTAAAAATATTCTTCAAGAGATATGCAAATATATTCAACGGATTCTTGTTCAGGGCATTCTTGACTATGACTGTGTACAATTTCAAGACATTCCAAGATACTTTTGGGGTCTTTTTTGACGAAAAAGTTAAGTCACTGCCTAAGTGCATGGATCGCTTTCCTGATTTTCAGAAATTCTTTAAAAATATTCCTTAAACTATACGCAAATATTTTCAACGGATTCTTGTTCAGGGCGTCGTTGACTATGACTGAGTACAATTTCAAGACATTCCAACATACTTGGAATGTCCAAGTGCATGGATCGCTTTCCTGATTTTCAAAAGTTCATTAAAAATATTCTTCAAGAGATATGCAAATATATTCAACGGATTCTTGTTCAGGGCATGCTTGACTATGACTGTGTACAATTTCAAGACATTCCAAGATACCTTTGGGGTCTTTTTTGAATAAAAAGTTAAGTCACTGCCTAAGTGCACAGACTTTCATCATTTTCAAAAATTCATTAAAAATATTCCTTAAGAGATATGCAAATATTTTCAATGGATTCTTGTTCAGGGCGTCGTTGACTATGACTGAGTACAATTTCAAGACATTCCAACATACTTGGAATGTCCAAGTGCATGGATCGCTTTCCGGATTTTCAAAAATTCATTAAAAATATTCTTCAAGAGATATGCAAATATATTCAACGGATTCTTGTTCAGGGCATTCTTGACTATGACTGTGTACAATTTCAAGACATTCCAAGATACTTTTGGGGTCTTTTTTGACGAAAAAGTTAAGTCACTGCCTAAGTGCATGGATCGCTTTCCTGATTTTCAGAAATTCTTTAAAAATATTCCTTAAACGATATGCAAATATTTTCAACGGATTCTTGTTCAGGGCGTCGTTGACTATGACTGAGTACAATTTCAAGACATTCCAACATACTTGGAATGTCCAAGTGCATGGATCGCTTTCCTGATTTTCAAAAGTTCATTAAAAATATTCTTCAAGAGATATGCAAATATATTCAACGGATTCTTGTTCAGGGCATGCTTGACTATGACTGTGTACAATTTCAAGACATTCCAAGATACCTTTGGGGTCTTTTTTGAATAAAAAGTTAAGTCACTGCCTAAGTGCACAGACTTTCATCATTTTCAAAAATTCATTAAAAATATTCCTTAAGAGATATGCAAATATTTTCAATGGATTCTTGTTCAGGGCGTCGTTGACTATGACCGAGTACAATTTCAAGACATTCCAACATACTTGGAATGTCCAAGTGCATGGATCGCTTTCCGGATTTTCAAAAATTCATTAAAAATATTCTTCAAGAGATATGCAAATATATTCAACGGATTCTTGTTCAGGGCATGCTTGACTATGACTGTGTACAATTTCAAGACATTCCAAGATACTTTTGGGGTCTTTTTTGACGAAAAAGTTAAGTCACTGCCTAAGTGCATGGATCGCTTTCCTGATTTTCAAAAATTCATTAAAAATATTCCTTAAGCGATATGCAAATATTTTCAACGGATTCTTGTTCAGGGCGTCGTTGACTATGACCGAGTACAATTTCAAGACATTCCAACATACTTTGAATGTCCAAGTACATGGATCGCTTTCCTGATTTTCAAAAGTTCATTAAAAATATTCTTCAAGAGATATGCAAATATATTCAACGGATTCTTGTTCAGGGCATGCTTGACTATGACTGTGTACAATTTCAAGACATTCCAAGATACTTTTGGGGTCTTTTTTGAATGAAAAGTTAAGTCACTGGCTTAGTGCACAGACTTTCCTCATTTTCAAAAATTCATTAAAAATATTCCTTAAGAGATATGCAAATATTTTCAATTGATTCTTGTTCAGGGCGTCGTTGACTATGACTGAGTACAATTTCAAGACATTCCAACATACTTGGAATGTCCAAGTGCATGGATCGCTTTTCGGATTTTCAAAAATTCATTAAAAATATTCTTCAAGAGATATGCAAATATATTCAACGGATTCTTGTTCAGGGCATGCTTGACTATGACTGTGTACAATTTCAAGACATTCCAAGATACTTTTGGGGTCTTTTTTGACAAAAAAGTTAAGTCACTGCCTAAGTGCATGGATCGCTTTCCTGATTTTCAAAAATTCATTAAAAATATTACTTAAGCGATATGCAAATATTTTCAACGGATTCTTGTTCAGGGCGTCGTTGACTATGACTGAGTACAATTTCAAGACATTCCAACATACTTGGAATGTCCAAGTGCATGGATCGCTTTTCTGATTTTCAAAAATTCATTAAAAATATTCTTCAAGAGATATGCAAATATATTCAACGGATTCTTGTTCAGGGCATGCTTGACTATGACTGTGTACAATTTCAAGACATTCCAAGATACTTTTGGGGTCTTTTTTGACGAAAAAGTTAAGTCACTGCCTAAGTGCATGGATCGCTTTCCTGATTTTCAGAAATTCTTTAAAAATATTCCTTAAACGATATGCAAATATTTTCAACGGATTCTTGTTCAGGGCGTCGTTGACTATGACTGAGTACAATTTCAAGACATTCCAACATACTTGGAATGTCCAAGTGCATGGATCGCTTTCCTGATTTTCAAAAGTTCATTAAAAATATTCTTCAAGAGATATGCAAATATATTCAACGGATTCTTGTTCAGGGCATGCTTGACTATGACTGTGTACAATTTCAAGACATTCCAAGATACTTTTGGGGTCTTTTTTGAATAAAAAGTTAAGTCACTGCCGAAGTGCACAGACTTTCCTCATTTTCAAAAATTCATTAAAAATATTCCTTAAGAGATATGCAAATATTTTCAATTGATTCTTGTTCAGGGCGTCGTTGACTATGACTGAGTACAATTTAAAGACATTCCAACATACTTGGAATGTCCAAGTGCATGGATCGCTTTCCTGATTTTCAAAAGTTCATTAAAAATATTCTTCAAGAGATATGCAAATATATTCAACGGATTGTTGTTCAGGGCATGCTTGACTATGACTGTGTACAATTTCAAGACATTCCAAGATACTTTTGGGGTCTTTTTTGACGAAAAAGTTAAGTCACTGCCTAAGTGCATGGATCGCTTTCCTGATTTTCAGAAATTCTTTAAAAATATTCCTTAAACGATATGCAAATATTTTCAACGGATTCTTGTTCAGGGCGTCGTTGACTATGACTGAGTACAATTTCAAGACATTCCAACATACTTGGAATGTCCAAGTGCATGGATCGCTTTCCTGATTTTCAAAAGTTCATTAAAAATATTCTTCAAGAGATATGCAAATATATTCAACGGATTCTTGTTCAGGGCATGCTTGACTATGACTGTGTACAATTTCAAGACATTCCAAGATACTTTTGGGGTCTTTTTTGAATAAAAAGTTAAGTCACTGCCTAAGTGCACAGACTTTCCTCATTTTCAAAAATTCATTAAAAATATTCCTTAAGAGATATGCAAATATTTTCAATTGATTCTTGTTCAGGGCGTCGTTGACTATGACTGAGTACAATTTCAAGACATTCCAACATACTTGGAATGTCCAAGTGCATGGATCGCTTTACGGATTTTCAAAAATTCATTAAAAATATTCTTCAAGAGATATGCAAATATATTCAACGGATTCTTGTTCAGGGCATGCTTGACTATGACTGTGTACAATTTCAAGACATTCCAAGATACTTTTGGGGTCTTTTTTGACAAAAAAGTTAAGTCACTGCCTAAGTGCATGGATCGCTTTCCTCATTTTCAGAAATTCATTAAAAATATTCCTTAAGCGATATGCAAATATTTTCAACGGATTCTTGTTCAGGGCGTCGTTGACTATGACTGAGTACAATTTCAAGACATTCCAACATACTTGGAATGTCCAAGTGCATGGATCGCTTTCCTGATTTTCAAAAGTTCATTAAAAATATTCTTCAAGAGATATGCAAATATATTCAACGGATTGTTGTTCAGGGCATGCTTGACTATGACTGTGTACAATTTCAAGACATTCCAAGATACTTTTGGGGTCTTTTTTGACGAAAAAGTTAAGTCACTGCCTAAGTGCATGGATCGCTTTCCTGATTTTCAGAAATTCTTTAAAAATATTCCTTAAACGATATGCAAATATTTTCAACGGATTCTTGTTCAGGGCGTCGTTGACTATGACTGAGTACAATTTCAAGACATTCCAACATACTTGGAATGTCCAAGTGCATGGATCGCTTTCCTGATTTTCAAAAGTTCATTAAAAATATTCTTCAAGAGATATGCAAATATATTCAACGGATTCTTGTTCAGGGCATGCTTGACTATGACTGTGTACAATTTCAACACATTCCAAGATACTTTTGGGGTCTTTTTTGACGAAAAAGTTAAGTCACTGCCTAAGTGCATGGATCGCTTTCCTGATTTTCAGAAATTCTTTAAAAATATTCCTTAAACGATATGCAAATATTTTCAACGGATTCTTGTTCAGGGCGTCGTTGACTATGACTGAGTACAATTTCAAGACATTCCAACATACTTGGAATGTCCAAGTGCATGGATCGCTTTTCTGATTTTCAAAAGTTCATTAAAAATATTCTTCAAGAGATATGCAAATATATTCAACGGATTCTTGTTCAGGGCATGCTTGACTATGACTGTGTACAATTTCAAGGCATTCCAAGATACTTTTGGGGTCTTTTTTGAATAAAAAGTTAAGTCACTGCCGAAGTGCACAAACTTTCATCATTTTCAAAAATTCATTGAAAATATTCCTTAAGAGATATGCAAATATTTTCAATGGATTCTTGTTCAGGGCGTCGTTGACTATGATCGAGTACAATTTCAAGACATTCCAACATACTTGGAATGTCCAAGTGCATGGATCGCTTTCCGGATTTTCAAAAATTCATTAAAAATATTCTTCAAGAGATATGCAAATATATTCAACGGATTCTTGTTCAGGGCATGCTTGACTATGACTGTGTACAATTTCAAGACATTCCAAGATACTTTTGGGGTCTTTTTTGAATAAAAAGTTAAGTCACTGCCGAAGTGCACAGACTTTCCTCATTTTCAAAAATTCATTAAAAATATTCCTTAAGAGATATGCAAATATTTTCAATTGATTCTTGTTCAGGGCGTCGTTGACTATGACTGAGTACAATTTCAAGACATTCCAACATACTTGGAATGTCCAAGTGCATGGATCGCTTTTCGGATTTTCAAAAATTCATTAAAAATATTCTTCAAGAGATATGCAAATATATTCAACGGATTCTTGTTCAGGGCATGCTTGACTATGACTGTGTACAATTTCAAGACATTCCAAGATACTTTTGGGGTCTTTTTTGACGAAAAAGTTAAGTCACTGCCTAAGTGCATGGATCGCTTTCCTGATTTTCAAAAATTCATTAAAAATATTCCTTAAGCGATATGCAAATATTTTCAACGGATTCTTGTTCAGGGCGTCGTTGACTATGACTGAGTACAATTTCAAGACATTCCAACATACTTGGAATGTCCAAGTGCATGGATCGCTTTCCTGATTTTCAAAAGTTCATTAAAAATATTCTTCAAGAGATATGCAAATATATTCAACGGATTCTTGTTCAGGGCATGCTTGACTATGACTGTGTACAATTTCAAGACATTCCAAGATACTTTTGGGGTCTTTTTTGAATAAAAAGTTAAGTCACTGCCTAAGTGCACAGACTTTCATCATTTTCAAAAATTCATTAAAAATATTCCTTAAGAGATATGCAAATATTTTCAATTGATTCTTGTTCAGGGCGTCGTTGACTATGACTGAGTATAATTTCAAGACATTCCAACATACTTGGAATGTCCAAGTGCATGGATCGCTTTTCGGATTTTCAAAAATTCATTAAAAATATTCTTCAAGAGATATGCAAATATATTCAACGGATTCTTGTTCAGGGCATGCTTGACTATGACTGTGTACAATTTCAAGACATTCCAAGAAACTTTTGGGGTCTTTTTTGACAAAAAAGTTAAGTCACTGCCTAAGTGCATGGATCGCTTTCCTGATTTTCAAAAATTCATTAAAAATATTCCTTAAGCGATATGCAAATATTTTCAACGGATTCTTGTTCAGGGCGTCGTTGACTATGACTGAGTACAATTTCAAGACATTCCAACATACTTGGAATGTCCAAGTGCATGGATCGCTTTCCTGATTTTCAAAAGTTCATTAAAAATATTCTTCAAGAGATATGCAAATATATTCAACGGATTCTTGTTCAGGGCATGCTTCACTATGACTGTGTACAATTTCAAGACATTCCAAGATACTTTTGGGGTCTTTTTTGAAAAAAAAGTTAAGTCACTGCCTAAGTGCACAGACTTTCCTCATTTTCAAAAATTCATTAAAAATATTCCTTAAGAGATATGCAAATATTTTCAATTGATTCTTGTTCAGGGCGTCGTTGACTATGACTGAGTACAATTTCAAGACATTCCAACATACTTGGAATGTCCAAGTGCATGGATCGCTTTTCGGATTTTCAAAAATTCATTAAAAATATTCTTCAAGAGATATGCAAATATATTCAACGGATTCTTGTTCAGGGCATGCTTGACTATGACTGTGTACAATTTCAAGACATTCCAAGATACTTTTGGGGTCTTTTTTGAATAAAAAGTTAAGTCACTGCCTAAGTGCATGGATCGCTTTCCTGATTTTCAGAAATTCTTTAAAAATATTCCTTAAACGATATGCAAATATTTTCAACGGATTCTTGTTCAGGGCGTCGTTGACTATGACTGAGTACAATTTCAAGACATTCCAACATACTTGGAATGTCCAAGTGCATGGATCGCTTTTCGGATTTTCAAAAATTCATTAAAAATATTCTTCAAGAGATATGCAAATATATTCAACGGATTCTTGTTCAGGGCATGCTTGACTATGACTGTGTACAATTTCAAGACATTCCAAGATACTTTTGGGGTCTTTTTTGACAAAAAAGTTAAGTCACTTACCTAAGTGCATGGATCGCTTTCCTGATTTTCAAAAATTCATTAAAAATATTCTTTAAGAGATATGCGAATATTTTCAATTGATTCTTGTTCAGGGCGTCGTTGACTATGACTGAGTACAATTTCAAGACATTCCAACATACTTGGAATGTCCAAGTGCATGGATCGCTTTCCGGATTTTCAAAAATTCATTAAAAATATTCTTCAAGAGATATGCAAATATATTCAACGGATTCTTGTTCAGGGCATGCTTGACTATGACTGTGTACAATTTCAAGACATTCCAAGATACTTTTGGGGTCTTTTTAGACAAAAAAGTTAAGTCACTGCCTAAGTGCATGGATCGCTTTCCTCATTTTCAGAAATTTATTAAAAATATTCCTTAAGCGATATGCAAATATTTTCAACGGATTCTTGTTCAGGGCGTCGTTGACTATGACTGAGTACAATTTCAAGACATTCCAAGATACTTTTGGGGTCTTTTTTGACGAAAAAGTTAAGTCACTGCCTAAGTGCATGGATCGCTTTCCTGATTTTCAAAAATTCATTAAAAATATTCCTTAAGCGATATGCAAATATTTTCAACGGATTCTTGTTCAGGGCGTCGTTGACTATGACTGAGTACAATTTCAAGACATTCCAAGATACTTTTGGGGTCTTTTTTGAATAAAAAGTTAAGTCACTGCCTAAGTGCACAGAAATTCCTCATTTTCAAAAATTCATTAAAAATATTCCTTAAGAGATATGCAAATATATTCAACGGATTCTTGTTCAGGGCATGCTTGACTATGACTGTGTACAATTTCAAGACATTCCAAGATACTTTTGGGGTCTTTTTTGACGAAAAAGTTAAGTCACTGCCTAAGTGCATGGATCGCTTTCCGGATTTTCAAAAATTCATTAAAAATATTCTTCAAAAGATATGCAAATATATTCAACGGATTCTTGTTCAGGGCATGCTTGACTATGACTGTGTACAATTTCAAGACATTCCAAGATACTTTTGGGGTCTTTTTTGACGAAAAAGTTAAGTCACTGCCTAAGTGCATGGATCGCTTTCCTGATTTTTTAAAAAATTCATTACAAATATTCCTTAAGCGATATGCAAATATTTTCAACGGATTCTTGTTCAGGGCGTCGTTGACTATGACTGAGTACAATTTCAAGACATTCCAACATACTTGGAATGTCCAAGTGCATGGATCGCTTTCCGGATTTTCAAAAGTTCATTAAAAATATTCTTCAAGAGATATGCAAATATATTCAACGGTTTCTTGTTCAGGGCATGCTTGACTATGACTGTGTACAATTTCAAGACATTCCAAGATACTTTTGGGGTCTTTTTTGACAAAAAAGTTAAGTCACTGCCTAAGTGCATGGATCGCTTTCCTGATTTTCAAAAATTCATTAAAAATATTCCTTAAGAGATATGCAAATATTTTCAACGGATTCTTCTTCAGGGCGTCGTTGACTATGACTGAGTACAATTTCAAGACATTCCAACATACTTGGAATGTCCAAGTGCATGGATCGCTTTCCGGATTTTCAAAAATTCATTAAAAATATTCTTCAAGAGATATGCAAATATATTCAACGGATTCTTGTTCAGGGCATGCTTGACTATGACTGTGTACAATTTCAAGACATTCCAATTTACTTTTGGGTTTTTTTTTGAAAAAAAAGTCAAGTCACTAAGTGCATCAGGGCAAATGGATCGTTTCCTTCGTCTCACCTGATATCCTGCTGTGTGATCCACGGTGTCCAAACGTTTGTTTCCAGCGACTGGACGACATGGATGAACTCCTGCAGCTTTAATTCTTTAAAAACAACCCAAAAACATCAAAAGTTAAGTCACTGCCTCAGTGCATGGATCGCTTTCCTGATTTTCAAAAATTCATTAAAAATATTCCTCAAGAGATATGCAAATATATTCAACGGATTCTTGTTCAGGGCATGCTTGACTATGACTGTGTACAATTTCAAGACATTCCAAGATACTTTTGGGGTCTTTTTTGAAAAAAAAGTCAAGTCACTAAGTGCATCAGGGCAAATGGATCGTTTCCTTCGTCTCACCTGATATACTGCTGTGTGATCCACGGTGTCAAAACGTTTGTTTCCAGCGACTGGGCGACATGGATGAACTCCTGCAGCTTTAATGCTTTAAAAACAAACCAAAAACATCAAAAGTTAAGTCACTGCCTAAGTGCATGGATCGCTTTCCTAATTTTCAAAAATTCATTAAAAATATTCCTTAAGAGATATGCAAATATTTTCAACGGATTCTTGTTCAGGGTGTCGTTGACTATGACTGTGTACAATTTCAAGACATTCCAAGATACTTTTGGTTTTTTTCTGTTAAATCAATCAATCAATCAATCATTTTTTGTATAGCCCACAGTTTACAAAACATAGTTTGTCTCAGGGACTTCACAGGGTTGGTAACATCCTCTGTCCTTCGACCAGGGTAAGGAAAAACTACCAGCGAAAAAACTATTCTAACAGGGAAAAGGGTAGAAACCTTAAGGAGAACCACAGTTGAGGGATCCACTCCCTGGACGGACAGACGTGCAGTAGATGTTACCAAAAACATACAATACACAATGACAAAGAATAAAAAGTGAAAAGTCTTTAAATGCCAGGATCATCTGTCACAGCCTGTCGTGAAGGCTGTTGTGGTCAGAGACTTGAAGATGACGGAGTCCTCTTTCCTGTCCTGACCTCATGTCGTTCACTGGTGTCAGCAGAACTGTAAGAGATTAAACATCAGTTAGAGAAGGTCTACATGTGAATTTATGGTCTACATGTGGATTTATGTGCTACATGTGGATTTATGGTCTACATGTGGATTTATGGTGTACATGTGGATTTATGGTGTACATGTGGATGTATGGTGTACATGTGGATTTATGTGCTACATGTGGATTTATGGTCTAAATGTGGATTTATGGTGTACATGTGGATGTATGGTGTACATGTGGATTTATGTGCTACATGTGGATTTATGGTCTAAATGTGGATTTATGGTCTACATGTCATGGGGGACATCGGGTAAGTGGTGAGGGTTGAGAAATTGAGGACGGGGTAGAGAAAGTGCGGCTCGTGCAAAGTCTGTGTGCTCATTCTAAGTGCATGATGGGAAATTCCTCCAGCAGTCTAAGCCTATGGCAGCATAAGATAGACTATTCTAATCAGGACATACCTGATCTAGCTTTGACTATAGTCTATGTTAAAAAGGTAGGTTTTCAGTCTCACCTTAAAGGCAGAGACAGAGTCAGACTGTCTGACTGAAAGCAGAAGTTGGTTCCACAGGAGAGGAGCCTGGTAGATAAATGTTCTACCACCGATTCTACTTCTAGTTATTTTAGGAATAACCAGTAGACCTGAGTTCAGGGTCTATTGGGTTGATATAAAGTGATTAAGTCACAAATATAAGAAGGTGCCCGATTATTCAGGGCCTTGTATGTGAGTAGAAGTATTTTAAAATCTATTCTACTTTTCACTGGGAGCCAGTGAAGAGAAGCCAAGACAGGAGTTGTATAATCACGTCGTCTGGTTCCAGTCAGTATCCGTGCTGCTGCGTTCTGGACAAGTTGAAGGCTTCTCAAGGACTTACTAGGACATCCAGACAGTAAGGAGTTACAGTAATCCAGCCTAGAGGTTATAAAGGCGTGGATAAGTTTCTCAGAGTCTTGTCGTGATATAATATTTCTAATTGTCTTAATGTTGCGAAGGTGGAAGAAGGCTGTTCTACATATATGCTTAATATGTTCATCCAGTGATAAATCCTGGTCAAACAGGACTCCTAGGTTCCTTACTGTAGTGCAAGGGACTGAAGTGTTACTGCCTCGGTTTAGAGCTCCACTTAAAAGTGCTGCTCTTATATCTTTTGGCCCAAGGACCATGACCTCAGTTTTTTCTGTGTTAAGCATCAGAAAGTTCAGAGTCATCCACGTCTGTATGTCTATGAGACAATCCTGGAGTTTTATAGATGGGTTTGGGTCATCCGGTCGTACAGATACATATAGCTGGGTGTCGTCTGCATAACAATGGAAATCTATGTTGTGTTTCCTGATAATGTTGCCTAATGGCAGCATGTACAGGGTAAAAAGAATAGGTCCGAGCACGGAACCCTGAGGAACTCCGTAGTTGACCTTAGTGAATATGGAGTAGTCCTCGTTAACACTAACAAACTGAAATCTGTCCCATAAATAGGACTTGAACCAGACAAGTGCAGATCCTCTAATCACAACATCTTGTTCTAGTCTATGTAGCAGGATCTCATGATCTATCGTATCAAATGCTGCACTGAGATCCAGCAGGACCGATCTGGCGTTGTCTGGTAAACCAGCAGATGGCAGCAACTTTCAAGAGACCAGCTTCTCCATCTCTGAGCCCAGTAATGTTCAGGTAAGGCATTGGATATTTGAGATATTATTCAATAGAATCTTCCTCTTACTTCTAATCTTACTCTACGTATGTAGAAGATGTTTCTCCTGCTTTGATCTATTCTCTCTCATGCTCTGCTTCATCAATGAAGAACGAATTCATCGACAACATCCTTTCAGCTAATGTTCTACCTTAAAAACATCCCTACAGTTTCTTCCTTTCATCACAGTGACTCAATAATGATGGATTGTCATGAGTGAAAGTGGCTTCAGCTGCTTTTCCTTGTGTTTCAGGTCCGTGGAGATTTGAGGCCGAGGAGAAGCGAGCCTGGTGATGAGTCCAGAATCCCTCAAGGCTCCATCACACTTCCCTCCTCTATCACAAAAGTCACTTTACATGTAGAGGGAAAAAAAAGAAAAAGTCACACACTCATCCAACAAAGCAGCCTTTCAGCACCACGGACAGTGCCCGAAGCTCCACAGTTACCGTAGCGACCCGCCCTCACCTATTCCATTCTTACTCACACACACAGGGATTGGATTGGAACAGAATGGCTACTTGAACTTTTTAAATGTTAAACTTCAAAAAAACATATATCTATATTATATATTTTATAAAATCTAAAATAAAATGCTTGAGGGGCTTAACTGGGGCTACACAGATGTTTGACGGTGTAGCGTGTTCGGTGTGAGTGAATGGGGCGATGGAAGAGGTCTGAAGGTAAGAAGGATTTGTAGGTGGTGAAGAGGATCTTGAAATGTGTTTACATGTTGAAACTGCCCTCTGGTGGACACGTTTGACATTACATGTAAGGTCACATGAGATTTAGAGCTGCTAAACTGGTGAAATAAATAGTAACTTTTGTGAGGGAAACAGTTTTTTTATGTTTAAGACCCTGCCAGGCCATAAATAATTCATCATAAAACAGAACTGCAAAAACCTGACCTCCAGTGGACAAAGGTGACATTACGTGTAGATGAAAAATGTATTCAAAGCTGCTGAATTCAAGTCACTGCCAGCCCATAAATAACTTGAGAAAACATTCAGGGTTCAGGCCATACAGAGTTTCACCGAGGGCCAGAATGTGGCACACATTTGTTCAGCCAGTTCAGCAGAGTGAGTGTGAGTGAAAGAGCGAGAGACTTCAAATAAGTGACTTATTTATTTATTTAACACAAAAGATTCAAGATGGAAAAAACATCAACACAAAGCAGAAAAGAAACAAAACGGCATCAAAGAAACATATAAAGGTTAAGTAGAAATTAAAGTCAAACAATCACAGGCTCTTTTCTTCAACGCAATAAAACAATACAGAGAAGAAAATACAGTTAGCTTTAAATAACAATAAAAACAAGAACTTATTCTTCATAAACCCTGTTGGCTTTAAACCCCACTTACACTGTGAATTAGAAATGGAAAAGAAAAAAGACTCAGCTTCACCCACTGAGGCTGAAGTGGCTGTGACGCCCCCTGCTGGTTGGACTAAAACCTCATTTAATCAGAAAAAGGAAGGAAGCAATAAAGTCCATTAGAGAAGGAGAGAACACAGGGATGGAGGAAATGGCAAAAAGAAAGGGCTGAAAGACATGAAAAAGAATGGAAGGAAAGAGAAAAGGAAAGCAATAAAAGGACAGCAAGGAAATAAATGAGTTTGTCGACTCACAGGGAAACCACATCAAGTCCAGTCGGTGAAATCCAGTCCATGTTTTGCTGCCGTTTCTGGACACATGAAAACACATGAAGTGAAAATTAACTTGACTATCGTCACAACAATGACAAACATTCAAACACATTCTACACATTAACATTTACTCAAAAAGATCAACTTTTCAAATAAGTCACAAATGTCCGGGTAAACTTATCGTTTGCCGCCGTCGTTAGCGTTACCCAGAGTGCACCACGTGGAGGTGACAGTCGGACTTGCACTCCTTTTTTTTTTTTAAATCATTCATAATATTAGAGAGAAGAGAAACCCAACAATTCACACAATGAGCAAGCAATCGTGGCAACAGTGGAGAGAAAAAACTCCCTTTTAACAGGAAGAAATCTCTGGCAGAACCAGACTCAAAGTGTGCGGCCGTCTGCCTCGACCGGTTGGGGGGAATGGGAGGGGAACAGAAAGGACAAGAGGTGGTAACTTTTGTTAGTCAGTGGTTTTGGTTGGACGACCACAAGGAGGCCATTTTGTGCAGTTCATGTTGGGTTTTTTTCAGATTCTTGTGTTCCGTTCCTCCAGGTTTTGAATCCACTGATCCCATTTCCTCAAAGATCATCATGCAGATCCATCCATTTTCCAAGAGTAGATTCACTGAGGTGAATGAATTCCTCCATTTGCTCCATCATCGTGTTGACAAAGTTGTCCAGAAAGTTACTTTTGCATTTCCAAGCCATGATTCCAGTTTGTCCATCCTTGTGAGCAGATTTTTGTTTTGCTGTCACGTATGGAGAGTTCCGTCCAATCAGAGTTATCAATCCTCCGACACCTGCACCCGTTTACTGTCAACTAAGTTTTGCTAAGTGTACACATTTGTGTAACAACGACAACACAGGAAGATGAAACGACAGACCAAAGTAGAAGTGCATATTGACACAAACAAAAAAACACTCATCTTGTTTTGACAGCCGGTGTTCAGAGTTCTTCTAAGTTGTCCAGGACGTAAGAAGTCCACCAAGTGTTAGGGTCTCAATTCTGGAACAGATTAGGAAAAACAAAACTGAAAAGCAGTAGCAAAGTGTCATTGATGTCAAAAGGAGTCTAATATACTCACCACTGTAGGTTCTTGTGTAGTGGAAGTGGTTAACGAGCTCTGCAGAACTCTGATAACCTGTGCACCTGAACCAGGTGTTTTGGGGATAACTAACTAAGGTTAGCTAACCCTAACCCCCTCATTTGTTCCTTGTTGCAGAAAACGGCCCCTTGCCAAAAACTGCTGTAAAAATATCTTAATATTTATTTCCACTTTAAATGAGTCAGTCTTTTGAAGCTACTTCATCCTGAAATATGCATATCAAATATTAATATTTTTAAAAGGTGAACCTTTTAAAGGCCATATTGTTTACGCAACTACACTGTTTTTATTGGGAAAAAAAAACTACAATAACTTTTGATTCTGATGCATTCTTATTTTTTGCAATGTCAGATTTTTCTAAAAACTGTCTCCTACAAAAATATTGTTCATATTTTTTTCAACTTTAAATTGTCACTCTTTTAACGCTACTTCAGACTGAGATATACTCATCAAATTATATTTTTACCCTTTAAAGGCCATAATGTTTATGCAACTCTTTAAATCAACAAAAAAACTACAATCCTTTCCAATCAATCATAAAATACCTTTCAAGGACTATTTATTATTATCAGGCCCTGAGATGGTCAGTGATTGGAAGAAACATTGATTTTGATGCATTGTTAGTTTCTGTAGTGGCAGATGCAATTTAATAATCTTGTGATATGATGGATTTTGAACCGTCTCCTTCTATAAGCAAACTTTTTTCCAACTAAATAATTATTACCCTGTTTTGTTTAAAGATAAATAAACAAGAATAGGTTCAACCTGAACAAATATTTATTTTGCAAAGATGACCCTGAATGATGAAGACTGAAATATAAACATTGAATATGAAACATGGGGCAGTTGGGTGTGTTGTTGGAGATGGGGAGAAAGGAAGAGAGATGGTGAGTGAGTGCATCATGTGTGACTGAGTGAGGGAGTGAGGGAGTGAGGGAGCGAGTGAGCGAGCGAGCGAGAGTGAGTGAGTGACTATGAGTGAGTGAGCGAGCGAGAGTGAGCGAGCGAGCGTGACTGCGAGTGAACGAGCGAGATTTGGAGTCTCTGCTCCACCTGAGCTGAACTCTCACATTCACACATGATGAACTCACTCACCATCTCCATCTTTTCCCTTCTCCCCATCGCCAACAACACACCAAACTGCCCCATGTTTCATATTCAATGTTCATATTTAAGTGTTCATCATTCAGTGTCCTTTGCAAAATAAATGTTTTTCAGGTTCAAACTATTATTGTATGTTTATTCATCTTAAAACAAAACCAGGCTATAATTGGGTTAGTAGGAAAAAAATGTTTTACTTGTAGTCGGAGACCGATTCAAAATCCATCATATATCACAAAATAAGATTACATTGGATCTGCTACTACAAACAACTAATGCATCAAAATCAATGTTTCTCCTAGTCACTGACCCATCTCAGGGTCTAATAACAACCAAATATTCCTTAAACCACACCAAACATTTCATTTCAAAAATGAAATAAACTTGAACCCTGAGTCTGTTTATATATCAAATAACAACCTGTGTTTGAATCGTATTCAGTGCTTTGTGACTAAAGGGATTTTTGTACACTTCAAAAATAATGGAAAAACTAAATAATGAAAAGGGACGAGAGCAGCAGCAAACAAGTAACAATACTCATCTTCTTCTGACAGTTGGTGTTCAGATGTTCAAAGTTGTGCTGGACGTCAGAAATCCACCAAGCCTTGGGTCTCCATCCTGGAACAGATTAGGAAAAACGAAACTAAAAAGCAGCATCAAACAGTCACTGATGTCCAAAGGAATCTGATATACTCACCACTGCAGATTCTTCTTGTGCAGTAGGAGTCACCGATGAGATCAGGGAAGACGCGACTGTAGGGTAGAATGTCCACCAAGCACCACCTCGAGGTCGACCATGTTGGGTCACCCTTCTGGAACAGATTAGGAAAAACAAACAAATTAACAGAGACAAAAGCAGCAGCAAACAATTAACAATACTCATCCTCTTCCGACCGCTGGGGTTCAGAGTTCTTCAAAGTTGTCCAGAACGTAGGAAGTCCACCAAGCGTAGGGTCTCCATTCTGAAACAGATTAGGAAAAACGAAACTGAAAAGCAGCATCAAACAGTCACTGATGTCCAAAGGAATCTGATATACTCACCACTGCAGGTTCTTCTTGTGCAGTGGGAGTCACCGACCAGATCAGGGAAGAGGCGACTGTAGTGTAGAACGTCCACCAAGCACCACCTCGAGGTCGATCATGTTGGGTCTCCCTTCTGGAACAGATTAGGAAAAACAAACAGATAAAAGTGACAAAAGCAGCAGCAAAAACAACAATTAACAATACTCATCCTCTTCCGACAGCTGGGGTTCAGAGTTCTTCAAAGTTGTCCAGGACATAGGAAGTCCACCAAGCGTAGGGTCTCCATTCTGAAACAGATTAGGAAAAACAAAACTAAAAAGCAGCATCAAACAGTCACTGATGTCCAAAGGAATCTGATATACTCACCACTGCAGATTCTTCTTGTGCAGTAGGAGTCACCGATGAGATCAGGGAAGACGCGACTGTAGGGTAGAACGTCCACCAAGCACCACCTCGAGGTCGACCATGTTGGGTCACCCTTCTGGAACAGATTAGGAAAAACAAACAAATTAACAGAGACAAAAGCAGCAGCAAACAATTAACAATACTCATCCTCTTCCGACCGCTGGGGTTCAGAGTTCTTCAAAGTTGTCCAGAACGTAGGAAGTCCACCAAGCGTAGGGTCTCCATTCTGAAACAGATTAGGAAAAACAAAACTGAAAAGCAGTATCAAACTGTCACTGATGCCCAAAGGAATCTGATATACTCACAACTGGAGGTTCTTGTGTTGTAGGAGTCACCGATGAGATCAGGGAAGAGGCGACTGTAGACGAAAGTAGAGGTCAACAACGATGAAGCAAACACAAATAAGAAATATCACCATACTCCTCTTCCGACAGTCTGTGTTCAGTCAATATGCATATCAAATATTAATATTTTTTAAAATGTTAACCTTTTAAAGGCCATATTGTTTATGCAACTACAATAACTTTTGATTCTGATGCATTCTTATTTTTTGCAATGTCAGATTTTTCTAAAAACAGTCTCCTACAAAAATATTGTTCATATTTTTTTCAACTTTAAATTGTCACTCTTTTAACGCTACTTCAGACTGAGATATACTCATCAAATTATATTTTTAAAAATTCTAACCCTTTAAAGGCTATAATGTTTATGCAACTCTTTAAATCAACAAAAAAACTACAATCCTTTCCAATCAATCATAAAATACCTTTCAAGGACTATTTATTATTATCAGGCCCTGAGATGGTCAGTGATTGGAAGAAACATTGATTTTGATGCATTGTTAGTTTCTGTAGTGGCAGATGCAATTTAATAATCTTGTGATATGATGGATTTTGAATCGTCTCCTTATATAAGCAAACTTTTTTTTCCTACTAAATAATTATTACCCTGTTTTGTTTTAAGATAAATAAACAAGAATAGGTTCAACCTGAACAAATATTTATTTTGCAAAGACGACCCTGAATGATGAAGACTGAAATATAAACATTGAATATGAAACATGGGGCAGTTGGGTGTGTTGTTGGAGATGGGGAGAAAGGAAGAGAGATGGTGAGTGAGTGCATCATGTGTGACTGAGTGAGGGAGTGAGGGAGTGAGGGAGCGAGTGAGCGAGCGAGCGAGAGTGAGTGAGTGACTGTGAGTGAGTGAGTGAGCGAGCGAGAGTGAGCGAGCGTGACTGCGAGTGAACGAGCGAGATTTGGAGTCTCTGCTCCACCTGAGCTGAACTCTCACATTCACACATGATGAACTCACTCACCATCTCCATCTTTTCCCTTCTCCCCATCGCCAACAACACACCAAACTGCCCCATGTTTCATATTCAATGTTCATATTTAAGTGTTCATCATTCAGTGTCCTTTGCAAAATAAATGTTTTTCAGGTTCAAACTATTATTGTATGTTTATTCATCTTAAAACAAAACCAGGTTATAATTGGGTTAGTAGGAAAAAAATGTTTTACTTGTAGTCGGAGACCGATTCAAAATCCATCATATATCACAAAATAAGATTACATTGGATCTGCTACTACAAAAAAGTAATAATGCATCAAAATCAATGTTTCTCCTAGTCACTGACCCATCTCAGGGTCTAATAACAACCAAATATTCCTTAAACCACACCAAACATTTCATTTCAAAAATGAAACAAACTTGAACCCTGAGTCTGTTTATATATCAAAAAACAACCTGTGTTTGAATCGTATTCAGTGCTTTGTGACTATAGTGATTTTTGTACACTTAAAAAATAATGGAAAAAACTAAATAATGAAAAGGGACGAGAGCAGCAGAAAACAACAATACTCATCTTCTTCTGACAGTTGGTGTTCAGATGTTCAAAGTTGTCCTGGACGTCAGAAATCCACCAAGCCTTGGGTCTCCATTCTGAAACAGATTAGGAAAAACGAAACTGAAAAGCAGCATCAAACTTTCATTGATGTTCAAAGGAATCTGATATACTCACCACTGTAGGTTCTTCTTGTGCAGTGGGAGTCACCGATGAGATCAGGGAAGAGGCGACTGTAGACAAAAGTAGAGGTCAGTTTTCCGGCCAGTTTTCTGCTGCCTTTAACCAGCTCTGTGTCCCCTCTGAATTATTACCAAACACTGAGGTGCTCAGTTCTTCGTTTCACTCCTCCTGCCGAACCATATTGGACTCTGTGGCTCCATTTAAAACCGTGCAGCCCAAAGCTAAACCTGAGCCCTGGTTCAATGCGAGAACTCGCGCAGCCAGACAGGATTGCCGCAAAGCTGAACGCAGGTGGAAAAAGGACAAGCTGCAGGTTTCTCGCCAAATCCTAAAAGACAGCTGGCGCTGCTACCAGAGCACTGTCAAAGAGTCCAGAAGAGAGCACCTGTCAAATATTATTGAATCAAACTCTCACAACCCACGTGTGTTATTTAAAACCATAGAGTCTGTTCTTGGCTCACCTCAGCCTGTGTGCACAGAGGAATCCCCTGAAATGTGCAATAGCTTCCTGCAGTTCTTCATTGATAAGGTTGCTACCACAAGGGCTCTAATCACCACACCTGTGTCTGACCCCTCTGACAGTGTGCTTTTCTCAGCTGTGCTTGATTCGTTTGAGCCCGTGTCTCTGATTGCCTTAGAAAAAGTGGTTGCCCAGATGAAGCCATCAGGCTCTCCCTGTGACACTGTCCCGCCTCACTTTTTTAAAGAGGTATTTCCTTGTATAGGGCAGTCAGTCCTGGCCATTATTAACAGCAGTCTGTCTTCTGGTGTTGTCCCCCAATGTTTTAAACATGCTGTTGTACAACCCCTGCTTAAGAAACCTGGCCTTGATCGTGTTATGCTAGCCAATTAAAGACCTATCTCCAAGCTGCCTTTTATTTCAAAGATCCTGGAAAAAGTTGTCCACGCCCAGTTGCAGTCGTTCCTGGACGAGCATGATATTCTGGAGATTTTCCAGTCTGGCTTTAAAACAAGGCATAGTACAGAGTCAGCTTTATTAAGAGTGTTCAATGACATCCTCCTGACGGTTGATTCTGGAGACTCTGTGATCCTTGTCCTGCTGGACCTAACTGCAGCGTTTGACACTGTGGACCACAATATTTTAGTGGCACGCTTGCAGCACCTAGTGGGCATTAGTGGTAGCGCCCTTAATTGGTTTAGATCGTATCTTGAGGGAAGATCTATGTGTGTACGCCTCGGTGGCTCTGAGTCCCGCTCTGCTCCACTGTCATATGGGGTTCCACAGGGCTCAATTTTAGGGCCCCTGCTCTTCTCCCTGTATCTGCTTCCCCTGGGCTCCATCTTGAGAAAACATGGCATCTCATTTCATTTTTATGCAGACGACAGTCAGATTTATGTCCCACTGAGTAAGAAAAATGCCTGTCTGCAACCACTTCTATTATGTCTTGATGACATAAAAGCATGGATGTCACTGAACTTTTTAAAATTTAATGAAAAGAAGACGGAAGTCATAATGTTTGGTCCTAGCGGCTCTAGTGAACCCCCCCCTGCTGATTTGGGCCCTTTGGCATCGTATGTGAAGCCTTTAGTGACAAACTTAGGTTTTATTATGGACAGTGATTTTAAATTGGACCGGCAAATTGGGGCAACAGTAAAGTCCAGCTTTTTTCACCTCAGGCAGCTGGCAAAGGTGAGGCCCTTTCTCTCACAAAAGCACTTTGAAACAGTAATCCATGCCTTTGTTACATCTCGGCTGGATTACTGTAACGCTCTTTATCTTGGAGTCAGCCAGTCCTCCCTCTCACGTCTCCAGTTGGTCCAGAACGCTGCTGCTCGCCTCTTAACTGGAGCACGTAAGAGGGAGCACATTACTCCCATTTTGGCCTCCCTTCACTGGCTGCCTGTGCATTTTAGAGTCCATTTTAAGATTCTTTTATTTGTTTTTAAATCTTTAAATGGTCTTGCCCCGCCTTACCTCTCTGAGCTTCTCCATCCTTACACTCCTGCTCGGTGCCTCAGGTCAGCTGACCAGCTGCTCCTGGAGGTACCGAGGTCTAAACGGAAGCTCAGAGGGGAAAGAGCTTTCTCCATTGCCGGTCCCAAACTTTGGAACGCCCTCCCGCTTCATATTAGACAGGCCCCCTCACTTTCCATTTTTAAAACTCATCTTAAAACACATTTTTATTCTTCTGCGTTCAACTCAGCATGAGACTCTGCTCTTGTTTTAGTGTTTTATTGTTTAAACATTTTTATTGTTTTATAGTTTTTTTTATTATTTAAACATTGTTACTGTTTTATAGTTTTATTGTTTTTATTTTGTCTCCTATGTTTTATGTGCCATGTTTTATTTATTGTACTGTTAAGCACTTTGTACCAGCTTTAGCTGCCTAAAGCGCTCTATAAATAAAGTTGAGTTGAGTTGAGTTGAGTCAACAACAATGACGCAAAGAAAAATAAATATCACCATTCTCCTCCTCTTCCGACAATCTGTGTTCAGAGTTCGTCGAAGTTGTCCAGAACGTCCACCAAGCACCGCCTCGAGGTCGACCATGTTGGGTCTCCATTCTGGAACAGATTAGGAACAACAAACAAATTAACAGAGACAAACGCAGCAAACACAACAACTTACAATACTCATCCTCTTCTGACAGCTGGTGTTCAGAGTTCGTCAATGTTGTCCTGGACATACACCAGGCGTGACCGTTCCATCACAAGGTCCATGTCGGGTCTCGATTCTGGAACAGAAAATTTGTGTCCAGCCATGGCAAAAGGGTTCACATGTCTACTTCGGGACATTTGGAGTTATTTACAGATTCCGAAAGTGCTAAGCTTTCCAACAATGTCAAACCCATGTCCATCTGATCATTTTTGAAGAAGATGTGGTCATTTGAATGTAGACACTCCTCAAACTGCTTTAGGGAGAAATTCAGCCTGAAAGATTTCGACCCTCTTGAGGAGCCAGGCCAATAGCTGCTCATTTGCATGACATTAACATGGTCACAACCCCCCACCCAGTCTAGCTGTCAGTGACATCTGATGTCTGTTAGCCCACAGGACAGTAACAGTGTAGCAGTTTGGAAAAAAAAAGGAATGAATGTAGTTCATGTCAATGTAAGGCAAGGCAAGGCAAGTTTATTTGTATAGCACATTTCAACAACAAGGTAATTCAAAGTGCTTTACATAAAGCATTAAAAAGCATAGAAAAGAGACATTTATAAAATCAGATATAACATCAAAATAAAAACAAGCAGGTAAAATTTAAAGATTAAGATTAAAAAATAAAATAGATACAAATAAAATAAAAAGATAACAAATAAAATCAAGAGTATATATAAGGAATAAAGGTTACAGTGCAGTATTGGAAATGACTGAAATGCAGCGGCAAACAGAAAAGTCTTCACTCTTGATTTAAAAGAGGTGAGAGTTTCAGCAGACCTACAGTTTTCTGGGAGTTTGTTCCAGATATATGGTGCATAGAACTAAAATAAAGAAATAAAATATATCTAAGTGTGTGAAGGAATATTTTCCAGACCATGGACTATATTATCATCTTCAATACCAGTTCCTCCCCCACAATGTGGCTGTACCCACTCTGTCCATCACAGTTGATATGCGGACTAAATGATGACATCACAAACGCACCCTCTTCTGTGCTGTAACCTTTGGTGCTGGGCATGTGAAGAATTTTGCCTCATCAGAACAGAAAGGCCGGATTTTTTCAAAAAGATACGTCTGCCTGTCCATGGTCAGTCCAGGTGGGGCCAGGACGGGGAGACTGTCAACAGGGGGCAGAACTCCTGGGTTGCGCAGTAGCTGAAACTCGATAGGCTCTGCATCACTGTGAGTTTGAGCAAGCACCACACCTGGTCTGTTGGCATCAAAGCTGTGACAGAATAGAAGCACACAACAGGATATTTAAAACATGGCTCACTGTTCACATGGAACACTATTATGTTCATTCGTGATTTTTTTATTCATAAAATGCAGAATTTTGAATATAAATACCTAAAGTTCTGATAACTCTTGATCTGTGGGAGCTTTTGAAAGTAGGGACTCAGATGTGTCTGCCAGTCGATGGTCTTTACTATCACTCTGCCATCTGCCGTTCCAACAAGCTGCGGAATATTGAGGCGACTTTCAGCAGAGCTGTGTTCCACTACCTGTTGACAGCAAGAACCACAATGAAAATAATGATTTTATTTTTCCAAAAAAATCACATTTTACACATTACAGTCTATATAAGCATTTGGCTATTGTATAGAAATCAATTTATACACATACCAAGAGCCTTAGCCGACCTCATGTATTGACGCCACACTGAGGCCTTGGACACATGGGTTGGCAGCAACTTCACATGCCAATCCTTATGCCCAGGATTCTGAAAAAAAATTAAAAAATACTTATTTCAGATCATGGTTCATGTTAAAAGGCATTTAATCACTGAATCAGTATAGATTGATCAGTAGTATTGCTTGAATTATGTGTGAATGCCACACCTTTATGTGCATGAATTGCACGTGTAATTAACACGTTCATCACACATTGTGTTAATCATGTGTGATTCATGCATGCAAAGGTGTGGCATTCACACATCATTCAATGCAATGTTAGGTTTCGAACACGGGAGTTTCGTCTCAAAGCATTTGAATTATCAAACTGAACCTGCGGGTGTACAAAATCTCAAAGAGGGCCGTGACATGCTCCTCTTACGGCTTATAATACGCTCATCTGACCGAACAAAAGTTTCGATGTGCGCATCATTCTCATTGTAATAATACAGTACCGAGCTAGCGAGCTAAGCTAGCGAGCTAAGCAAGCATGGCTAATAACAATGTAGCCAAACGGCGTTATGAAACGCACAGTGGATTATTAAAAGACAGCTTCCCTATGTGCGTCTGTATGTGACTTTGAATGAACACTAACATAACATCGATTAACAACGTTAAGGAAAACTCACCCCATAAGAACATGAGTTCCTCTGATCATAAGAGGTCCGTGCTTGCTTCCTTTTCGTTGCAGTTTTATGTCTGTTCGCCTCCAAAAGTCCAATTCGATAGGAGATAGAGCGGTGCTGGCGTCATGTCATCATCTCAGACAACTACCGTGTGTGTCCTGCTCTCTTTCAGCCGCGGAATAATCATCTGTTTGTTGTTTTTGTGACGATGAAGTCTGCTAACACGTTAGCATAAAGATCGCTAGCTTAAAATGCTAACAGTCCACACACAGCAGTCTCTGTACGTTCGCTGTCCTTGTCCGTGAAGAAGCTGCTCAGCCACAGACTTATTGTCCTTTTCTCTTTGTCTTCCTTTGTCAAACAAAGCTTTGATGATGACTGCTTTGATGATATTCACGCTTTAATTTCGCACTGCACACACACACACTGCACACATACGCTGGACATTCGACACACTCTCTCTCCCTCTCCGTATAATTAGCCATGTGTATTCTCTGTGATCGTCAGCTGATTGGCTGAAAAAGCCGATTGGCTGACACTGTTTTCTTCACTTTTAAGTTTTAACAAAGCATTATGGGTAATGGATTGGTTCACATGGTGTAACAGCTTCCTGGTGAACCAATGTGTTTTTACAAGGAGGGTCACATTTGATTTATGGCTGCTGAATTATTCAGACTGCCCTCTATTGGACAAGTTTGACATTACAAGTAAGGTCAAATCTGATTCATGGCTGCTGGGTTCTTCAAATTGCCCTCTAGTGGATAAAGGTGTCATTACATGTAAGCTCAAATTTGATGTATGGATACTTAATTATTTCAACTGCCCTCTAGTGGACAAGTTTGACATTACAAGTAAGGTCAAATCTGATTCATGGCTGCTGGGTTCTTCAAACTGCCCTCTAGTGGACAAACATGTCGTTACATGTAAGCTCAAATTTGATGTATGGATACTTAATTATTTCAACTGCCCTCTAGTGGACAAGTTTGACATTACAAGTAAGTTCAAATCTGATTTATGGGTGCTGGATTGGTCAGACTGCCCTCTGGTGGACAAATGTGTTATTACATGTAAGGTCAAATCTGATTTATGGCTGCTAAATTCTTCAGACTGCCCTCTAGTGGATAAAGATGTCATTACATGTAAGGTCAAATTTGACTTTTGGCTGCTGGATTCTTCAGACTGCCCTCTGGTGGATAAACATGTCATTACATGCACGCTCAAATTTGATTTATAGCTGATAAATTATTTCAACTGCCCTCTAGTGGACAAGTTTGACATTACAAGTAAGGTCAAATCTGATTTATGGCTGCTGGATTGGTCAGACTGCCCTCTGGTGGACAAATGTGTCATTACATGTAAGCTCAAATCTGATTTATGGCTGTTAAATTCTTCAGACTGCCCTCTAGTGGATAAAGGTGTCATTACATGTAAGGTCAAATTTGACTTTTGGCTGCTGGATTCTTCAGACTGCCCTCTGGTGGATAAACATGTCATTACATGCACGCTCAAATTTGATTTATAGCTGCTTAATTATTTCAACTGCCCTCTAGTGGACAAGTTTGACATCACAAGTAAGGTCAAATCTGATTTATGGCTGCTGGATTGGTCAGACTGCCCTCTGGTGGACAAATGTGTCATTACATGTAAGCTCAAATCTGATTTATGGCTGTTAAATTCTTCAGACTGCCCTCTAGTGGATAAAGGTGTCATTACATGTAAGGTCAAATTTGACTTTTGGCTGCTGGATTCTTCAGACTGCCCTCTGGTGGATAAACATGTCATTACATGCACGCTCAAATTTGATTTATGGATACTAAATTATTTCAACTGCCCTCTGGTGGACAAACATGTCATTATATGTTATGTCAAATCTGATTTATAGCTGCTTTATTATTTCAACTGCCATCTAGTGGACAAGTTTGACATTACAAGTAAGGTCAAATCTGATTTATGGCTGCTGGATTGGTCAGACTGCCCTCTGGTGGACAAATGTGTCACTACATGTAAGCTCAAATCTGATTTATGGCATGCTAAATTCTTCAGACTGCTCTCTAGTGGATAAAGGTGTCATTACATGTAAGCTCAAATCTGATTTATGGCATGCTAAATTCTTCAGACTGCTCTCTAGTGGATAAAGGTGTCATTGCATGTAAGCTCAAATTTGATGTATGGATACCTAATTATTTCAACTGCCCTCTAGTGGACAAGTTTGACATTGCAAGTAAGGTCAAATCTGATTTATGGCTGCTGGATTGGTCAGACTGCCCTCTGGTGGACAAATGTGTCATTACATGTAAGCTCAAATCTGATTTATGGCATGCTAAATTCTTGGAACTGCCCTTTAGTGGATAAAGGTGTCATTACATGTAAGCTCAAATTTAATGTATGGATACTTAATTATTTCAACTGCCCTCTAGTGGACAAGTTTGACATTACAAGTAAGGTCAAATCTGATTCATGGCTGCTTGGTTCTTCAAACTGCCCTCTAGTGGACAAACATGTCATGTTTGTCATGACATGGGTTAACCCATGCCAAACTATGTCATGTTCAAAAGTTCATTAAAAATATTCTTCAAGAGATATGCAAATATATTCAACGGATTCTTGTTCAGGGCATGCTTGACTATGACTGTGTACAATTTCAAGACATTCCAAGATACTTTTGGGGTCTTTTTTGACAAAAAAGTTAAGTCACTGCGTAAGTGCATGGTTCGCTTTCCTGAATTTCAAAAATTCATTTAAAATATTGGTTAGGCGATATGCAAATATTTTCAACGGATTCTTGTTCAGGGTGTCGTTGACTATGACTGAGTACAATTTCAAGACATTCCAACATACTTGGAATGTCCAAGTGCATGGATCGCTTTCCGGATTTTCAAAAATTAATTAAAAATATTCCTTAAGAGATATGCAAATATTTTCAACGGATTCTTGTTCAGGGTGTCGTTGACTATGACTGAGTACAATTTCAAGACATTCCAACATACTTGGAATGTCCAAGTGCATGGATCGCTTTCCGGATTTTCAAAAATTCATTAAAAATATTCCTTAAGAGATATGCAAATATTTTCAACGGATTCTTGTTCAGGGTGTCGTTGACTATGACTGAGTACAATTTCAAGACATTCCAACATACTTGGAATGTCCAAGTGCATGGATCGCTTTCCGGATTTTCAAAAATTCATTAAAAATATTCTTCAAGAGATGTGCAAATATATTCAACGGATTCTTGTTCAGGGCATGCTTGACTATGACTGTGTACAATTTCAAGACATTCCAAGATGCTTTTGGGGTCTTTTTTGACAAAAAAGTTAAGTCACTGCCTAAGTGCATCGATCGCTTTCCTGATTTTCAAAAATTCATTAAAAATATTCCTTAAGCGATATGCAAATATTTACAACGGATTCTTGTTCAGGGCGTCGTTGACTATGACTGAGTACAATTTCAAGACATTCCAACATACTTGGAATGTCCAAATGCATGGATCGCTTTCCTGATTTTCAAAAGTTCTATAAAAATATTCTTCAAGAGATATGCAAATATATTCAACGGATTCTTGTTCAGGACATGCTTGACTATGACTGTGTACAATTTCAAGACATTCCAAGATACTTTTGGGGCCTTTTTTGAATAAAAAGTTAAGTCACTGCCTAAGTGCACAGACTTTCCTCCTTTTCAAAAATTCATTAAAAATATTCCTTAAGAGATTTGCAAATATTTTTAATGGATTCTTGTTCAGGGCGTCGTTGACTATGACCGAGTACAATTTCAAGACATTCCAACATACTTGGAATGTCCAAGTGCATGGATCGCTTTCCGGATTTTCAAAAATTCTATAAAAATATTCTTCAAGAGATATGCAAATATATTCAACGGATTCTTGTTCAGGGCATGCTTGACTATGACTGTGTACAATTTCAAGACATTCCAAGATACTTTTGGGGTCTTTTTTGAATAAAAAGTTAAGTCACTGCCTAAGTGCACAGACTTTCCTCATTTTCAGAAATTCATTAAAAATATTCCTTAAGAGATTTGCAAATATTTTTAATGGATTCTTGTTCAGGGCATGCTTGACTATGACTGTGTACAATTTCAAGACATTCCAACATACTTGGAATGTCCAAGTGCATGGATCGCTTTCCGGATTTTCAAAAATTCTATAAAAATATTCTTCAAGAGATATGCAAATATATTCAACGGATTCTTGTTCAGGGCATGCTTGACTATGACTGTGTACAATTTCAAGACATTCCAAGATACTTTTGGGGTCTTTTTTGAATAAAAAGTTAAGTCACTGCCTAAGTGCACAGACTTTCCTCATTTTCAGAAATTCATTAAAAATATTCCTTAAGAGATATGCAAATATATTCAACGGATTCTTGTTCAGGGCATGCTTGACTATGACTGTGTACAATTTCAAGACATTCAAAGATACTTTTGGGGTCTTTTTTGAATAAAAAGTTAAGTCACTGCCTAAGTGCACAGACTTTCCTCATTTTCAAAAATTCATTAAAAATATTCCTTAAGAGATATGCAAATATTTTCAATGGATTCTTGTTCAGGGCGTCGTTGACTATGACTGAGTACAATTTCAAGACATTCCAACATACTTGGAATGTCCAAGTGCATGGATCGCTTTCCTCATTTTCAAAAATTCATTAAAAATATTCCTTAAGAGATATGCAAATATTTTCAATTGATTCTTGTTCAGATCGTCGTTGACTATGACTGTGTACAATTTCAAGACATTCCAAGATACTTTTGGGGTCTTTTTTGACGAAAAAGTTAAGTCACTGCCTCAGTGCATGGATCGCTTTCCTGATTTTCAAAAATTCATTAAAAATATTCCTTAAGCGATATGCAAATATTTTCAACGGATTCTTGTTCAGGGCGTCGTTGACTATGACTGAGTACAATTTCAAGACATTCCAACATACTTGGAATGTCCAAGTGCATGGATCGCTTTCCTGATTTTCAAAAGTTCATTAAAAATATTCTTCAAGAGATATGCAAATATATTCAACGGATTCTTGTTCAGGGCATGCTTGACTATGACTGTGTACAATTTCAAGACATTCCAAGATACTTTTGGGGTCTTTTTTGTCAAAAAAGTTAAGTCACTGCCTAAGTGCATGGATCGCTTTCCTGATTTTCAAAAATTCATTTAAAATATTCCTGAAGCGATATGAAAATATTTTCAACGGATTCTTGTTCAGGGCGTCGTTGACTATGACTGAGTACAATTTCAAGACATTCCAAGATACTTTTGGGGTCTTTTTTGAATAAAAAGTTAAGTCACTGCCTAAGTGCACAGAAATTCCTCATTTTCAAAAATTCATTAAAAATATTCCTTAAGCGATATGCAAATATTTTCAACGGATTCTTGTTCAGGGCGTCGTTGACTATGACTGAGTACAATTTCAAGACATTCCAACATACTTGGAATGTCCAAGTGCATGGATCAATTTCCTGATTTTCAAAAGTTCATTAAAAATATTCTTCAAGAGATATGCAAATATATTCAACGGATTCTTGTTCAGGGCATGCTTGACTATGACTGTGTACAATTTCAAGACATTCCAAGATACTTTTGGGGTCTTTTTTGACAAAAAAGTTAAGTCACTGCCTAAGTGCATGGATCGCTTTCCTGATTTTCAAAAATTCATTAAAAATATTCCTTAAGCGATATGCAAATATTTTCAACGGATTCTTGTTCAGGGCGTCGTTGACTATGACTGAGTACAATTTCAAGACATTCCAACATACTTGGAATGTCCAAGTGCATGGATCGCTTTCCTGATTTTCAAAAGTTCATTAAAAATATTCTTCAAGAGATATGCAAATATATTCAACGGATTCTTGTTCAGGGCATGCTTGACTATGACTGTGTACAATTTCAAGACATTCCAAGATACCTTTGTGGTCTTTTTTGAATAAAAAGTTAAGTCACTGCCTAAGTGCACAGACTTTCATCATTTTCAAAAATTCATTAAAAATATTCCTTAAGAGATATGCAAATATTTTCAATTGATTCTTGTTCAGGGCGTCGTTGACTATGACTGAGTACAATTTCAAGACATTCCAACATACTTGGAATGTCCAAGTGCATGGATCGCTTTTTGGATTTTCAAAAATTCATTAAAAATATTCTTCAAGAGATATGCAAATATATTCAACGGATTCTTGTTCAGGGCATGCTTGACTATGACTGTGTACAATTTCAAGACATTCCAAGATACTTTTGGGGTCTTTTTTGAATAAAAAGTTAAGTCACTGCCGAAGTGCACAGACTTTCCTCATTTTCAAAAATTCATTAAAAATATTCCTTAAGAGATATGCAAATATTTTCAATTGATTCTTGTTCAGGGCGTCGTTGACTATGACTGAGTACAATTTCAAGACATTCCAACATACTTGGAATGTCCAAGTGCATGGATCGCTTTTCGGATTTTCAAAAATTCATTTAAAATATTCTTCAAGAGATATGCAAATATATTCAACGGATTCTTGTTCAGGGCATGCTTGACTATGACTGTGTACAATTTCAAGACATTCCAAGATACCTTTGGGGTCTTTTTTGAATAAAAAGTTAAGTCACTGCCTAAGTGCACAGACTTTCATCATTTTCAAAAATTCATTAAAAATATTCCTTAAGAGATATGCAAATATTTTCAATGGATTCTTGTTCAGGGCGTCGTTGACTATGACCGAGTACAATTTCAAGACATTCCAACATACTTGGAATGTCCAAGTGCATGGATCGCTTTCCGGATTTTCAAAAGTTCATTAAAAATATTCTTCAAGAGATATGCAAATATATTCAACGGATTCTTGTTCAGGGCATTCTTGACTATGACTGTGTACAATTTCAAGACATTCCAAGATACTTTTGGGGTCTTTTTTGACGAAAAAGTTAAGTCACTGCCTAAGTGCATGGATCGCTTTCCTGATTTTCAGAAATTCTTTAAAAATATTCCTTAAACGATATGCAAATATTTTCAACGGATTCTTGTTCAGGGCGTCGTTGACTATGACTGAGTACAATTTCAAGACATTCCAACATACTTGGAATGTCCAAGTGCATGGATCGCTTTCCTGATTTTCAAAAGTTCATTAAAAATATTCTTCAAGAGATATGCAAATATATTCAACGGATTCTTGTTCAGGGCATGCTTGACTATGACTGTGTACAATTTCAAGACATTCCAAGATACTTTTGGGGTCTTTTTTGACAAAAAAGTTAAGTCACTGCCTAAGTGCATGGATCGCTTTCCTGATTTTCAAAAATTCATTAAAAATATTCCTTAAGCGATATGCAAATATTTTCAACGGATTCTTGTTCAGGGCGTCGTTGACTATGACTGAGTACAATTTCAAGACATTCCAACATACTTGGAATGTCCAAGTGCATGGATCGCTTTCCTGATTTTCAAAAGTTCATTAAAAATATTCTTCAAGAGATATGCAAATATATTCAACGGATTCTTGTTCAGGGCATGCTTGACTATGACTGTGTACAATTTCAAGACATTCCAAGATACCTTTGTGGTCTTTTTTGAATAAAAAGTTAAGTCACTGCCTAAGTGCACAGACTTTCATCATTTTCAAAAATTCATTAAAAATATTCCTTAAGAGATATGCAAATATTTTCAATTGATTCTTGTTCAGGGCGTCGTTGACTATGACTGAGTACAATTTCAAGACATTCCAACATACTTGGAATGTCCAAGTGCATGGATCGCTTTTCGGATTTTCAAAAATTCATTAAAAATATTCTTCAAGAGATATGCAAATATATTCAACGGATTCTTGTTCAGGGCATGCTTGACTATGACTGTGTACAATTTCAAGACATTCCAAGATACTTTTGGGGTCTTTTTTGACAAAAAAGTTAAGTCACTGCCTAAGTGCATGGATCGCTTTCCTGATTTTCAAAAATTCATTAAAAATATTCCTTAAGCGATATGCAAATATTTTCAACGGATTCTTGTTCAGGGCGTCGTTGACTATGACTGAGTACAATTTCAAGACATTCCAACATACTTGGAATGTCCAAGTGCATGGATCGCTTTCCTGATTTTCAAAAGTTCATTAAAAATATTCTTCAAGAGATATGCAAATATATTCAACGGATTCTTGTTCAGGGCATGCTTGACTATGACTGTGTACAATTTCAAGACATTCCAAGATACTTTTGGGGTCTTTTTTGACAAAAAAGTTAAGTCACTGCCTAAGTGCATGGATCGCTTTCCTGATTTTCAAAAATTCATTAAAAATATTCCTTAAGCGATATGCAAATATTTTCAACGGATTCTTGTTCAGGGCGTCGTTGACTATGACTGAGTACAATTTCAAGACATTCCAACATACTTGGAATGTCCAAGTGCATGGATCGCTTTCCTGATTTTCAAAAGTTCATTAAAAATATTCTTCAAGAGATATGCAAATATATTCAACGGATTCTTGTTCAGGGCATGCTTGACTATGACTGTGTACAATTTCAAGACATTCCAAGATACCTTTGTGGTCTTTTTTGAATAAAAAGTTAAGTCACTGCCTAAGTGCACAGACTTTCATCATTTTCAAAAATTCATTAAAAATATTCCTTAAGAGATATGCAAATATTTTCAATGGATTCTTGTTCAGGGCGTCGTTGACTGTGACCGAGTACAATTTAAAGACATTCCAACATACTTGGAATGTCCAAGTGCATGGATCGCTTTCCGGATTTTCAAAAATTCATTAAAAATATTCTTCAAGAGATATGCAAATATATTCAACGGATTCTTGTTCAGGGCATGCTTGACCATGACTGTGTACAATTTCAAGACATTCCAAGATACTTTTGGGGTCTTTTTTGACGAAAAAGTTAAGTCACTGCCTAAGTGCATGGATCGCTTTCCTGATTTTCAAAAATTCATTAAAAATATTCCTTAAGCGATATGCAAATATTTTCAACGGATTCTTGTTCAGGGCGTCGTTGACTATGACCGAGTACAATTTCAAGACATTCCAACATACTTTGAATGTCCAAGGACATGGATCGCTTTCCTGATTTTCAAAAGTTCATTAAAAATATTCTTCAAGAGATATGCAAATATATTCAACGGATTCTTGTTCAGGGCATGCTTGACTATGACTGTGAACAATTTCAAGACATTCCAAGATACTTTTGGGGTCTTTTTTGAATAAAAAGTTAAGTCACTGCCTAAGTGCACAGACTTTCCTCATTTTCAAAAATTCATTTAAAATATTCCTTAAGAGATATGCAAATATTTTCAATTGATTCTTGTTCAGATCGTCGTTGACTATGACTGAGTACAATTTCAAGACATTCCAACATACTTGGAATGTCCAAGTGCATGGATCACTTTTCGGATTTTCAAAAATTCATTAAAAACATTCTTCAAGAGATATGCAAATATATTCAACGGATTCTTGTTCAGGGCATGCTTGACTATGACTGTGTACAATTTCAAGACATTCCAAGATACTTTTGGGGTCTTTTTTGACGAAAAAGTTAAGTCACTGCCTAAGTGCATGGATCGCTTTCCTGATTTTCAAAAATTCATTAAAAATATTCCTTAAGCGATATGCAAATATTTTCAACGGATTCTTGTTCAGGGCGTCGTTGACTATGACTGAGTACAATTTCAAGACATTCCAACATACTTGGAATGTCCAAGTGCATGGATCGCTTTCCTGATTTTCAAAAGTTCATTAAAAATATTCTTCAAGAGATATGCAAATATATTCAACGGATTCTTGTTCAGGGCATGCTTGACTATGACTGTGTACAATTTCAAGACATTCCAAGATACTTTTGGGGTCTTTTTTGACAAAAAAGTTAAGTCACTACCTAAGTGCATGGATCGCTTTCCTGATTTTCAAAAATTCATTTAAAATATTCCTGAAGCGATATGCAAATATTTTCAACGGATTCTTGTTCAGGGCGTCGTTGACTATGACTGAGTACAATTTCAAGACATTCCAACATACTTGGAATGTCCAAGTGCATGGATCGCTTTCCTGATTTTCAAAAATTCATTAAAAATATTCCTTAAGCGATATGCAAATATATTCAACGGATTCTTGTTCAGGGCATGCTTGACTATGACTGTCTACAATTTCAAGACATTCCAAGATACTTTTGGGGTCTTTTTTGAATAAAAAGTTAAGTCACTGCCTAAGTGCACAGAAATTCCTCATTTTCAAAAATTCATTAAAAATATTCCTTAAGAGATATGCAAATATTTTCAATAGATTCTTGTTCAGGGCGTCGTTGACTATGACTGAGTACAATTTCAAGACATTCCAACTTACTTGGAATGTCCAAGTGCATGGATAGCTTTCCGGATTTTCAAAAATTCATTAAAAATATTCTTCAAGAGATATGCAAATATATTCAACAGGTTCTTGTTCAGGGCATGCTTGACTATGACTGTGTACAATTTCAAGACATTCCAAGATACTTTTGGGGTCTTTTTTGACGAAAAAGTTAAGTCACTGCCTAAGTGCATGGATCGCTTTCCTGATTTTCAAAAATTCATTAAAAATATTCCTTAAGCGATATGCAAATATTTTCAACAGATTCTTGTTCAGGGCGTCGTTGACTATGACTGAGTACAATTTCAAGACATTCCAACATACTTGGAATGTCCAAGTGCATGGATCAATTTCCTGATTTTCAAAAGTTCATTAAAAATATTCTTCAAGAGATATGCAAATATATTCAACGGATTCTTGTTCAGGGCATGCTTGACTATGACTGTGTACAATTTCAAGACATTCCAAGATACTTTTGGGGTCTTTTTTGAATAAAAAGTTAAGTCACTGCCAAAGTGCACAGACTTTCCTCATTTTCAAAAATTCATTAAAAATATTCCTTAAGAGATATACAAATATTTTCAATTGATTCTTGTTCAGGGCGTCGTTGACTATGACTGAGTACAATTTCAAGACATTCCAACATACTTGGAATGTCCAAGTGCATGGATCGCTTTTCCTGATTTTCAAAAATTCATTAAAAATATTCTTCAAGAGATATGCAAATATATTCAACGGATTCTTGTTCAGGGCATGCTTGACTATGACTGTGTACAATTTCAAGACATTCCAAGATACTTTTGGGGTCTTTTTTGAATAAAAAGTTAAGTCACTGCCTAAGTGCATGGATCGCTTTCCTGATTTTCAAAAATTCATTAAAAATATTCCTTAAGCGATATGCAAATATTTTCAACGGATTCTTGTTCAGGGCGTCGTTGACTATGACTGAGTACAATTTCAAGACATTCCAACATACTTGGAATGTCCAAGTGCATGGATCGCTTTCCTGATTTTCAAAAGTTCATTAAAAATATTCTTCAAGAGATATGCAAATATATTCAACGGATTCTTGTTCAGGGCATGCTTGACTATGACTGTGTACAATTTCAAGACATTCCAAGATACCTTTGGGGTCTTTTTTGCCGAAAAAGTTAAGTCACTGCCTAAGTGCATGGATCGCTTTCCTGATTTTCAAAAATTCATTAAAAATATTCCTTAAGCGATATGCAAATATTTTCAACGGATTCTTGTTCAGGGAGTCGTTGACTATGACCGAGTACAATTTCAAGACATTCCAACATACTTTGAATGTCCAAGTACATGGATCGCTTTCCTGATTTTCAAAAGTTCATTAAAAATATTCTTCAAGAGATATGCAAATATATTCAACGGATTCTTGTTCAGGGCATGCTTGACTATGACTGTGTACAATTTCAAGACATTCCAAGATACTTTTGGGGTCTTTTTTGAATAAAAAGTTAAGTCACTGCCTAAGTGCACAGACTTTCCTCATTTTCAAAAATTCATTAAAAATATTCCTTAAGAGATATGCAAATATTTTCAATTGATTCTTGTTCAGAGCGTCGTTGACTATGACTGAGTACAATTTCAAGACATTCCAACATACTTGGAATGTCCAAGTGCATGGATCGCTTTTCGGACTTTCAAAAATTCATTAAAAATATTCTTCAAGAGATATGCAAATATATTCAACGGATTCTTGTTCAGGGCATGCTTGACTATGACTGTGTACAATTTCAAGACATTCCAAGATACTTTTGGGGTCTTTTTTGACGAAAAAGTTAAGTCACTGCCTAAGTGCATGGATCGCTTTCCTGATTTTCAAAAATTCATTAAAAATATTCCTTAAGAGGTATGCAAATATTTTTAACGGATTCTTGTTCAGGGCGTCGTTGACTATGACTGAGTACAATTTCAAGACATTCCAACATACTTGGAATGTCCAAGTGCATGGATCGCTTTCCTGATTTTCAAAAGTTCATTAAAAATATTCTTCAAGAGATATGCAAATATATTCAACGGATTCTTGTTCAGGGCATGCTTGACTATGACTGTGTACAATTTCAAGACATTCCAAGATACTTTTGGGGTCTTTTTTGACGAAAAAGTTAAGTCACTGCCTAAGTGCATGGATCGCTTTCCTGATTTTCAAAAATTCATTAAAAATATTCCTTAAGCGATATGCAAATATTTTCAACGGATTCTTGTTCAGGGCGTCGTTGACTATGACCGAGTACAATTTCAAGACATTCCAACATACTTTGAATGTCCAAGTACATGGATCGCTTTCCTGATTTTCAAAAGTTCATTAAAAATATTCTTCAAGAGATATGCAAATATATTCAACGGATTCTTGTTCAGGGCATGCTTGACTATGACTGTGTACAATTTTAAGACATTCCAAGATACTTTTGGGGTCTTTTTTGACAAAAAAGTTAAGTCACTGCCTAAGTGCACAGACTTTCCTCATTTTCAAAAATTCATTCAAAATATTCCTTAAGAGATATGCAAATATTTTCAATTGATTCTTGTTCAGAGCGTCGTTGACTATGACTGAGTACAATTTCAAGACATTCCAACATACTTGGAATGTCCAAGTGCATGGATCGCTTTTCGGATTTTCAAAAATTCATTAAAAATATTCTTCAAGAGATATGCAAATATATTCAATGGATTCTTGTTCAGGGCATGCTTGACTATGACTGTGTACAATTTCAAGACATTCCAAGATACTTTTGGGGTCTTTTTTGACGAAAAAGTTAAGTCACTGCCTAAGTGCATGGATCGCTTTCCGGATTTTAAAAAGTTCATTAAAAATATTCTTCAAGAGATATGCAAATATATTCAACGGTTTCTTGTTCAGGGCATGCTTGACTATGACTGTGTACAATTTCAAGACATTCCAAGATACTTGGAATGTCCAAGTGCATGGATCGCTTTCCGGATTTTCAAAAGTTCATTAAAAATATTCTTCAAGAGATATGCAAATATATTCAACGGTTTCTTGTTCAGGGCATGCTTGACTATGACTGTGTACAATTTCAAGACATTCCAAGATACTTTTGGGGTCTTTTTTGACGAAAAAGTTAAGTCACTGCCTAAGTGCATGGATCGCTTTCCGGATTTTCAAAAATTCATTAAAAATATTATTCAAGAGATATGCAAATATATTCAACAGGTTCTTGTTCAGGGCATGCTTGACTATGACTGTGTACAATTTCAAGACATTCCAAGATACTTTTGGGGTCTTTTTTGAATAAAAAGTTAAGTCACTGCCTAAGTGCACAGACTTTCATCATTTTCAAAAATTCATTAAAAATATTCCTTAAGAGATATGCAAATATTTTCAATTGATTCTTGTTCAGAGCGTCGTTGACTATGACTGAGTACAATTTCAAGACATTCCAACATACTTGGAATGTCCAAGTGCATGGATCGCTTTTCGGATTTTCAAAAATTCATTAAAAATATTCTTCAAGAGATATGCAAATATATTCAACGGATTCTTGTTTAGGGCATGCTTGACTATGACTGTGTACAATTTCAAGACATTCCAAGATACTTTTGGGGTCTTTTTTGACGAAAAAGTTAAGTCACTGCCTAAGTGCATGGATCGCTTTCTTGATTTTCAAAAATTCATTAAAAATATTCCTTAAGCGATATGCAAATATTTTCAACGGATTCTTGTTCAGGGCGTCGTTGACTATGACCGAGTACAATTTCAAGACATTCCAACATACTTTGAATGTCCAAGTACATGGATCGCTTTCCTGATTTTCAAAAGTTCATTAAAAATATTCTTCAAGAGATATGCAAATATATTCAACGGATTCTTGTTCAGGGCATGCTTGACTATGACTGTGTACAATTTCAAGACATTCCAAGATACTTTTGGGGTCTTTTTTGACAAAAAAGTTAAGTCACTGCCTCAGTGCACAGACTTTCCTCATTTTCAAAAATTCATTAAAAATATTCCTTAAGAGATATGCAAATATTTTCAATTGATTCTTGTTCGGAGCGTCGTTGACTATGACTGAGTACAATTTCAAGACATTCCAACATACTTGGAATGTCCAAGTGCATGGATCGCTTTTCGGATATTCAAAAATTCATTAAAAATATTCTTCAAGAGATATGCAAATATTTTCAACGGATTCTTGTTCAGGGCGTCGTTGACTATGACTGAGTACAATTTCAAGACATTCCAACATACTTGGAATGTCCAAGTGCATGGATCGCTTTCCGGATTTTCAAAAGTTCATTAAAAATATTCTTCAAGAGATATGCAAATATATTCAACGGTTTCTTGTTCAGGGCATGCTTGACTATGACTGTGTACAATTTCAAGACATTCCAAGATACTTTTGGGGTCTTTTTTGACGAAAAAGTTGAGTCACTGCCTAAGTGCATGGATCGCTTTCCTGATTTTCAAAAATTCATTAAAAATATTCCTTAAGCGATATGCAAATATTTTCAACGGATTCTTGTTCAGGGCGTCGTTGACTATGACTGAGTACAATTTCAAGACATTCCAACATACTTGGAATGTCCAAGTGCATGGATCGCTTTCCTGATTTTCAAAAGTTCATTAAAAATATTCTTCAAGAGATATGCAAATATATTCAACGGATTCTTGTTCAGGGCATGCTTGACTATGACTGTGTACAATTTCAAGACATTCCAAGATACTTTTGGGGTCTTTTTTGACAAAAAAGTTAAGTCACTGCCTAAGTGCATGGATCGCTTTCCTGATTTTCAAAAATTCATTTAAAATATTCCTGAAGCGATATGCAAATATTTTCAACGGATTCTTGTTCAGGGCGTCGTTGACTATGACTGAGTACAATTTCAAGACATTCCAATATACTTGGAATGTCCAAGTGCATGGATCGCTTTCCTGATTTTCAAAAGTTCATTAAAAATATTCTTCAAGAGATATGCAAATATATTCAACGGATTCTTGTTCAGGGCATGCTTGACTATGACTGTGTACAATTTCAAGACATTCCAAGATACTTTTGGGGTTTTTTTTTGAATAAAAAGTTAAGTCACTGCCGAAGTGCACAGACTTTCCTCATTTTCAAAAATTCATTAAAAATATTCCTTAAGAGATATGCAAATATTTTCAATTGATTCTTGTTCAGGGCGTCGTTGACTATGACTGAGTACAATTTCAAGACATTCCAACATACTTGGAATGTCCAAGTGCATGGATCGCTTTTTGGATTTTCAAAAATTCATTAAAAATATTCTTCAAGAGATATGCAAATATATTCAACAGATTCTTGTTCAGGGCATGCTTGACTATGACTGTGTACAATTTCAAGACATTCCAAGATACTTTTGGGGTCTTTTTTGACAAAAAAGTTAAGTCACTGCCTAAGTGCATGGACCGCTTTCCTGATTTTCAAAAATTCATTAAAAATATTCCTTAAGCGATATGCAAATATTTTCAACGGATTCTTGTTCAGGGCGTCGTTGACTATGACTGAGTACAATTTCAAGACATTCCAACATACTTGGAATGTCCAAGTGCATGGATCGCTTTCTGGATTTTCAAAAATTCATTAAAAATATTCTTCAAGAGATATGCAAATATATTCAACGGATTCTTGTTCAGGGCATGCTTGACTATGACTGTGTACAATTTCAAGACATTCCAAGATACTTTTGGGGTCTTTTTTGACAAAAAAGTTAAGTCACTGCCTAAGTGCATGGATCGCTTTCCTGATTTTCAAAAATTCATTAAAAATATTCCTTAAGCGATATGCAAATATTTTCAACGGATTCTTGTTCAAGGCGTCGTTGACTATGACTGAGTACAATTTCAAGACATTCCAACATACTTGGAATGTCCAAGTGCATGGATCGCTTTCCTGATTTTCAAAAGTTCATTAAAAATATTCTTCAAGAGATATGCAAATATATTCAACGGATTCTTGTTCAGGGCATGCTTGACTATGACTGTGTACAATTTCAAGACATTCCAAGATACTTTTGGGGTCTTTTTTGAATAAAAAGTTAAGTCACTGCCTAAGTGCACAGACTTTCCTCATTTTCAAAAATTCATTAAAAATGTTCCTTAAGAGATATGCAAATATTTTCAATGGATTCTTGTTCAGGGCGTTGTTGACTATGACTGAGTACAATTTCAAGACATTCCAACATACTTGGAATGTCCAAGTGCATGGATCGCTTTCCGGATTTTCAAAAATTCATTAAAAATATTCTTCCAGAGATATGCAAATATATTCAACGGTTTCTTGTTCAGGGCATGCTTGACTATGACTGTGTACAATTTCAAGACATTCCAAGATACTTTTGGGGTCTTTTTTGACGAAAAAGTTAAGTCACTGCCTAAGTGCATGGATCGCTTTCCGGATTTTCAAAAATTCATTAAAAATATTCTTCAAGAGATATGCAAATATATTCAACGGATTCTTGTTCAGGGCATGCTTGACTATGACTGTGTACAATTTCAAGACATTCCAAGATACTTTTGGGGTCTTTTTTGACGAAAAAGTTAAGTCACTGCCTAAGTGCATGGATCGCTTTCCTGATTTTTTAAAAAATTCATTAAAAATATTCCTTAAGCGATATGTAAATATTTTCAACGGATTCTTGTTCAGGGCGTCGTTGACTATGACTGAGTACAATTTCAAGACATTCCAACATACTTGGAATGTCCAAGTGCATGGATCGCTTTCCGGATTTTCAAAAGTTCATTAAAAATATTCTTCAAGAGATATGCAAATATATTCAACGGATTCTTGTTCAGGGCATGCTTGACTATGACTGTGTACAATTTCAAGACATTCCAAGATACTTTTGGGGTCTTTTTTGAATAAAAAGTTAAGTCACTGCCTAAGTGCACAGACTTTCCTCATTTTCAAAAATTCATTAAAAATATTCCTTAAGAGATATGCAAATATTTTCAATTGATTCTTGTTCAGGGCGTCGTTGACTATGACTGAGTACAATTTCAAGACATTCCAACATACTTGGAATGTCCAAGTGCATTGATCGCTTTTTGGATTTTCAAAATTTCATTAAAAATATTCTTCAAGAGATATGCAAATATATTCAACGGATTCTTGTTCAGGGCATGCTTGACTATGACTGTGTACAATTTCAAGACATTCCAAGATACTTTTGGGGTCTTTTTTGACAAAAAAGTTAAGTCACTGCCTAAGTGCATGGACCGCTTTCCTGATTTTCAAAAATTCATTAAAAATATTCCTTAAGCGATATGCAAATATTTTCAACGGATTCTTGTTCAGGGCGTCGTTGACTATGACTGAGTACAATTTCAAGACATTCCAACATACTTGGAATGTCCAAGTGCATGGATCGCTTTCCTGATTTTCAAAAATTCATTAAAAATATTCTTCAAGAGATATGCAAATATATTCAACGGATTCTTGTTCAGGGCATGCTTGACTATGACTGTGTACAATTTCAAGACATTCCAAGATACTTTTGGGGTCTTTTTTGACGAAAAAGTTAAGTCACTGCCTAAGTGCATGGATCGCTTTCCTGATTTTCAGAAATTCTTTAAAAATATTCCTTAAACGATATGCAAATATTTTCAACGGATTCTTGTTCAGGGCGTCGTTGACTATGACTGAGTACAATTTCAAGACATTCCAACATACTTGGAATGTCCAAGTGCATGGATCGCTTTCCTGATTTTCAAAAGTTCATTAAAAATATTCTTCAAGAGATATGCAAATATATTCAACGGATTCTTGTTCAGGGCATGCTTGACTATGACTGTGTACAATTTCAAGACATTCCAAGATACTTTTGGGGTCTTTTTTGAATAAAAAGTTAAGTCACTGCCTAAGTGCACAGACTTTCCTCATTTTCAAAAATTCATTAAAAATATTCCTTAAGAGATATGCAAATATTTTCAATTGATTCTTGTTCAGGGCGTCGTTGACTATGACTGAGTACAATTTAAAGACATTCCAACATACTTGGAATGTCCAAGTGCATGGATCGCTTTTCGGATTTTCAAAAATTCATTAAAAATATTCTTCAAGAGATATGCAAATATATTCAACGGATTCTTGTTCAGGGCATGCTTGACTATGACTGTGTACAATTTCAAGACATTTCAAGATACTTTTGGGGTCTTTTTTGACAAAAAAGTTAAGTCACTGCCTAAGTGCATGGATCGCTTTCCTGATTTTCAAAAATTCATTAAAAATATTCCTTAAGCGATATGCAAATATTTTCAACGGATTCTTGTTCAGGGCGTCGTTGACTATGACTGAGTACAATTTCAAGACATTCCAACATACTTGGAATGTCCAAGTGCATGGATCGCTTTCCTGATTTTCAAAAGTTCATTAAAAATATTCTTCAAGAGATATGCAAATATATTCAACGGATTCTTGTTCAGGGCATGCTTGACTATGACTGTGTACAATTTCAAGACATTCCAAGATACTTTTGGGGTCTTTTTTGAATAAAAAGTTAAGTCACTGCCTAAGTGCACAGACTTTCCTCATTTTCAAAAATTCATTAAAAATATTCCTTAAGAGATATGCAAATATTTTCAATGGATTCTTGTTCAGGGCGTTGTTGACTATGACTGAGTACAATTTCAAGACATTCCAACATACTTGGAATGTCCAAGTGCATGGATCGCTTTCCGGATTTTCAAAAATTCATTAAAAATATTCTTCAAAAGATATGCAAATATATTCAACGGATTCTTGTTCAGGGCATGCTTGACTATGACTGTGTACAATTTCAAGACATTCCAAGATACTTTTGGGGTCTTTTTTGACGAAAAAGTTAAGTCACTGCCTAAGTGCATGGATCGCTTTCCTGATTTTCAGAAATTCTTTAAAAATATTCCTTAAACGATATGCAAATATTTTCAACGGATTCTTGTTCAGGGCGTCGTTGACTATGACTGAGTACAATTTCAAGACATTCCAACATACTTGGAATGTCCAAGTGCATGGATCGCTTTCCTGATTTTCAAAAGTTCATTAAAAATATTCTTCAAGAGATATGCAAATATATTCAACGGATTCTTGTTCAGGGCATGCTTGACTATGACTGTGTACAATTTCAAGACATTCCAAGATACTTTTGGGGTCTTTTTTGAATAAAAAGTTAAGTCACTGCCTAAGTGCACAGACTTTCCTCATTTTCAAAAATTCATTAAAAATATTCCTTAAGAGATATGCAAATATTTTCAATTGATTCTTGTTCAGGGCGTCGTTGACTATGACTGAGTACAATTTAAAGACATTCCAACATACTTGGAATGTCCAAGTGCATGGATCGCTTTTCGGATTTTCAAAAATTCATTAAAAATATTCTTCAAGAGATATGCAAATATATTCAACGGATTCTTGTTCAGGGCATGCTTGACTATGACTGTGTACAATTTCAAGACATTTCAAGATACTTTTGGGGTCTTTTTTGACAAAAAAGTTAAGTCACTGCCTAAGTGCATGGATCGCTTTCCTGATTTTCAAAAATTCATTAAAAATATTCCTTAAGCGATATGCAAATATTTTCAACGGATTCTTGTTCAGGGCGTCGTTGACTATGACTGAGTACAATTTCAAGACATTCCAACATACTTGGAATGTCCAAGTGCATGGATCGCTTTCCTGATTTTCAAAAATTCATTAAAAATATTCCTTAAGCGATATGCAAATATTTTCAACGGATTCTTGTTCAGGGCGTCGTTGACTATGACTGAGTACAATTTCAAGACATTCCAACATACTTGGAATGTCCAAGTGCATGGATCGCTTTCCGGATTTTCAAAAATTCATTAAAAATATTCTTCAAGAGATATGCAAATATATTCAACGGATTCTTGTTCAGGGCATGCTTGACTATGACTGTGTACAATTTCAAGACATTCCAAGATACTTTTGGGGTCTTTTTTGACGAAAAAGTTAAGTCACTGCCTAAGTGCATGGATCGCTTTCCTGATTTTCAAAAATTCATTAAAAATATTCCTTAAGCGATATGCAAATATTTTCAACGGATTCTTGTTCAGGGCGTCGTTGACTATGACTGAGTACAATTTCAAGACATTCCAACATACTTGGAATGTCCAAGTGCATGGATCGCTTTCCTGATTTTCAAAAGTTCATCAAAAATATTCTTCAAGAGATATGCAAATATATTCAACGGATTCTTGTTCAGGGCATGCTTGACTATGACTGTGTACAATTTCAAGACATTCCAAGATACTTTTGGGGTCTTTTTTGAATAAAAAGTTAAGTCACTGCCTAAGTGCACAGACTTTCCTCATTTTCAAAAATTCATTAAAAATATTCCTTAAGAGATATGCAAATATTTTCAATTGATTCTTGTTCAGGGCGTCGTTGACTATGACTGAGTACAATTTCAAGACATTCCAACATACTTGGAATGTCCAAGTGCATGGATCGCTTTTCGGATTTTCAAAAATTCATTAAAAATATTCTTCAAGAGATATGCAAATATATTCAACGGATTCTTGTTCAGGGCATGCTTGACTATGACTGTGTACAATTTCAAGACATTCCAAGATACTTTTGGGGTCTTTTTTGAATAAAAAGTTAAGTCACTGCCTAAGTGCATGGATCGCTTTCCTGATTTTCAAAAATTCATTAAAAATATTCCTTAAGCGATATGCAAATATTTTCAACGGATTCTTGTTCAGGGCGTCGTTGACTATGACTGAGTACAATTTCAAAACATTCCAACATACTTGGAATGTCCAAGTGCATGGATCGCTTTCCTGATTTTCAAAAGTTCATTAAAAATATTCTTCAAGAGATATGCAAATATATTCAACGGATTCTTGTTCAGGGCATGCTTGACTATGACTGTGTACAATTTCAAGACATTCCAAGATACTTTTGGGGTCTTTTTTGAATAAAAAGTTAAGTCACTGCCTAAGTGCACAGACTTTCCTCATTTTCAAAAATTCATTAAAAATATTCCTTAAGAGATATGCAAATATTTTCAATTGATTCTTGTTCAGGGCGTCGTTGACTATGACTGAGTACAATTTCAAGACATTCCAACATACTTGGAATGTCCAAGTGCATGGATCGCTTTTCGGATTTTCAAAAATTCATTAAAAATATTCTTCAAGAGATATGCAAATATATTCAACGGATTCTTGTTCAGGGCATGCTTGACTATGACTGTGTACAATTTCAAGACATTCCAAGATACTTTTGGGGTCTTTTTGAATAAAAAGTTAAGTCACTGCCTAAGTGCATGGATCGCTTTCCTGATTTTCAAAAATTCATTAAAAATATTCCTTAAGCGATATGCAAATATTTTCAACGGATTCTTGTTCAGGGCGTCGTTGACTATGACTGAGTACAATTTCAAGACATTCCAACATACTTGGAATGTCCAAGTGCATGGATCGCTTTCCTGATTTTCAAAAGTTCATTAAAAATATTCTTCAAGAGATATGCAAATATATTCAACGGATTCTTGTTCAGGGCATGCTTGACTATGACTGTGTACAATTTCAAGACATTCCAAGATACTTTTGGGGTCTTTTTTGAATAAAAAGTTAAGTCACTGCCTAAGTGCACAGACTTTCCTCATTTTCAAAAATTCATTAAAAATATTCCTTAAGAGATATGCAAATATTTTCAATGGATTCTTGTTCAGGGCGTTGTTGACTATAACTGAGTACAATTTCAAGACATTCCAACATCCTTGGAATGTCCAAGTGCATGGATCGCTTTCCGGATTTTCAAAAATTCATTAAAAATATTCTTCAAGAGATATGCAAATATATTCAACGGATTCTTGTTCAGGGCATGCTTGACTATGACTGTGTACAATTTCAAGACATTCCAAGATACTTTTGGGGTCTTTTTTGACGAAAAAGTTAAGTCACTGCCTAAGTGCATGGATCGCTTTCCTGATTTTCAGAAATTCTTTAAAAATATTCCTTAAACGATATGCAAATATTTTCAACGGATTCTTGTTCAAGGCGTCGTTGACTATGACTGAGTACAATTTCAAGACATTCCAACATACTTGGAATGTCCAAGTGCATGGATCGCTTTCCTGATTTTCAAAAGTTCATTAAAAATATTCTTCAAGAGATATGCAAATATATTCAACGGATTCTTGTTCAGGGCATGCTTGACTATGACTGTGTACAATTTCAAGACATTCCAAGATACTTTTGGGGTCTTTTTTTAATAAAAAGTTAAGTCACTGCCTAAGTGCACAGACTTTCCTCATTTTCAAAAATTCATTAAAAATATTCCTTAAGAGATATGCAAATATTTTCAATTGATTCTTGTTCAGGGCGTCGTTGACTATGACTGAGTACAATTTCAAGACATTCCAACATACTTGGAATGTCCAAGTGCATGGATCGCTTTTCGGATTTTCAAAAATTCATTAAAAATATTCTTCAAGAGATATGCAAATATATTCAACGGATTCTTGTTCAGGGCATGCTTGACTATGACTGTGTACAATTTCAAGACATTCCAAGATACTTTTGGGGTCTTTTTTGAATAAAAAGTTAAGTCACTGCCTAAGTGCATGGATCGCTTTCCTGATTTTCAAAATTCATTTAAAATATTCCTTAAGCGATATGCAAATATTTTCAACGGATTCTTGTTCAGTGCGTCGTTGACTATGACTGAGTACAATTTCAAAACATTCCAACATACTTGGAATGTCCAAGTGCATGGATCGCTTTCCTGATTTTCAAAAGTTCATTAAAAATATTCTTCAAGAGATATGCAAATATATTCAACGGATTCTTGTTCAGGGCATGCTTGACTATGACTGTGTACAACTTCAAGACATTCCAAGATACTTTTGGGGTCTTTTTTGAATAAAAAGTTAAGTCACTGCCTAAGTGCACAGACTTTCCTCATTTTCAAAAATTCATTAAAAATATTCCTTAAGAGATATGCAAATATTTTCAATTGATTCTTGTTCAGGGCGCCGTTGACTATGACTGAGTACAATTTCAAGACATTCCAACATACTTGGAATGTCCAAGTGCATGGATCGCTTTTCGGATATTCAAAAATTCATTAAAAATATTCTTCAAGAGATATGCAAATATATTCAACGGATTCTTGTTCAGGGCATGCTTGACTATGACTGTGTACAATTTCAAGACATTCGAAGATACTTTTGGGGTCTTTTTTGACAAAAAAGTTAAGTCACTGCCTAAGTGCATGGATCGCTTTCCTGATTTTCAAAAATTCATTAAAAATATTCCTTAAGCGATATGCAAATATTTTCAACGGATTCTTGTTCAGGGCGTCGTTGACTATGACTGAGTACAATTTCAAGACATTCCAACATACTTGGAATGTCCAAGTGCATGGATCGCTTTCCTGATTTTCAAAAGTTCATTAAAAATATTCTTCAAGAGATATGCAAATATATTCAACGGATTCTTGTTCAGGGCATGCTTGACTATGACTGTGTACAATTTCAAGACATTCCAAGATACCTTTGGGGTCTTTTTTGAATAAAAAGTTAAGTCACTGCCGAAGTGCACAGACTTTCCTCATTTTCAAAAATTCATTAAAAATATTCCTTAAGAGATATGCAAATATTTTCAATGGATTCTTGTTCAGGGCGTCGTTGACTATGACCGAGTACAATTTCAAGACATTCCAACATACTTGGAATGTCCAAGTGCATGGATCGCTTTCCGGATTTTCAAAAATTCATTAAAAATATTCTTCAAGAGATATGCAAATATATTCAACGGATTCTTGTTCAGGGCATGCTTGACTATGACTGTGTACAATTTCAAGACATTCCAAGATACTTTTGGGGTCTTTTTTGACGAAAAAGTTAAGTCACTGCCTAAGTGCATGGATCGCTTTCCTGATTTTCAAAAATTCATTAAAAATATTCCTTAAGCGATATGCAAATATTTTCAACGGATTCTTGTTCAGGGCGTCGTTGACTATGACCGAGTACAATTTCAAGACATTCCAACATACTTTGAATGTCCAAGTACATGGATCGCTTTCCTGATTTTCAAAAGTTCATTAAAAATATTCTTCAAGAGATATGCAAATATATTCAACGGATTCTTGTTCAGGGCATGCTTGACTATGACTGTGTACAATTTCAAGACATTCCAAGATACTTTTGGGGTCTTTTTTGAATAAAAAGTTAAGTCACTGCCTAAGTGCACAGACTTTCCACATTTTCAAAAATTCATTAAAAATATTCCTTAAGAGATATGCAAATATTTTCAATTGATTCTTGTTCAGAGCATCGTTGACTATGACTGAGTACAATTTCAAGACATTCCAACATACTTGGAATGTCCAAGTGCATGGATCGCTTTTCGGATTTTCAAAAATTCATTAAAAATATTCTTCAAGAGATATGCAAATATATTCAACGGATTCTTGTTCAGGGCATGCTTGACTATGACTGTGTACAATTTCAAGACATTCCAAGATACTTTTGGGGTCTTTTTTGACGAAAAAGTTAAGTCACTGCCTAAGTGCATGGATCGCTTTCCTGATTTTCAAAAATTCATTAAAAATATTCCTTAAGCGATATGCAAATATTTTCAACGGATTCTTGTTCAGGGCGTCGTTGACTATGACCGAGTACAATTTCAAGACATTCCAACATACTTTGAATGTCCAAGTACATGGATCGCTTTCCTGATTTTCAAAAGTTCATTAAAAATATTCTTCAAGAGATATGCAAATATATTCAACGGATTCTTGTTCACGGCATGCTTGACTATGACTGTGTACAATTTCAAGACATTCCAAGATACTTTTGGGGTCTTTTTTGAATAAAAAGTTAAGTCACTGCCTAAGTGCACAGAAATTCCTCATTTTCAAAAATTCATTAAAAATATTCCTTAAGAGATATGCAAATATTTTCAATAGATTCTTGTTCAGGGCGTCGTTGACTATGACTGAGTACAATTTCAAGACATTCCAACTTACTTGGAATGTCCAAGTGCATGGATAGCTTTCCGGATTTTCAAAAATTCATTAAAAATATTCTTCAAGAGATATGCAAATATATTCAACGGATTCTTGTTCAGGGCATGCTTGACTATGACTGTGTACAATTTCAAGACATTCCAAGATACTTTTGGGGTCTTTTTTGACGAAAAAGTTAAATCACTGCCTAAGTGCATGGATCGCTTTCCTGATTTTCAAAAATTCATTAAAAATATTCCTTAAGCGATATGCAAATATTTTCAACGGATTCTTGTTCAGGGCGTCGTTGACTATGACTGAGTACAATTTCAAGACATTCCAACATACTTTGAATGTCCAAGTGCATGGATCGCTTTCCTGATTTTCAAAAGTTCATTAAAAATATTCTTCAAGAGATATGCAAATATATTCAACGGATTCTTGTTCAGGGCATGCTTGACTATGACTGTGTACAATTTCAAGACATTCCAAGATACTTTTGGGGTCTTTTTTGACGAAAAAGTTAAGTCACTGCCTAAGTGCATGGATCGCTTTCCTGATTTTCAGAAATTCTTTAAAAATATTCCTTAAACGATATGCAAATATTTTCAACGGATTCTTGTTCAGGGCGTCGTTGACTATGACTGAGTACAATTTCAAGACATTCCAACATACTTGGAATGTCCAAGTGCATGGATCGCTTTCCTGATTTTCAAAAGTTCATTAAAAATATTCTTCAAGAGATATGCAAATATATTCAACGGATTCTTGTTCAGGGCATGCTTGACTATGACTGTGTACAATTTCAAGACATTCCAAGATACTTTTGGGGTCTTTTTTGAATAAAAAGTTAAGTCACTGCCTAAGTGCACAGACTTTCCTCATTTTCAAAAATTCATTAAAAATATTCCTTAAGAGATATGCAAATATTTTCAATTGATTCTTGTTCAGGGCGTCGTTGACTAGTACTGAGTACAATTTCAAGACATTCCAACATACTTGGAATGTCCAAGTGCATGGATCGCTTTTCGGATTTTCAAAAATTCATTAAAAATATTCTTCAAGAGATATGCAAATATATTCAACGGTTTCTTGTTCAGGGCATGCTTGGCTATGACTGTGTACAATTTCAAGACATTCCAAGATACTTTTGGGGTCTTTTTTGACAAAAAAGTTAAGTCACTGCCTAAGTGCATGGATTGCTTTCCTGATTTTCAAAAATTCATTAAAAATATTCCTTAAGCGATATGCAAATATATTCAACGGATTCTTGTTCAGGGCATGCTTGACTATGACTGTGTACAATTTCAAAACATTCCAACATACTTGGAATGTCCAAGTGCATGGATCGCTTTTCGGATTTTCAAAAATTCATTAAAAATATTCTTCAAGAGATATGCAAATATATTCAACGGTTTCTTGTTCAGGGCATGCTTGACTATGACTGTGTACAATTTCAAGACATTCCAAGATACTTTTGGGGTCTTTTTTGACAAAAAAGTTAAGTCACTGCCTAAGTGCATGGATCGCTTTCCTGATTTTCAAAAATTCATTAAAAATATTCCTTAAGCGATATGCAAATATTTTCAACGGATTCTTGTTCAGGGCGTCGTTGACTATGACCGAGTACAATTTCAAGACATTCCAACATACTTTGAATGTCCAAGTACATGGATCGCTTTCCTGATTTTCAAAAGTTCATTAAAAATATTCTTCAAGAGATATGCAAATATATTCAACGGATTCTTGTTCAGGGCATGCTTGACTATGACTGTGTACAATTTCAAGACATTCCAAGATACTTTTGGGGTCTTTTTTGAATAAAAAGTTAAGTCACTGCCTAAGTGCATGGATCGCTTTCCTGATTTTCAAAAATTCATTAAAAATATTCCTTAAGCGATATGCAAATATTTTCAACGGATTCTTGTTCAGGGCGTCGTTGACTATGACTGAGTACAATTTCAAAACATTCCAACATACTTGGAATGTCCAAGTGCATGGATCGCTTTCCTGATTTTCAAAAGTTCATTAAAAATATTCTTCAAGAGATATGCAAATATATTCAACGGATTCTTGTTCAGGGCATGCTTGACTATGACTGTGTACAATTTCAAGACATTCCAAGATACTTTTGGGGTCTTTTTTGAATAAAAAGTTAAGTCACTGCCTAAGTGCATGGATCGCTTTCCTGATTTTCAAAAATTCATTAAAAATATTCCTTAAGCGATATGCAAATATTTTCAACGGATTCTTGTTCAGGGCGTCGTTGACTATGACTGAGTACAATTTCAAGACATTCCAACATACTTGGAATGTCCAAGTGCATGGATCGCTTTCCTGATTTTCAAAAGTTCATTAAAAATATTCTTCAAGAGATATGCAAATATATTCAACGGATTCTTGTTCAGGGCATGCTTGACTATGACTGTGTACAATTTCAAGACATTCCAAGATACCTTTGGGGTCTTTTTTGGATAAAAAGTTAAGTCACTGCCTAAGTGCACAGACTTTCCTCATTTTCAAAAATTCATTAAAAATATTCCTTAAGAGATATGCAAATATTTTCAATGGATTCTTGTTCAGGGCGTCGTTGACTATGACCGAGTACAATTTCAAGACATTCCAACATACTTGGAATGTCCAAGTGCATGGATCGCTTTCCGGATTTTCAAAAATTCATTAAAAATATTCTTCAAGAGATATGCAAATATATTCAACGGATTCTTGTTCAGGGCATGCTTGACTATGACTGTGTACAATTTCAAGACATTCCAAGATACTTTTGGGGTCTTTTTTGACGAAAAAGTTAAGTCACTGCCTAAGTGCACAGACTTTCCTCATTTTCAAAAATTCATTAAAAATATTCCTTAAGAGATATGCAAATATTTTCAATTGATTCTTGTTCAGGGCGTCGTTGACTATGACTGAGTACAATTTCAAGACATTCCAACATACTTGGAATGTCCAAGTGCATGGATCGCTTTTCGGATTTTCAAAAATTCATTAAAAATATTCTTCAAGAGATTTGCAAATATATTCAACGGATTCTTGTTCAGGGCATGCTTGACTATGACTGTGTACAATTTCAAGACATTCCAAGATACTTTTGGGGTCTTTTTTGACAAAAAAGTTAAGTCACTGCCTAAGTGCATGGATCGCTTTCCTGATTTTCAAAAATTCATTAGAAATATTCCTTAAGCGATATGCAAATACTTTCAACGGATTCTTGTTCAGGGCGTCGTTGACTATGACTGAGTACAATTTAAAGACATTCCAACATACTTGGAATGTCCAAGTGCATGGATCGCTTTCCTGATTTTCAGAAATTCTTTAAAAATATTCCTTAAACGATATGCAAATATTTTCAACGGATTCTTGTTCAGGGCGTCGTTGACTATGACTGAGTACAATTTCAAGACATTCCAACATACTTGGAATGTCCAAGTGCATGGATCGCTTTCCTGATTTTCAAAAGTTCATTAAAAATATTCTTCAAGAGATATGCAAATATATTCAACGGATTCTTGTTCAGGGCATGCTTGACTATGACTGTGTACAATTTCAAGACATTCCAAGATACTTTTGGGGTCTTTTTTGAATAAAAAGTTAAGTCACTGCCTAAGTGCACAGACTTTCCTCATTTTCAAAAATTCATTAAAAATATTCCTTAAGAGATATGCAAATATTTTCAATTGATTCTTGTTCAGGGCGTCGTTGACTATGACTGAGTACAATTTCAAGACATTCCAACATACTTGGAATGTCCAAGTGCATGGATCGCTTTTCGGATTTTCAAAAATTCATTAAAAATATTCTTCAAGAGATTTGCAAATATATTCAACGGATTCTTGTTCAGGGCATGCTTGACTATGACTGTGTACAATTTCAAGACATTCCAAGATACTTTTGGGGTCTTTTTTGACAAAAAAGTTAAGTCACTGCCTAAGTGCATGGATCGCTTTCCTGATTTTCAAAAATTCATTAGAAATATTCCTTAAGCGATATGCAAATACTTTCAACGGATTCTTGTTCAGGGCGTCGTTGACTATGACTGAGTACAATTTAAAGACATTCCAACATACTTGGAATGTCCAAGTGCATGGATCGCTTTTCGGATTTTCAAAAATTCATTAAAACTATTCTTCAAGAGATATGCAAATATATTCAACGGATTCTTGTTCAGGGCATGCTTGACTATGACTGTGTACAATTTCAAGACATTCCAAGATACTTTTGGGGTCTTTTTTGACAAAAAAGTTAAGTCACTGCCTAAGTGCATGGATCGCTTTCCTGATTTTCAAAAATTCATTAAAAATATTCCTTAAGCGATATGCAAATATTTTCAACGGATTCTTGTTCAGGGCGTCGTTGACTATGACTGAGTACAATTTCAAGACATTCCAACATACTTGGAATGTCCAAGTGCATGGATCGCTTTCCTGATTTTCAAAAGTTCATTAAAAATATTCTTCAAGAGATATGCAAATATATTCAACGGATTCTTGTTCAGGGCATGCTTGACTATGACTGTGTACAATTTCAAGACATTCCAAGATACCTTTGGGGTCTTTTTTGGATAAAAAGTTAAGTCACTGCCTAAGTGCACAGACTTTCATCATTTTCAAAAATTCATTAAAAATATTCCTTAAGAGATATGCAAATATTTTCAATGGATTCTTGTTCAGGGCGTCGTTGACTATGACCGAGTACAATTTCAAGACATTCCAACATACTTGGAATGTCCAAGTGCATGGATCGCTTTCCGGATTTTCAAAAATTCATTAAAAATATTCTTCAAGAGATATGCAAATATATTCAACGGATTCTTGTTCAGGGCATTCTTGACTATGACTGTGTACAATTTCAAGACATTCCAAGATACTTTTGGGGTCTTTTTTGAAGAAAAAGTTAAGTCACTGCCTAAGTGCATGGATCGCTTTCCTGATTTTCAGAAATTCTTTAAAAATATTCCTTAAACGATATGCAAATATTTTCAACGGATTCTTGTTCAGGGCGTCGTTGGCTATGACTGAGTACAATTTCAAGACATTCCAACATACTTGGAATGTCCAAGTGCATGGATCGCTTTCCGGATTTTCAAAAATTCATTAAAAATATTCTTCAAGAGATATGCAAATATATTCAACGGATTCTTGTTCAGGGCATGCTTGACTATGACTGTGTACAATTTCAAGACATTCCAAGATACTTTTGGGGTCTTTTTTGACGAAAAAGTTAAGTCACTGCCTAAGTGCATGGATCGCTTTCCTGATTTTCAGAAATTCTTTAAAAATATTCCTTAAACGATATGCAAATATTTTCAACGGATTCTTGTTCAGGGTGTCGTTGACTATGACTGAGTACAATTTCAAGACATTCCAACATACTTGGAATGTCCAAGTGCATGGATCGCTTTCCTGATTTTCAAAAGTTCATTAAAAATATTCTTCAAGAGATATGCAAATATATTAAACGGATTCTTGTTCAGGGCATGCTTGACTATGACTGTGTACAATTTCAAGACATTCCAAGATACTTTTGGGGTCTTTTTTGAATAAAAAGTTAAGTCACTGCCTAAGTGCACAGACTTTCCTCATTTTCAAAAATTCATTAAAATTTTCCTTAAGAGATATGCAAATATTTTCAATTGATTCTTGTTCAGGGCGTCGTTGACTATGACTGAGTACAATTTCAAGACATTCCAACATACTTGGAATGTCCAAGTGCATGGATCGCTTTTCGGATTTTCAAAAATTCATTAAAAATATTCTTCAAGAGATATGCAAATATATTCAACGGATTCTTGTTCAGGGCATGCTTGACTATGACTGTGTACAATTTCAAGACATTCCAAGATACTTTTGGGGTCTTTTTTGACGAAAAAGTTAAGTCACTGCCTAAGTGCATGGATCGCTTTCCTGATTTTCAGAAATTCTTTAAAAATATTCCTTAAACGATATGCAAATATTTTCAACGGATTCTTGTTCAGGGCGTCGTTGACTATGACTGAGTACAATTTCAAGACATTCCAAGATACTTTTGGGGTCTTTTTTGAATAAAAAGTTAAGTCACTGCCTAAGTGCACAGACTTTCCTCATTTTCAAAAATTCATTGAAAATATTCCTTAAGAGATATGCAAATATTTTCAATTGATTCTTGTTCAGGGCGTCGTTGACTATGACTGAGTACAATTTCAAGACATTCCAACATACTTGGAATGTCCAAGTGCATGGATCGCTTTTCGGATTTTCAAAAATTCATTAAAAATATTCTTCAAGAGATTTGCAAATATATTCAACGGATTCTTGTTCAGGGCATGCTTGACTATGACTGTGTACAATTTCAAGACATTCCAAGATACTTTTGGGGTCTTTTTTGACAAAAAAGTTAAGTCACTGCCTAAGTGCATGGATCGCTTTCCTGATTTTCAAAAATTCATTAGAAATATTCCTTAAGCGATATGCAAATACTTTCAACGGATTCTTGTTCAGGGCGTCGTTGACTATGACTGAGTACAATTTAAAGACATTCCAACATACTTGGAATGTCCAAGTGCATGGATCGCTTTCCTGATTTTCAAAAGTTCATTAAAAATATTCTTCAAGAGATATGCAAATATATTCAACGGATTCTTGTTCAGGGCATGCTTGACTATGACTGTGTACAATTTCAAGACATTCCAAGATACCTTTGGGGTCTTTTTTGGATAAAAAGTTAAGTCACTGCCTAAGTGCACAGACTTTCATCATTTTCAAAAATTCATTAAAAATATTCCTTAAGAGATATGCAAATATTTTCAATGGATTCTTGTTCAGGGCGTCGTTGACTATGACCGAGTACAATTTCAAGACATTCCAACATACTTGGAATGTCCAAGTGCATGGATCGCTTTCCGGATTTTCAAAAATTCATTAAAAATATTCTTCAAGAGATATGCAAATATATTCAACGGATTCTTGTTCAGGGCATGCTTGACTATGACTGTGTACAATTTCAAGACATTCCAAGATACTTTTGGGGTCTTTTTTGACGAAAAAGTTAAGTCACTGCCTAAGTGCATGGATCGCTTTCCTGATTTTCAGAAATTCTTTAAAAATATTCCTTAAACGATATGCAAATATTTTCAACGGATTCTTGTTCAGGGCGTCGTTGACTATGACTGAGTACAATTTCAAGACATTCCAACATACTTGGAATGTCCAAGTGCATGGATCGCTTTCCTGATTTTCAAAAGTTCATTAAAAATATTCTTCAAGAGATATGCAAATATATTCAACGGATTCTTGTTCAGGGCATGCTTGACTATGACTGTGTACAATTTCAAGACATTCCAAGATACTTTTGGGGTCTTTTTTGAATAAAAAGTTAAGTCACTGCCTAAGTGCACAGACTTTCCTCATTTTCAAAAATTCATTAAAAATATTCCTTAAGAGATATGCAAATATTTTCAATTGATTCTTGTTCAGGGCGTCGTTGACTATGACTGAGTACAATTTCAAGACATTCCAACATACTTGGAATGTCCAAGTGCATGGATCGCTTTTCGGATTTTCAAAAATTCATTAAAAATATTCTTCAAGAGATATGCAAATATATTCAACGGATTCTTGTTCAGGGCATGCTTGACTATGACTGTGTACAATTTCAAGACATTCCAAGATACTTTTGGGGTCTTTTTTGACAAAAAAGTTAAGTCACTGCCTAAGTGCATGGATCGCTTTCCTGATTTTCAAAAATTCATTAGAAATATTCCTTAAGCGATATGCAAATATTTTCAACGGATTCTTGTTCAGGGCGTCGTTGACTATGACTGAGTACAATTTCAAGACATTCCAACATACTTGGAATGTCCAAGTGCATGGATCGCTTTCCTGATTTTCAAAAGTTCATTAAAAATATTCTTCAAGAGATATGCAAATATATTCAACAGATTCTTGTTCAGGGCATGCTTGACTATGACTGTGTACAATTTCAAGACATTCCAAGATACCTGGGGTCTTTTTTGAATAAAAAGTTAAGTCACTGCCTAAGTGCACAGACTTTCATCATTTTCAAAAATTCATTTAAAATATTCCTTAAGAGATATGCAAATATTTTCAATGGATTCTTGTTCAGGGCGTCGTTGACTATGACCGAGTACAATTTCAAGACATTCCAACATACTTGGAATGTCCAAGTGCATGGATCGCTTTCCTGATTTTCAGAAATTCCTTAAAAATATTCCTTAAACGATATGCAAATATTTTCAAAGGATTCTTGTTCAGGGCGTCGTTGGCTATGACTGAGTACAATTTCAAGACATTCCAACATACTTGGAATGTCCAAGTGCATGGATCGCTTTCCTGATTTTCAAAAGTTCATTAAAAATATTCTTCAAGAGATATGCAAATATATTCAACGGATTCTTGTTCAGGGCATGCTTGACTATGACTGTGTACAATTTCAAGACATTCCAAGATACCTTTGGGGTCTTTTTTGACGAAAAAGTTAAGTCACTGCCTAAGTGCATGGATCGCTTTCCTGATTTTCAGAAATTCTTTAAAAATATTCCTTAAACGAAATGCAAATATTTTCAACGGATTCTTGTTCAGGGCGTCGTTGACTATGACTGAGTACAATTTCAAGACATTCCAACATACTTGGAATGTCCAAGTGCATGGATCGCTTTCCTGATTTTCAAAAGTTCATTAAAAATATTCTTCAAGAGATATGCAAATATATTCAACGGATTCTTGTTCAGGGCATGCTTGACTATGACTGTGTACAATTTCAAGACATTCCAAGATACTTTTGGGGTCTTTTTTGAATAAAAAGTTAAGTCACTGCCTAAGTGCACAGACTTTCATCATTTTCAAAAATTCATTAAAAATATTCCTTAAGAGATATGCAAATATTTTCAATTGATTCTTGTTCAGGGCGTCGTTGACTATGACTGAGTACAATTTCAAGACATTCCAACATACTTGGAATGTCCAAGTGCATGGATCGCTTTTCGGATTTTCAAAAATTAATTAAAAATATTCTTCAAGAGATATGCAAATATATTCAACATATTCTTGTTCAGGGCATGCTTGACTATGACTGTGTACAATTTCAAGACATTCCAAGATACTTTTGGGGTCTTTTTTGACGAAAAAGTTAAGTCACTGCCTAAGTGCATGGATCGCTTTCCTGATTTTCAGAAATTCTTTAAAAATATTCCTTAAACGATATGCAAATATTTTCAACGGATTCTTGTTCAGGGCGTCGTTGACTATGACTGAGTACAATTTCAAGACATTCCAACATACTTGGAATGTCCAAGTGCATGGATCGCTTTCCTGATTTTCAAAAGTTCATTAAAAATATTCTTCAAGAGATATGCAAATATATTCAACGGATTCTTGTTCAGGGCATGCTTGACTATGACTGTGTACAATTTCAAGACATTCCAAGATACTTTTGGGGTCTTTTTTGAATAAAAAGTTAAGTCACTGCCTAAGTGCACAGACTTTCCTCATTTTCAAAAATTCATTAAAAATATTCCTTAAGAGATATGCAAATATTTTCAATTGATTCTTGTTCAGGGCGTCGTTGACTATGACTGAGTACAATTTCAAGACATTCCAACATACTTGGAATGTCCAAGTGCATGGATCGCTTTTCGGATTTTCAAAAATTAATTAAAAATATTCTTCAAGAGATATGCAAATATATTCAACGGATTCTTGTTCAGGGCATGCTTGACTATGACTGTGTACAAATTCAAGACATTCCAAGATACTTTTGGGGTCTTTTTTGACAAAAAAGTTTAGTCACTGCCTAAGTGCATGGATCGCTTTCCTGATTTTCAGAAATTCTTTAAAAATATTCCTTAAACGATATGCAAATATTTTCAACGGATTCTTGTTCAGGGCGTCGTTGACTATGACTGAGTACAATTTCAAGACATTCCAACATACTTGGAATGTCCAAGTGCATGGATCGCTTTCCTGATTTTCAAAAGTTCATTAAAAATATTCTTCAAGAGATATGCAAATATATTCAACGGATTCTTGTTCAGGGCATGCTTGACTATGACTGTGTACAATTTCAAGACATTCCAAGATACTTTTGGGGTCTTTTTTGACGAAAAAGTTAAGTCACTGCCTAAGTGCATGGATCGCTTTCCTGATTTTCAGAAATTCTTTAAAAATATTCCTTAAACGATATGCAAATATTTTCAACGGATTCTTGTTCAGGGCGTCGTTGACTATGACTGAGTACAATTTCAAGACATTCCAACATACTTGGAATGTCCAAGTGCATGGATCGCTTTCCTGATTTTCAAAAGTTCATTAAAAATATTCTTCAAGAGATATGCAAATATATTCAACGGATTCTTCTTCAGGGCATGCTTGACTATGACTGTGTACAATTTCAAGACATTGCAAGATACTTTTGGGGTCTTTTTTGAATAAAAAGTTAAGTCACTGCCTAAGTGCAAAGACTTTCCTCATTTTCAAAAATTCATTAAAAATATTCCTTAAGAGATATGCAAATATTTTCAATGGATTCTTGTTCAGGGCGTCGTTGACTATGACCGAGTACAATTTCAAGATATTCCAACATACTTGGAATGTCCAAGGGCATGGATCGCTTTCCGGATTTTCAAAAATTCATTAAAAATATTCTTCAAGAGATATGCAAATATATTCAACGGATTCTTGTTCAGGGCATTCTTGACTATGACTGTGTACAATTTCAAGACATTCCAAGATACTTTTGGGGTCTTTTTTGACGAAAAAGTTAAGTCACTGCCTAAGTGCATGGATCGCTTTCCTGATTTTCAGAAATTCTTTAAAAATATTCCTTAAACGATATGCAAATATTTTCAACGGATTCTTGTTCAGGGCGTCGTTGACTATGACTGAGTACAATTTCAAGACATTCCAACATACTTGGAATGTCCAAGTGCATGGATCGCTTTCCTGATTTTCAAAAGTTCATTAAAAATATTCTTCAAGAGATATGCAAATATATTCAACGGATTCTTGTTCAGGGCATGCTTGACTATGACTGTGTACAATTTCAAGACATTCCAAGATACCTTTGGGGTCTTTTTTGAATAAAAAGTTAAGTCACTGCCTAAGTGCACAGACTTTCATCATTTTCAAAAATTCATTAAAAATATTCCTTAAGAGATATGCAAATATTTTCAATTGATTCTTGTTCAGGGCGTCGTTGACTATGACTGAGTACAATTTCAAGACATTCCAACATACTTGGAATGTCCAAGTGCATGGATCGCTTTTCGGATTTTCAAAAATTAATTAAAAATATTCTTCAAGAGATATGCAAATATATTCAACATATTCTTGTTCAGGGCATGCTTGACTATGACTGTGTACAATTTCAAGACATTCCAAGATACTTTTGGGGTCTTTTTTGACAAAAAAGTTTAGTCACTGCCTAAGTGCATGGATCGCTTTCCTGATTTTCAGAAATTCTTTAAAAATATTCCTTAAACGATATGCAAATATTTTCAACGGATTCTTGTTCAGGGCGTCGTTGACTATGACTGAGTACAATTTCAAGACATTCCAACATACTTGGAATGTCCAAGTGCATGGATCGCTTTCCTGATTTTCAAAAGTTCATTAAAAATATTCTTCAGGAGATATGCAAATATATTCAACGGATTCTTGTTCAGGGCATGCTTGACTATGACTGTGTACAATTTCAAGACATTCCAAGATACCTTTGGGGTCTTTTTTGAATAAAAAGTTAAGTCACTGCCTAAGTGCACAGACTTTCATCATTTTCAAAAATTCATTAAAAATATTCCTTAAGAGATATGCAAATATTTTCAATTGATTCTTGTTCAGAGCGTCGTTGACTATGACTGAGTACAATTTCAAGACATTCCAACATACTTGGAATGTCCAAGTGCATGGATCGCTTTTCGGATTTTCAAAAATTCATTAAAAATATTCTTCAAGAGATATGCAAATATATTCAACGGATTCTTGTTCAGGGCATGCTTGACTATGACTGTGTACAATTTCAAGACATTCCAAGATACTTTTGGGGTCTTTTTTGACGAAAAAGTTAAGTCACTGCCTAAGTGCATGGATCGCTTTCCTGATTTTCAAAAATTCATTAAAAATATTCCTTAAGCGATATGCAAATATTTTCAACGGATTCTTGTTCAGGGCGTCGTTGACTATGACTGAGTACAATTTCAAGACATTCCAACATACTTGGAATGTCCAAGTGCATGGATCACTTTCCTGATTTTCAAAAGTTCATTAAAAATATTCTTCAAGAGATATGCAAATATATTCAACGGATTCTTGTTCAGGGCATGCTTGACTATGACTGTGTACAATTTCAAGACATTCCAAGATACTTTTGGGGTCTTTTTTGACGAAAAAGTTAAGTCACTGCCTAAGTGCATGGATCGCTTTCCTGATTTTCAAAAATTCATTAAAAATATTCCTTAAGCGATATGCAAATATTTCCAACGGATTCTTGTTCAGGGCGTCGTTGACTATGACCGAGTACAATTTCAAGACATTCCAACATACTTGGAATGTCCAAGTGCATGGATCGCTTTCCGGATTTTCAAAAATTCATTAAAAATATTCTTCAAGAGATATGCAAATATATTCAACGGATTCTTGTTCAGGGCATTCTTGACTATGACTGTGTACAATTTCAAGACATTCCAAGATACTTTTGGGGTCTTTTTTGATGAAAAAGTTAAGTCACTGCCTAAGTGCATGGATCGCTTTCCTGATTTTCAGAAATTCTTTAAAAATATTCCTTAAACGATATGCAAATATTTTCAACGGATTCTTGTTCAGGGCGTCGTTGACTATGACTGAGTACAATTTCAAGACATTCCAACATACTTGGAATGTCCAAGTGCATGGATCGCTTTCCTGATTTTCAAAAGTTCATTAAAAATATTCTTCAAGAGATATGCAAATATATTCAATGGATTCTTGTTCAGGGCATGCTTGACTATGACTGTGTACAATTTCAAGACATTCCAAGATACTTTTGGGGTCTTTTTTGAATAAAAAGTTAAGTCACTGCCTAAGTGCACAGACTTTCCTCATTTTCAAAAATTCATTAAAATTTTCCTTAAGAGATATGCAAATATTTTCAATTGATTCTTGTTCAGGGCGTCGTTGACTATGACTGAGTACAATTTCAAGACATTCCAACATACTTGGAATGTCCAAGTGCATGGATCGCTTTTCGGATTTTCAAAAATTCATTAAAAATATTCTTCAAGAGATATGCAAATATATTCAACGGATTCTTGTTCAGGGCATGCTTGACTATGACTGTGTACAATTTCAAGACATTCCAAGATACTTTTGGGGTCTTTTTTGACGAAAAAGTTAAGTCACTGCCTAAGTGCATGGATCGCTTTCCTGATTTTCAGAAATTCTTTAAAAATATTCCTTAAACGATATGCAAATATTTTCAACGGATTCTTGTTCAGGGCGTCGTTGACTATGACTGAGTACAATTTCAAGACATTCCAACATACTTGGAATGTCCAAGTGCATGGATCGCTTTCCTGATTTTCAAAAGTTCATTAAAAATATTCTTCAAGAGATATGCAAATATATTCAACGGATTCTTGTTCAGGGCATGCTTGACTATGACTGTGTACAATTTCAAGACATTCCAAGATACTTTTGGGGTCTTTTTTGAATAAAAAGTTAAGTCACTGCCTAAGTGCACAGACTTTCCTCATTTTCAAAAATTCATTAAAAATATTCCTTAAGAGATATGCAAATATTTTCAATTGATTCTTGTTCAGGGCGTCGTTGACTATGACTGAGTACAATTTCAAGACATTCCAACATACTTGGAATGTCCAAGTGCATGGATCGCTTTTCGGATTTTCAAAAATTCATTAAAAATATTCTTCAAGAGATTTGCAAATATATTCAACGGATTCTTGTTCAGGGCATGCTTGACTATGACTGTGTACAATTTCAAGACATTCCAAGATACTTTTGGGGTCTTTTTTGACGAAAAAGTTAAGTCACTGCCTAAGTGCATGGATCGCTTTCCTGATTTTCAAAAATTCATTAAAAATATTCCTTAAGCGATATGCAAATATTTTCAACGGATTCTTGTTCAGGGCGTCGTTGACTATGACTGAGTACAATTTCAAGACATTCCAACATACTTGGAATGTCCAAGTGCATGGATCACTTTCCTGATTTTCAAAAGTTCATTAAAAATATTCTTCAAGAGATATGCAAATATATTCAACGGATTCTTGTTCAGGGCATGCTTGACTATGACTGTGTACAATTTCAAGACATTCCAAGATACTTTTGGGGTCTTTTTTGACGAAAAAGTTAAGTCACTGCCTAAGTGCATGGATCGCTTTCCTGATTTTCAAAAATTCATTAAAAATATTCCTTAAGCGATATGCAAATATTTTCAACGGATTCTTGTTCAGGGCGTCGTTGACTATGACCGAGTACAATTTCAAGACATTCCAACATACTTGGAATGTCCAAGTGCATGGATCGCTTTCCGGATTTTCAAAAATTCATTAAAAATATTCTTCAAGAGATATGCAAATATATTCAACGGATTCTTGTTCAGGGCATTCTTGACTATGACTGTGTACAATTTCAAGACATTCCAAGATACTTTTGGGGTCTTTTTTGATGAAAAAGTTAAGTCACTGCCTAAGTGCATGGATCGCTTTCCTGATTTTCAGAAATTCTTTAAAAATATTCCTTAAACGATATGCAAATATTTTCAACGGATTCTTGTTCAGGGCGTCGTTGACTATGACTGAGTACAATTTCAAGACATTCCAACATACTTGGAATGTCCAAGTGCATGGATCGCTTTCCTGATTTTCAAAAGTTCATTAAAAATATTCTTCAAGAGATATGCAAATATATTCAACGGATTCTTGTTCAGGGCATGCTTGACTATGACTGTGTACAATTTCAAGACATTCCAAGATACTTTTGGGGTCTTTTTTGAATAAAAAGTTAAGTCACTGCCTAAGTGCACAGACTTTCCTCATTTTCAAAAATTCATTAAAATTTTCCTTAAGAGATATGCAAATATTTTCAATTGATTCTTGTTCAGGGCGTCGTTGACTATGACTGAGTACAATTTCAAGACATTCCAACATACTTGGAATGTCCAAGTGCATGGATCGCTTTCCTGATTTTCAAAAGTTCATTAAAAATATTCTTCAAGAGATATGCAAATATATTCAACGGATTCTTGTTCAGGGCATGCTTGACTATGACTGTGTACAATTTCAAGACATTCCAAGATACTTTTGGGGTCTTTTTTGAATAAAAAGTTAAGTCACTGCCTAAGTGCACAGACTTTCCTCATTTTCAAAAATTCATTAAAAATATTCCTTAAGAGATATGCAAATATTTTCAATTGATTCTTGTTCAGGGCGTCGTTGACTATGACTGAGTACAATTTCAAGACATTCCAACATACTTGGAATGTCCAAGTGCATGGATCGCTTTTCGGATTTTCAAAAATTCATTAAAAATATTCTTCAAGAGATTTGCAAATATATTCAACGGATTCTTGTTCAGGGCATGCTTGACTATGACTGTGTACAATTTCAAGACATTCCAAGATACTTTTGGGGTCTTTTTTGACGAAAAAGTTAAGTCACTGCCTAAGTGCATGGATCGCTTTCCTGATTTTCAAAAATTCATTAAAAATATTCCTTAAGCGATATGCAAATATTTTCAACGGATTCTTGTTCAGGGCGTCGTTGACTATGACTGAGTACAATTTCAAGACATTCCAACATACTTGGAATGTCCAAGTGCATGGATCACTTTCCTGATTTTCAAAAGTTCATTAAAAATATTCTTCAAGAGATATGCAAATATATTCAACGGATTCTTGTTCAGGGCATGCTTGACTATGACTGTGTACAATTTCAAGACATTCCAAGATACTTTTGGGGTCTTTTTTGACGAAAAAGTTAAGTCACTGCCTAAGTGCATGGATCGCTTTCCTGATTTTCAAAAATTCATTAAAAATATTCCTTAAGCGATATGCAAATATTTTCAACGGATTCTTGTTCAGGGCGTCGTTGACTATGACCGAGTACAATTTCAAGACATTCCAACATACTTGGAATGTCCAAGTGCATGGATCGCTTTCCGGATTTTCAAAAATTCATTAAAAATATTCTTCAAGAGATATGCAAATATATTCAACGGATTCTTGTTCAGGGCATTCTTGACTATGACTGTGTACAATTTCAAGACATTCCAAGATACTTTTGGGGTCTTTTTTGATGAAAAAGTTAAGTCACTGCCTAAGTGCATGGATCGCTTTCCTGATTTTCAGAAATTCTTTAAAAATATTCCTTAAACGATATGCAAATATTTTCAACGGATTCTTGTTCAGGGCGTCGTTGACTATGACTGAGTACAATTTCAAGACATTCCAACATACTTGGAATGTCCAAGTGCATGGATCGCTTTCCTGATTTTCAAAAGTTCATTAAAAATATTCTTCAAGAGATATGCAAATATATTCAACGGATTCTTGTTCAGGGCATGCTTGACTATGACTGTGTACAATTTCAAGACATTCCAAGATACTTTTGGGGTCTTTTTTGAATAAAAAGTTAAGTCACTGCCTAAGTGCACAGACTTTCCTCATTTTCAAAAATTCATTAAAATTTTCCTTAAGAGATATGCAAATATTTTCAATTGATTCTTGTTCAGGGCGTCGTTGACTATGACTGAGTACAATTTCAAGACATTCCAACATACTTGGAATGTCCAAGTGCATGGATCGCTTTCCTGATTTTCAAAAGTTCATTAAAAATATTCTTCAAGAGATATGCAAATATATTCAACGGATTCTTGTTCAGGGCATGCTTGACTATGACTGTGTACAATTTCAAGACATTCCAAGATACTTTTGGGGTCTTTTTTGAATAAAAAGTTAAGTCACTGCCTAAGTGCACAGACTTTCCTCATTTTCAAAAATTCATTAAAAATATTCCTTAAGAGATATGCAAATATTTTCAATTGATTCTTGTTCAGGGCGTCGTTGACTATGACTGAGTACAATTTCAAGACATTCCAACATACTTGGAATGTCCAAGTGCATGGATCGCTTTTCGGATTTTCAAAAATTCATTAAAAATATTCTTCAAGAGATTTGCAAATATATTCAACGGATTCTTGTTCAGGGCATGCTTGACTATGACTGTGTACAATTTCAAGACATTCCAAGATACTTTTGGGGTCTTTTTTGACAAAAAAGTTAAGTCACTGCCTAAGTGCATGGATCGCTTTCCTGATTTTCAAAAATTCATTAGAAATATTCCTTAAGCGATATGCAAATACTTTCAACGGATTCTTGTTCAGGGCGTCGTTGACTATGACTGAGTACAATTTAAAGACATTCCAACATACTTGGAATGTCCAAGTGCATGGATCGCTTTTCGGATTTTCAAAAATTCATTAAAAATATTCTTCAAGAGATATGCAAATATATTCAATGGATTCTTGTTCAGGGCATGCTTGACTATGACTGTGTACAATTTCAAGACATTCCAAGATACTTTTGGGGTCTTTTTTGACAAAAAAGTTAAGTCACTGCCTAAGTGCATGGATCGCTTTCCTGATTTTCAAAAATTCATTAAAAATATTCCTTAAGCGATATGCAAATATTTTCAACGGATTCTTGTTCAGGGCGTCGTTGACTATGACTGAGTACAATTTCAAGACATTCCAACATACTTGGAATGTCCAAGTGCATGGATCGCTTTCCTGATTTTCAAAAGTTCATTAAAAATATTCTTCAAGAGATATGCAAATATATTCAACGGATTCTTGTTCAGGGCATGCTTGACTATGACTGTGTACAATTTCAAGACATTCCAAGATACCTTTGGGGTCTTTTTTGGATAAAAAGTTAAGTCACTGCCTAAGTGCACAGACTTTCATCATTTTCAAAAATTCATTAAAAATATTCCTTAAGAGATATGCAAATATTTTCAATGGATTCTTGTTCAGGGCGTCGTTGACTATGACCGAGTACAATTTCAAGACATTCCAACATACTTGGAATGTCCAAGTGCATGGATCGCTTTCCGGATTTTCAAAAATTCATTAAAAATATTCTTCAAGAGATATGCAAATATATTCAACGGATTCTTGTTCAGGGCATGCTTGACTATGACTGTGTACAATTTCAAGACATTCCAAGATACTTTTGGGGTCTTTTTTGACGAAAAAGTTAAGTCACTGCCTAAGTGCATGGATCGCTTTCCTGATTTTCAGAAATTCTTTAAAAATATTCCTTAAACGATATGCAAATATTTTCAACGGATTCTTGTTCAGGGCGTCGTTGACTATGACTGAGTACAATTTCAAGACATTCCAACATACTTGGAATGTCCAAGTGCATGGATCGCTTTCCTGATTTTCAAAAGTTCATTAAAAATATTCTTCAAGAGATATGCAAATATATTCAACGGATTCTTGTTCAGGGCATGCTTGACTATGACTGTGTACAATTTCAAGACATTCCAAGATACTTTTGGGGTCTTTTTTGAATAAAAAGTTAAGTCACTGCCTAAGTGCACAGACTTTCCTCATTTTCAAAAATTCATTAAAATTTTCCTTAAGAGATATGCAAATATTTTCAATTGATTCTTGTTCAGGGCGTCGTTGACTATGACTGAGTACAATTTCAAGACATTCCAACATACTTGGAATGTCCAAGTGCATGGATCGCTTTTCGGAATTTCAAAAATTCATTAAAAATATTCTTCAAGAGATATGCAAATATATTCAACGGATTCTTGTTCAGGGCATGCTTGACTATGACTGTGTACAATTTCAAGACATTCCAAGATACTTTTGGGGTCTTTTTTGACGAAAAAGTTAAGTCACTGCCTAAGTGCATGGATCGCTTTCCTGATTTTCAGAAATTCTTTAAAAATATTCCTTAAACGATATGCAAATATTTTCAACGGATTCTTGTTCAGGGCGTCGTTGACTATGACTGAGTACAATTTCAAGACATTCCAACATACTTGGAATGTCCAAGTGCATGGATCGCTTTCCTGATTTTCAAAAGTTCATTAAAAATATTCTTCAAGAGATATGCAAATATATTCAACGGATTCTTGTTCAGGGCATGCTTGACTATGACTGTGTACAATTTCAAGACATTCCAAGATACTTTTGGGGTCTTTTTTGAATAAAAAGTTAAGTCACTGCCTAAGTGCACAGACTTTCATCATTTTCAAAAATTCATTAAAAATATTCCTTAAGAGATATGCAAATATTTTCAATGGATTCTTGTTCAGGGCGTCGTTGACTATGACTGAGTACAATTTCAAGACATTCCAACATACTTGGAATGTCCAAGTGCATGGATCGCTTTTCGGATTTTCAAAAATTCATTAAAAATATTCTTCAAGAGATATGCAAATATATTCAACGGATTCTTGTTCAGGGCATTCTTGACTATGACTGTGTACAATTTCAAGACATTCCAAGATACTTTTGGGGTCTTTTTTGAAGAAAAAGTTAAGTCACTGCCTAAGTGCATGGATCGCTTTCCTGATTTTCAAAAATTCTTTAAAAATATTCCTTAAACGATATGCAAATATTTTCAACGGATTCTTGTTCAGGGCGTCGTTGGCTATGACTGAGTACAATTTCAAGACATTCCAACATACTTGGAATGTCCAAGTGCATGGATCGCTTTCCGGATTTTCAAAAGTTCATTAAAAATATTCTTCAAGAGATATGCAAATATATTCAACGGATTCTTGTTCAGGGCATGCTTGACTATGACTGTGTACAATTTCAAGACATTCCAAGATACCTTTGGGGTCTTTTTTGACGAAAAAGTTAAGTCACTGCCTAAGTGCATGGATCGCTTTCCTGATTTTCAGAAATTCTTTAAAAATATTCCTTAAACGAAATGCAAATATTTTCAACGGATTCTTGTTCAGGGCGTCGTTGACTATGACTGAGTACAATTTCAAGACATTCCAACATACTTGGAATGTCCAAGTGCATGAATCGCTTTCCTGATTTTCAAAAGTTCATTAAAAATATTCTTCAAGAGATATGCAAATATATTCAACGGATTCTTGTTCAGGGCATGCTTGACTATGACTGTGTACAATTTCAAGACATTCCAAGATACTTTTGGGGTCTTTTTTGAATAAAAAGTTAAGTCACTGCCTAAGTGCACAGACTTTCCTCATTTTCAAAAATTCATTAAAAATATTCCTTAAGAGATATGCAAATATTTTCAATTGATTCTTGTTCAGGGCGTCGTTGACTATGACTGAGTACAATTTCAAGACATTCCAACATACTTGGAATGTCCAAGTGCATGGATCGCTTTTCGGATTTTCAAAAATTCATTAAAAATATTCTTCAAGAGATATGCAAATATATTCAACGGATTCTTGTTCAGGGCATGCTTGACTATGACTGTGTACAATTTCAAGACATTCCAAGATACTTTTGGGGTCTTTTTTGACGAAAAAGTTAAGTCACTGCCTAAGTGCATGGATCGCTTTCCTGATTTTCAGAAATTCTTTAAAAATATTCCTTAAACGATATGCAAATATTTTCAACGGATTCTTGTTCAGGGCGTCGTTGACTATGACTGAGTACAATTTCAAGACATTCCAACATACTTGGAATGTCCAAGTGCATGGATCGCTTTCCTGATTTTCAAAAGTTCATTAAAAATATTCTTCAAGAGATATGCAAATATATTCAACGGATTCTTGTTCAGGGCATGCTTGACTATGACTGTGTACAATTTCAAGACATTCCAAGATACTTTTGGGGTCTTTTTTGAATAAAAAGTTAAGTCACTGCCTAAGTGCACAGACTTTCATCATTTTCAAAAATTCATTAAAAATATTCCTTAAGAGATATGCAAATATTTTCAATGGATTCTTGTTCAGGGCGTCGTTGACTATGACCGAGTACAATTTCAAGACATTCCAACATACTTGGAATGTCCAAGTGCATGGATCGCTTTCCGGATTTTCAAAAATTCATTAAAAATATTCTTCAAGAGATATGCAAATATATTCAACGGATTCTTGTTCAGGGCATTCTTGACTATGACTGTGTACAATTTCAAGACATTCCAAGATACTTTTGGGGTCTTTTTTGAAGAAAAAGTTAAGTCACTGCCTAAGTGCATGGATCGCTTTCCTGATTTTCAAAAATTCTTTAAAAATATTCCTTAAACGATATGCAAATATTTTCAACGGATTCTTGTTCAGGGCGTCGTTGGCTATGACTGAGTACAATTTCAAGACATTCCAACATACTTGGAATGTCCAAGTGCATGGATCGCTTTCCTGATTTTCAAAAGTTCATTAAAAATATTCTTCAAGAGATATGCAAATATATTCAACGGATTCTTGTTCAGGGCATGCTTGACTATGACTGTGTACAATTTCAAGACATTCCAAGATACCTTTGGGGTCTTTTTTGACGAAAAAGTTAAGTCACTGCCTAAGTGCATGGATCGCTTTCCTGATTTTCAGAAATTCTTTAAAAATATTCCTTAAACGAAATGCAAATATTTTCAACGGATTCTTGTTCAGGGCGTCGTTGACTATGACTGAGTACAATTTCAAGACATTCCAACATACTTGGAATGTCCAAGTGCATGAATCGCTTTCCTGATTTTCAAAAGTTCATTAAAAATATTCTTCAAGAGATATGCAAATATATTCAACGGATTCTTGTTCAGGGCATGCTTGACTATGACTGTGTACAATTTCAAGACATTCCAAGATACTTTTGGGGTCTTTTTTGAATAAAAAGTTAAGTCACTGCCTAAATGCACAGACTTTCCTCATTTTCAAAAATTCATTAAAAATATTCCTTAAGAGATATGCAAATATTTTCAATTGATTCTTGTTCAGGGCGTCGTTGACTATGACTGAGTACAATTTCAAGACATTCCAACATACTTGGAATGTCCAAGTGCATGGATCGCTTTCCTGATTTTCAAAAGTTCATTTAAAATATTCTTCAAGAGATATGCAAATATATTCAACGGATTCTTGTTCAGGGCATGCTTGACTATGACTGTGTACAATTTCAAGACATTCCAAGATACTTTTGGGGTCTTTTTTGACGAAAAAGTTAAGTCACTGCCTAAGTGCATGGATCGCTTTCCTGATTTTCAGAAATTCTTTAAAAATATTCCTTAAACGATATGCAAATATTTTCAACGGATTCTTGTTCAGGGCGTCGTTGACTATGACTGAGTACAATTTCAAGACATTCCAACATACTTGGAATGTCCAAGTGCATGGATCGCTTTCCTGATTTTCAAAAGTTCATTAAAAATATTCTTCAAGAGATATGCAAATATATTCAACGGATTCTTGTTCAGGGCATGCTTGACTATGACTGTGTACAATTTCAAGACATTCCAAGATACTTTTGGGGTCTTTTTTGAATAAAAAGTTAAGTCACTGCCTAAGTGCACAGACTTTCCTCATTTTCAAAAATTCATTAAAAATATTCCTTAAGAGATATGCAAATATTTTCAATTGATTCTTGTTCAGGGCGTCGTTGACTATGACTGAGTACAATTTCAAGACATTCCAACATACTTGGAATGTCCAAGTGCATGGATCGCTTTCCTGATTTTCAAAAGTTCATTTAAAATATTCTTCAAGAGATATGCAAATATATTCAACGGATTCTTGTTCAGGGCATGCTTGACTATGACTGTGTACAATTTCAAGACATTCCAAGATACTTTTGGGGTCTTTTTTGACGAAAAAGTTAAGTCACTGCCTAAGTGCATGGATCGCTTTCCTGATTTTCAGAAATTCTTTAAAAATATTCCTTAAACGATATGCAAATATCTTCAACGGATTCTTGTTCAGGGCGTCGTTGACTATGACTGAGTACAATTTCAAGACATTCCAACATACTTGGAATGTCCAAGTGCATGGATCGCTTTTCGGATTTTCAAAAATTCATTAAAAATATTCTTCAAGAGATATGCAAATATATTCAACAGATTCTTGTTCAGGGCATGCCTGACTATGACTGTGTACAATTTCAAGACATTCCAAGATACTTTTGGGGTCTTTTTTGACCAAAAAGTTAAGTCACTGCCTAAGTGCATGGATCGCTTTCCTGATTTTCAAAAATTCATTAAAAATATTCCTTAAGCGATATGCAAATATTTTCAACGGATTCTTGTTCAGGGCGTCGTTGACTATGACTGAGTACAATTTCAAGACATTCCAACATACTTGGAATGTCCAAGTGCATGGATCGCTTTCCTGATTTTCAAAAGTTCATTAAAAATATTCTTCAAGAGATATGCAAATATATTCAACAGATTCTTGTTCAGGGCATGCTTGACTATGACTGTGTACAATTTCAAGACATTCCAAGATACCTTTGGGGTCTTTTTTGAATAAAAAGTTAAGTCACTGCCTAAGTGCACAGACTTTCATCATTTTCAAAAATTCATTAAAAATATTCCTTAAGAGATATGCAAATATTTTCAATTGATTCTTGTTCAGGGCGTCGTTGACTATGACTGAGTACAATTTCAAGACATTCCAACATACTTGGAATGTCCAAGTGCATGGATCGCTTTCCTGATTTTCAAAAGTTCATTAAAAATATTCTTCAAGAGATATGCAAATATATTCAACGGATTCTTGTTCAGGGCATGCTTGACTATGACTGTGTACAATTTCAAGACATTCCAAGATACTTTTGGGGTCTTTTTTGAATAAAAAGTTAAGTCACTGCCTAAGTGCACAGACTTTCCTCATTTTCAAAAATTCATTAAAAATATTCCTTAAGAGATATGCAAATATTTTCAATTGATTCTTGTTCAGGGCGTCGTTGACTATGACTGAGTACAATTTCAAGACATTCCAACATACTTGGAATGTCCAAGTGCATGGATCGCTTTTCGGATTTTCAAAAATTCATTAAAAATATTCTTCAAGAGATATGCAAATATATTCAACGGATTCTTGTTCAGGGCATTCTTGACTATGACTGTGTACAATTTCAAGACATTCCAAGATACTTTTGGGGTCTTTTTTGACGAAAAAGTTAAGTCACTGCCTAAGTGCATGGATCGCTTTCCTGATTTTCAGAAATTCTTTAAAAATATTCCTTAAACGATATGCAAATATTTTCAACGGATTCTTGTTCAGGGCGTCGTTGACTATGACTGAGTACAATTTCAAGACATTCCAACATACTTGGAATGTCCAAGTGCATGGATCGCTTTCCTGATTTTCAAAAGTTCATTAAAAATATTCTTCAAGAGATATGCAAATATATTCAACGGATTCTTGTTCAGGGCATGCTTGACTATGACTGTGTACAATTTCAAGACATTCCAAGATACCTTTGGGGTCTTTTTTGAATAAAAAGTTAAGTCACTGCCTAAGTGCACAGACTTTCATCATTTTCAAAAATTCATTAAAAATATTCCTTAAGAGATATGCAAATATTTTCAATGGATTCTTGTTCAGGGCGTCGTTGACTATGACCGAGTACAATTTCAAGACATTCCAACATACTTGGAATGTCCAAGTGCATGGATCGCTTTCCGGATTTTCAAAAATTAATTAAAAATATTCTTCAAGAGATATGCAAATATATTCAACGGATTCTTGTTCAGGGCATGCTTGACTATGACTGTGTACAATTTCAAGACATTCCAAGATACTTTTGGGGTCTTTTTTGACGAAAAAGTTAAGTCACTGCCTAAGTGCATGGATCGCTTTCCTGATTTTCAAAAATTCATTAAAAATATTCCTTAAGCGATATGCAAATATTTTCAACGGATTCTTGTTCAGGGCGTCGTTGACTATGACCGAGTACAATTTCAAGACATTCCAACATACTTTGAATGTCCAAGTACATGGATCGCTTTCCGGATTTTCAAAAGTTCATTAAAAATATTCTTCAAGAGATATGCAAATATATTCAACGGATTCTTGTTCAGGGCATGCTTGACTATGACTGTGTACAATTTCAAGATTTTCCAAGATACTTTTGGGGTCTTTTTTGAATAAAAAGTTAAGTCACTGCCTAAGTGCACAGACTTTCCTCATTTTCAAAAATTCATTAAAAATATTCCTTAAGAGATATGCAAATATTTTCAATTGATTCTTGTTCAGAGCGTCGTTGACTATGACTGAGTACAATTTCAAGACATTCCAACATACTTGGAATGTCCAAGTGCATGGTGCTTTTCGGATTTTCAAAAATTCATTAAAAATATTCTTCAAGAGATATGCAAATATATTCAACGGATTCTTGTTCAGGGCATGCTTGACTATGACTGTGTACAATTTCAAGACATTCCAAGATACTTTTGGGGTCTTTTTTGACGAAAAAGTTAAGTCACTGCCTAAGTGCATGGATCGCTTTCCTGATTTTCAAAAATTCATTAAAAATATTCCTTAAGCGATATGCAAATATTTTCAACGGATTCTTGTTCAGGGCGTCGTTGACTATGACCGAGTACAATTTCAAGACATTCCAACATACTTTGAATGTCCAAGTACATGGATCGCTTTCCTGATTTTCAAAAGTTCATTAAAAATATTCTTCAAGAGATATGCAAATATATTCAACGGATTCTTGTTCAGGGCATGCTTGACTATGACTGTGTACAATTTCAAGACATTCCAAGATACTTTTGGGGTCTTTTTTGACGAAAAAGTTAAGTCACTGCCTAAGTGCATGGATCGCTTTCCTGATTTTCAAAAATTCATTAAAAATATTCCTTAAGCGATATGCAAATATTTTCAACGGATTCTTGTTCAGGGCGTCGTTGACTATGACTGAGTACAATTTCAAGACATTCCAACATACTTGGAATGTCCAAGTGCATGGATCGCTTTCCTGATTTTCAAAAGTTCATTAAAAATATTCTTCAAGAGATATGCAAATATATTCAACGGATTCTTGTTCAGGGCATGCTTGACTATGACTGTGTACAATTTCAAGACATTCCAAGATACTTTTGGGGTCTTTTTTGAATAAAAAGTTAAGTCACTGCCGAAGTGCACAGACTTTCCTCATTTTCAAAAATTCATTAAAAATATTCCTTAAGAGATATGCAAATATTTTCAATTGATTCTTGTTCAGGGCGTCGTTGACTATGACTGAGTACAATTTCAAGACATTCCAACATACTTGGAATGTCCAAGTGCATGGATCGCTTTTCGGATTTTCAAAAATTCATTAAAAATATTCTTCAAGAGATATGCAAATATATTCAACGGATTCTTGTTCAGGGCATGCTTGACTATGACTGTGTACAATTTCAAGACATTCCAAGATACTTTTGGGGTCTTTTTTGAATAAAAAGTTAAGTCACTGCCTAAGTGCATGGATCGCTTTCCTGATTTTCAAAAATTCATTAAAAATATTCCTTAAGCGATATGCAAATATTTTCAACGGATTCTTGTTCAGGGCGTCGTTGACTATGACTGAGTACAATTTCAAGACATTCCAACATACTTGGAATGTCCAAGTGCATGGATCGCTTTCCTGATTTTCAAAAGTTTATTAAAAATATTCTTCAAGAGATATGCAAATATATTCAACGGATTCTTGTTCAGGGCATGCTTGACTATGACTGTGTACAATTTCAAGACATTCCAAGATACTTTTGGGGTCTTTTTTGAATAAAAAGTTAAGTCACTGCCTAAGTGCATGGATCGCTTTCATGATTTTCAAAAATTCATTAAAAATATTCCTTAAGCGATATGCAAATATTTTCAACGGATTCTTGTTCAGGGCGTCGTTGACTATGACTGAGTACAATTTCAAAACATTCCAACATACTTGGAGTGTCCAAGTGCATGGATCGCTTTCCTGATTTTCAAAAGTTCATTAAAAATATTCTTCAAGAGATATGCAAATATATTCAACGGATTCTTGTTCAGGGCATGCTTGACTATGACTGTGTACAATTTCAAGACATTCCAAGATACTTTTGGGGTCTTTTTTGAATAAAAAGTTAAGTCACTGCCTAAGTGCACAGACTTTCCTCATTTTCAAAAATTCATTAAAAATATTCCTTATGAGATATGCAAATATTTTCAATGGATTCTTGTTCAGGGCGTTGTTGACTATGACTGAGTACAATTTCAAGACATTCCAACATACTTGGAATGTCCAAGTGCATGGATCGCTTTCCGGATTTTCAAAAATTCATTAAAAATATTCTTCAAGAGATATGCAAATATATTCAACGGATTCTTGTTCAGGGCATGCTTGACTATGACTGTGTACAATTTCAAGACATTCCAAGATACTTTTGGGGTCTTTTTTGACAAAAAAGTTTAGTCACTGCCTAAGTGCATGGATCGCTTTCCTGATTTTCAGAAATTCTTTAAAAATATTCCTTAAACGATATGCAAATATTTTCAACGGATTCTTGTTCAGGGCGTCGTTGACTATGACTGAGTACAATTTCAAGACATTCCAACATACTTGGAATGTCCAAGTGCATGGATCGCTTTCCTGATTTTCAAAAGTTCATTAAAAATATTCTTCAAGAGATATGCAAATATATTCAACGGATTCTTGTTCAGGGCATGCTTGACTATGACTGTGTACAATTTCAAGACATTCCAAGATACCTTTGGGGTCTTTTTTGAATAAAAAGTTAAGTCACTGCCTAAGTGCACAGACTTTCATCATTTTCAAAAATTCATTAAAAATATTCCTTAAGAGATATGCAAATATTTTCAATGGATTCTTGTTCAGGGCGTCGTTGACTATGACCGAGTACAATTTCAAGACATTCCAACATACTTGGAATGTCCAAGTGCATGGATCGCTTTCCGGATTTTCAAAAATTCATTAAAAATATTCTTCAAGAGATATGCAAATATATTCAACGGATTCTTGTTCAGGGCATGCTTGACTATGACTGTGTACAATTTCAAGACATTCCAAGATACTTTTGGGGTCTTTTTTGACGAAAAAGTTAAGTCACTGCCTAAGTGCATGGATCGCTTTCCTGATTTTCAAAAATTCATTAAAAATATTCCTTAAGCGATATGCAAATATTTTCAACGGATTCTTGTTCAGGGCGTCGTTGACTATGACCGAGTACAATTTCAAGACATTCCAACATACTTTGAATGTCCAAGTACATGGATCGCTTTCCTGATTTTCAAAAGTTCATTAAAAAATATTCTTCAAGAGATATGCAAATATATTCAACGGATTCTTGTTCAGGGCATGCTTGACTATGACTGTGTACAATTTCAAGACATTCCAAGATACTTTTGGGGTCTTTTTTGAATAAAAAGTTAAGTCACTGCCTAAGTGCACAGACTTTCCTCATTTTCAAAAATTCATTAAAAATATTCCTTAAGAGATATGCAAATATTTTCAATTGATTCTTGTTCAGAGCGTCGTTGACTATGACTGAGTACAATTTCAAGACATTCCAACATACTTGGAATGTCCAAGTGCATGGTGCTTTTCGGATTTTCAAAAATTCATTAAAAATATTCTTCAAGAGATATGCAAATATATTCAACGGATTCTTGTTCAGGGCATGCTTGACTATGACTGTGTACAATTTCAAGACATTCCAAGATACTTTTGGGGTCTTTTTTGACGAAAAAGTTAAGTCACTGCCTAAGTGCATGGATTGCTTTCCTGATTTTCAAAAATTCATTAAAAATATTCCTTAAGCGATATGCAAATATTTTCAACGGATTCTTGTTCAGGGCGTCGTTGACTATGACCGAGTACAATTTCAAGACATTCCAACATACTTTGAATGTCCAAGTACATGGATCGCTTTCCTGATTTTCAAAAGTTCATTAAAAATATTCTTCAAGAGATATGCAAATATATTCAACGGATTCTTGTTCAGGGCATGCTTGACTATGACTGTGTACAATTTCAAGACATTCCAAGATACTTTTGGGGTCTTTTTTGACGAAAAAGTTAAGTCACTGCCTAAGTGCATGGATCGCTTTCCTGATTTTCAAAAATTCATTAAAAATATTCCTTAAGCGATATGCAAATATTTTCAACGGATTCTTGTTCAGGGCGTCGTTGACTATGACTGAGTACAATTTCAAGACATTCCAACATACTTGGAATGTCCAAGTGCATGGATCGCTTTCCTGATTTTCAAAAGTTCATTAAAAATATTCTTCAAGAGATATGCAAATATATTCAACGGATTCTTGTTCAGGGCATGCTTGACTATGACTGTGTACAATTTCAAGACATTCCAAGATACTTTTGGGGTCTTTTTTGAATAAAAAGTTAAGTCACTGCCGAAGTGCACAGACTTTCCTCATTTTCAAAAATTCATTAAAAATATTCCTTAAGAGATATGCAAATATTTTCAATTGATTCTTGTTCAGGGCGTCGTTGACTATGACTGAGTACAATTTCAAGACATTCCAACATACTTGGAATGTCCAAGTGCATGGATCGCTTTTCGGATTTTCAAAAATTCATTAAAAATATTCTTCAAGAGATATGCAAATATATTCAACGGATTCTTGTTCAGGGCATGCTTGACTATGACTGTGTACAATTTCAAGACATTCCAAGATACTTTTGGGGTCTTTTTTGAATAAAAAGTTAAGTCACTGCCTAAGTGCATGGATCGCTTTCCTGATTTTCAAAAATTCATTAAAAATATTCCTTAAGCGATATGCAAATATTTTCAATGGATTCTTGTTCAGGGCGTCGTTGACTATGACTGAGTACAATTTCAAGACATTCCAACATACTTGGAATGTCCAAGTGCATGGATCGCTTTCCTGATTTTCAAAAGTTCATTAAAAATATTCTTCAAGAGATATGCAAATATATTCAACAGATTCTTGTTCAGGGCATGCTTGACTATGACTGTGTACAATTTCAAGACATTCCAAGATACTTTTGGGGTCTTTTTTGAATAAAAAGTTAAGTCACTGCCTAAGTGCATGGATCGCTTTCCTGATTTTCAAAAATTCATTAAAAATATTCCTTAAGCGATATGCAAATATTTTCAACGGATTCTTGTTCAGGGCGTCGTTGACGATGACTGAGTACAATTTCAAAACATTCCAACATACTTGGAATGTCCAAGTGCATGGATCGCTTTCCTGATTTTCAAAAGTTCATTAAAAATATTCTTCAAGAGATATGCAAATATATTCAACGGATTCTTGTTCTGGGCATGCTTGACTATGACTGTGTACAATTTCAAGACATTCCAAGATACTTTTGGGGTCTTTTTTGAATAAAAAGTTAAGTCACTGCCTAAGTGCACAGACTTTCCTCATTTTCAAAAATTCATTAAAAATATTCCTTAAGAGATATGCAAATATTTTCAATGGATTCTTGTTCAGGGCGTTGTTGACTATGACTGAGTACAATTTCAAGACATTCCAACATACTTGGAATGTCCAAGTGCATGGATCGCTTTCCGGATTTTCAAAAATTCATTAAAAATATTCTTCAAGAGATATGCAAATATATTCAACGGATTCTTGTTCAGGGCATGCTTGACTATGACTGTGTACAATTTCAAGACATTCCAAGATACTTTTGGGGTCTTTTTTGACGAAAAAGTTAAGTCACTGCCTAAGTGCATGGATCGCTTTCCTGATTTTCAGAAATTCTTTAAAAATATTCCTTAAACGATATGCAAATATTTTCAACGGATTCTTGTTCAGGGCGTCGTTGACTATGACTGAGTACAATTTCAAGACATTCCAACATACTTGGAATGTCCAAGTGCATGGATCGCTTTCCTGATTTTCAAAAGTTCATTAAAAATATTCTTCAAGAGATATGCAAATATATTCAACGGATTCTTGTTCAGGGCATGCTTGACTATGACTGTGTACAATTTCAAGACATTCCAAGATACTTTTGGGGTCTTTTTTGAATAAAAAGTTAAGTCACTACCTAAGTGCACAGACTTTCCTCATTTTCAAAAATTCATTAAAAATATTCCTTAAGAGATATGCAAATATTTTCAACGGATTCTTGTTCAGGGCGTCGTTGACTATGACTGAGTACAATTTCAAGACATTCCAACATACTTGGAATGTCCAAGTGCATGGATCGCTTTCCTGATTTTCAAAAGTTCATTAAAAATATTCTTCAAAAGATATGCAAATATATTCAACAGATTCTTGTTCAGGGCATGCTTGACTATGACTGTGTACAATTTCAAGACATTCCAAGATACTTTTGGGGTCTTTTTTGAATAAAAAGTTAAGTCACTGCCTAAGTGCATGGATCGCTTTCCTGATTTTCAAAAATTCATTAAAAATATTCCTTAAGCGATATGCAAATATTTTCAACGGATTCTTGTTCAGGGCGTCGTTGACGATGACTGAGTACAATTTCAAAACATTCCAACATACTTGGAATGTCCAAGTGCATGGATCGCTTTCCTGATTTTCAAAAGTTCATTAAAAATATTCTTCAAGAGATATGCAAATATATTCAACGGATTCTTGTTCTGGGCATGCTTGACTATGACTGTGTACAATTTCAAGACATTCCAAGATACTTTTGGGGTCTTTTTTGAATAAAAAGTTAAGTCACTGCCTAAGTGCACAGACTTTCCTCATTTTCAAAAATTCATTAAAAATATTCCTTAAGAGATATGCAAATATTTTCAATGGATTCTTGTTCAGGGCGTTGTTGACTATGACTGAGTACAATTTCAAGACATTCCAACATACTTGGAATGTCCAAGTGCATGGATCGCTTTCCGGATTTTCAAAAATTCATTAAAAATATTCTTCAAGAGATATGCAAATATATTCAACGGATTCTTGTTCAGGGCATGCTTGACTATGACTGTGTACAATTTCAAGACATTCCAAGATACTTTTGGGGTCTTTTTTGACGAAAAAGTTAAGTCACTGCCTAAGTGCATGGATCGCTTTCCTGATTTTCAGAAATTCTTTAAAAATATTCCTTAAACGATATGCAAATATTTTCAACGGATTCTTGTTCAGGGCGTCGTTGACTATGACTGAGTACAATTTCAAGACATTCCAACATACTTGGAATGTCCAAGTGCATGGATCGCTTTCCTGATTTTCAAAAGTTCATTAAAAATATTCTTCAAGAGATATGCAAATATATTCAACGGATTCTTGTTCAGGGCATGCTTGACTATGACTGTGTACAATTTCAAGACATTCCAAGATACTTTTGGGGTCTTTTTTGAATAAAAAGTTAAGTCACTACCTAAGTGCACAGACTTTCCTCATTTTCAAAAATTCATTAAAAATATTCCTTAAGAGATATGCAAATATTTTCAATTGATTCTTGTTCAGGGCGTCGTTGACTATGACTGAGTACAATTTAAAGACATTCCAACATACTTGGAATGTCCAAGTGCATGGATCGCTTTTCGGATTTTCAAAAATTCATTTAAAATATTCTTCAAGAGATATGCAAATATATTCAACGGATTCTTGTTCAGGGCATGCTTGACTATGACTGTGTACAATTTCAAGACATTCCAAGATACTTTTGGGGTCTTTTTTGACGAAAAAGTTAAGTCACTGCCTAAGTGCATGGATCGCTTTCCTGATTTTCAAAAATTCATTAAAAATATTCCTTAAGCGATATGCAAATATTTTCAACGGATTCTTGTTCAGGGCGTCGTTGACTATGACTGAGTACAATTTCAAGACATTCCAACATACTTGGAATGTCCAAGTGCATGGATCGCTTTCCTGATTTTCAAAAGTTCATTAAAAATATTCTTCAAGAGATATGCAAATATATTCAACGGATTCTTGTTCAGGGCATGCTTGACTATGACTGTGTACAATTTCAAGACATTCCAAGATACTTTTGGGGTCTTTTTTGACAAAAAAGTTAAGTCACTGCCTAAGTGCATGGATCGCTTTCCTGATTTTCAAAAATTCATTTAAAATATTCCTGAAGCGATATGCAAATATTTTCAACGGATTCTTGTTCAGGGCGTCGTTGACTATGACTGAGTACAATTTCAAGACATTCCAACATACTTGGAATGTCCAAGTGCATGGATCGCTTTCCTGATTTTCAAAAATTCATTAAAAATATTCCTTAAGCGATATGCAAATATATTCAACGGATTCTTGTTCAGGGCATGCTTGACTATGACTGTGTACAATTTCAAGACATTCCAAGATACTTTTGGGGTCTTTTTTGAATAAAAAGTTAAGTCACTGCCTAAGTGCACAGAAATTCCTCATTTTCAAAAATTCATTAAAAATATTCCTTAAGAGATATGCAAATATTTTCAACGGATTCTTGTTCAGGGCGTCGTTGACTATGACTGAGTACAATTTCAAGACATTCCAACATACTTGGAATGTCCAAGTGCATGGATCGCTTTCCTGATTTTCAAAAGTTCATTAAAAATATTCTTCAAGAGATATGCAAATATATTCAACGGATTCTTGTTCAGGGCATGCTTGACTATGACTGTGTACAATTTCAAGACATTCCAAGATACTTTTGGGGTCTTTTTTGAATAAAAAGTTAAGTCACTGCCGAAGTGCACAGACTTTCCTCATTTTCAAAAATTCATTAAAAATATTCCTTAAGAGATATGCAAATATTTTCAACGGATTCTTGTTCAGGGCGTCGTTGACTATGACTGAGTACAATTTCAAGACATTCCAACATACTTGGAATGTCCAAGTGCATGGATCGCTTTCCTGATTTTCAAAAATTCATTAAAAATATTCCTTAAGCGATATGCAAATATATTCAACGGATTCTTGTTCAGGGCATGCTTGACTATGACTGTGTACAATTTCAAGACATTCCAAGATACTTTTGGGGTCTTTTTTGAATAAAAAGTTAAGTCACTGCCGAAGTGCACAGACTTTCCTCATTTTCAAAAATTCATTAAAAATATTCCTTAAGAGATATGCAAATATTTTCAATTGATTCTTGTTCAGGGCGTCGTTGACTATGACTGAGTACAATTTCAAGACATTCCAACATACTTGGAATGTCCAAGTGAATGGATCGCTTTTCGGATTTTCAAAAATTCATTTAAAATATTCTTCAAGAGATATGCAAATATATTCAACGGATTCTTGTTCAGGGCATGCTTGACTATGACTGTGTACAATTTCAAGACATTCCAAGATACTTTTGGGGTCTTTTTTGAATAAAAAGTTAAGTCACTGCCTAAGTGCATGGATCGCTTTCCTAATTTTCAAAAATTCATTAAAAATATTCCTTAAGCGATATGCAAATATTTTCAACGGATTCTTGTTCAGGGCGTCGTTGACTATGACTGAGTACAATTTCAAGACATTCCAACATACTTGGAATGTCCAAGTGCATGGATCGCTTTCCTGATTTTCAAAAGTTCATTAAAAATATTCTTCAAGAGATATGCAAATATATTCAACGGATTCTTGTTCAGGGCATGCTTGACTATGACTGTGTACAATTTCAAGACATTCCAAGATACTTTTGGGGTCTTTTTTGAATAAAAAGTTAAGTCACTACCTAAGTGCACAGACTTTCCTCATTTTCAAAAATTCATTAAAAATATTCCTTAAGAGATATGCAAATATTTTCAATTGATTCTTGTTCAGGGCGTCGTTGACTATGACTGAGTACAATTTAAAGACATTCCAACATACTTGGAATGTCCAAGTGCATGGATCGCTTTTCGGATTTTCAAAAATTCCTTAAAAATATTCTTCAAGAGATATGCAAATATATTCAACGGATTCTTGTTCAGGGCATGCTTGACTATGACTGTGTACAATTTCAAGACATTCCAAGATACTTTTGGGGTCTTTTTTGACGAAAAAGTTAAGTCACTGCCTAAGTGCATGGATCGCTTTCCTGATTTTCAAAAATTCATTAAAAATATTCCTTAAGCGATATGCAAATATTTTCAACGGATTCTTGTTCAGGGCGTCGTTGACTATGACTGAGTACAATTTCAAGACATTCCAACATACTTGGAATGTCCAAGTGCATGGATCGCTTTCCTGATTTTCAAAAGTTCATTAAAAATATTCTTCAAGAGATATGCAAATATATTCAACGGATTCTTGTTCAGGGCATGCTTGACTATGACTGTGTACAATTTCAAGACATTCCAAGATACTTTTGGGGTCTTTTTTGACGAAAAAGTTAAGTCACTGCCTAAGTGCATGGATCGCTTTCCTGATTTTCAAAAATTCATTAAAAATATTCCTTAAGCGATATGCAAATATTTTCAACGGATTCTTGTTCAGGGCGTCGTTGACTATGACCGAGTACAATTTCAAGACATTCCAACATACTTTGAATGTCCAAGTACATGGATCCCTTTCCTGATTTTCAAAAGTTCATTAAAAATATTCTTCAAGAGATATGCAAATATATTCAATGGATTCTTGTTCAGGGCATGCTTGACTATGACTGTGTACAATTTCAAGACATTCCAAGATACCTTTGGGGTCTTTTTTGAAAAAAAAGTTAAGTCACTGCCTCAGTGCACAGACTTTCATCATTTTCAAAAATTCATTAAAAATATTCCTTAAGAGATATGCAAATATTTTCAATGGATTCTTGTTCAGGGCGTCGTTGACTATGACCGAGTACAATTTCAAGACATTCCAACATACTTGGAATGTCCAAGTGCATGGATCGCTTTCCGGATTTTCAAAAATTCATTAAAAATATTCTTCAAGAGATATGCAAATATATTCAACGGATTCTTGTTCAGGGCATTCTTGACTATGACTGTGTACAATTTCAAGACATTCCAAGATACTTTTGGGGTCTTTTTTGACGAAAAAGTTAAGTCACTGCCTAAGTGCATGGATCGCTTTCCTGATTTTCAGAAATTCTTTAAAAATATTCCTTAAACGATATGCAAATATTTTCAACGGATTCTTGTTCAGGGCGTCGTTGACTATGACTGAGTACAATTTCAAGACATTCCAACATACTTGGAATGTCCAAGTGCATGGATCGCTTTCCTGATTTTCAAAAGTTCATTAAAAATATTCTTCAAGAGATATGCAAATATATTCAATGGATTCTTGTTCAGGGCATGCTTGACTATGACTGTGTACAATTTCAAGACATTCCAAGATACTTTTGGGGTCTTTTTTGAATAAAAAGTTAAGTCACTGCCTAAGTGCACAGACTTTCCTCATTTTCAAAAATTCATTAAAAATATTCCTTAAGAGATATGCAAATATTTTCAATTGATTCTTGTTCAGGGCGTCGTTGACTATGACTGAGTACAATTTCAAGACATTCCAACATACTTGGAATGTCCAAGTGCATGGATCGCTTTCCGGATTTTCAAAAATTCATTAAAAATATTCTTCAAGAGATATGCAAATATATTCAACGGATTCTTGTTCAGGGCATTCTTGACTATGACTGTGTACAATTTCAAGACATTCCAAGATACTTTTGGGGTCTTTTTTGACGAAAAAGTTAAGTCACTGCCTAAGTGCATGGATCGCTTTCCTGATTTTCAGAAATTCTTTAAAAATATTCCTTAAACGATATGCAAATATTTTCAACGGATTCTTGTTCAGGGCGTCGTTGACTATGACTGAGTACAATTTCAAGACATTCCAACATACTTGGAATGTCCAAGTGCATGGATCGCTTTCCTGATTTTCAAAAGTTCATTAAAAATATTCTTCAAGAGATATGCAAATATATTCAATGGATTCTTGTTCAGGGCATGCTTGACTATGACTGTGTACAATTTCAAGACATTCCAAGATACTTTTGGGGTCTTTTTTGAATAAAAAGTTAAGTCACTGCCTAAGTGCACAGACTTTCCTCATTTTCAAAAATTCATTAAAAATATTCCTTAAGAGATATGCAAATATTTTCAATTGATTCTTGTTCAGGGCGTCGTTGACTATGACTGAGTACAATTTCAAGACATTCCAACATACTTGGAATGTCCAAGTGCATGGATCGCTTTTCGGATTTTCAAAACTTAATTAAAAATATTCTTCAAGAGATATGCAAATATATTCAACATATTCTTGTTCAGGGCATGCTTGACTATGACTGTGTACAATTTCAAGACATTCCAAGATACTTTTGGGGTCTTTTTTGAATAAAAAGTTAAGTCACTGCCTAAGTGCACAGACTTTCCTCATTTTCAAAAATTCATTAAAAATATTCCTTAAGAGATATGCAAATATTTTCAATTGATTCTTGTTCAGGGCGTCGTTGACTATGACTGAGTACAATTTAAAGACATTCCAACATACTTGGAATGTCCAAGTGCATGGATCGCTTTTCGGATTTTCAAAAATTCATTAAAAATATTCTTCAAGAGATATGCAAATATATTCAACGGATTCTTGTTCAGGGCATGCTTGACTATGACTGTGTACAATTTCAAGACATTCCAAGATACTTTTGGGGTCTTTTTTGACAAAAAAGTTAAGTCACTGCCTAAGTGCATGGATCGCTTTCCTGATTTTCAGAAATTCTTTTAAAATATTCCTTAAACGATATGCAAATATTTTCAACGGATTCTTGTTCAGGGCGTCGTTGACTATGACTGAGTACAATTTCAAGACATTCCAACATACTTGGAATGTCCAAGTGCATGGATCGCTTTCCTGATTTTCAAAAGTTCATTAAAAATATTCTTCAAGAGATATGCAAATATATTCAACGGATTCTTGTTCAGGGCATGCTTGACTATGACTGTGTACAATTTCAAGACATTCCAAGATACCTTTGGGGTCTTTTTTGAATAAAAAGTTAAGTCACTGCCTAAGTGCACAGACTTTCATCATTTTCAAAAATTCATTAAAAATATTCCTTAAGAGATATGCAAATATTTTCAATGGATTCTTGTTCAGGGCGTCGTTGACTATGACTGAGTACAATTTCAAGACATTCCAACATACTTGGAATGTCCAAGTGCATGGATCGCTTTCCGGATTTTCAAAAATTCATTAAAAATATTCTTCAAGAGATATGCAAATATATTCAACGGATTCTTGTTCAGGGCATTCTTGACTATGACTGTGTACAATTTCAAGACATTCCAAGATACTTTTGGGGTCTTTTTTGACGAAAAAGTTAAGTCACTGCCTAAGTGCATGGATCGCTTTCCTGATTTTCAGAAATTCTTTGAAAATATTCCTTAAACGATATGCAAATATTTTCAACGGATTCTTGTTCAGGGCGTCGTTGACTATGACTGAGTACAATTTCAAGACATTCCAACATACTTGGAATGTCCAAGTGCATGGATCGCTTTCCTGATTTTCAAAAGTTCATTAAAAATATTCTTCAAGAGATATGCAAATATATTCAACGGATTCTTGTTCAGGGCATGCTTGACTATGACTGTGTACAATTTCAAGACATTCCAAGATACCTTTGCGGTCTTTTTTGAATAAAAAGTTAAGTCACTGCCTAAGTGCACAGACTTTCATCATTTTCAAAAATTCATTAAAAATATTCCTTAAGAGATATGCAAATATTTTCAATGGATTCTTGTTCAGGGCGTCGTTGACTATGACTGAGTACAATTTCAAGACATTCCAACATACTTGGAATGTCCAAGTGCATGGATCGCTTTTCGGATTTTCAAAAATTCATTAAAAATATTATTCAAGAGATATGCAAATATATTCAACATATTCTTGTTCAGGGCATGCTTGACTATGACTGTGTACAATTTCAAGACATTCCAAGATACTTTTGGGGTCTTTTTTGACGAAAAAGTTAAGTCACTGCCTAAGTGCATGGATCGCTTTCCTGATTTTCAAAAATTCATTAAAAATATTCCTTAAGCGATATGCAAATATTTTCAACGGATTCTTGTTCAGGGCGTCGTTGACTATGAACGAGTACAATTTCAAGACATTCCTACATACTTTGAATGTCCAAGTACATGGATCGCTTTCCTGATTTTCAAAAGTTCATTAAAAATATTCTTCAAGAGATATGCAAATATATTCAACGGATTCTTGTTCAGGGCATGCTTGACTATGACTGTGTACAATTTCAAGACATTCCAAGATACTTTTGGGGTCTTTTTTGAATGAAAAGTTAAGTCACTGGCTTAGTGCACAGACTTTCCTCATTTTCAAAAATTCATTAAAAATATTCCTTAAGAGATATGCAAATATTTTCAATTGATTCTTGTTCAGAGCGTCGTTGACTATGACTGAGTACAATTTCAAGACATTCCAACATACTTGGAATGTCCAAGTGCATGGATCGCTTTTCGGATTTTCAAAAATTCATTAAAAATATTCTTCAAGAGATATGCAAATATATTCAACGGATTCTTGTTCAGGGCATTCTTGACTATGACTGTGTACAATTTCAAGACATTCCAAGATACTTTTGGGGTCTTTTTTGACGAAAAAGTTAAGTCACTGCCTAAGTGCATGGATCGCTTTCCTGATTTTCAGAAATTCTTTAAAAATATTCCTTAAACTATACGCAAATATTTTCAACGGATTCTTGTTCAGGGCGTCGTTGACTATGACTGAGTACAATTTCAAGACATTCCAACATACTTGGAATGTCCAAGTGCATGGATCGCTTTCCTGATTTTCAAAAGTTCATTAAAAATATTCTTCAAGAGATATGCAAATATATTCAACGGATTCTTGTTCAGGGCATGCTTGACTATGACTGTGTACAATTTCAAGACATTCCAAGATACTTTTGGGGTCTTTTTTGACAAAAAAGTTAAGTCACTGCCTAAGTGCATGGATCGCTTTCCTGATTTTCAAAAATTCATTAGAAATATTCCTTAAGCGATATGCAAATATTTTCAACGGATTCTTGTTCAGGGCGTCGTTGACTATGACTGAGTACAATTTCAAGACATTCCAACATACTTGGAATGTCCAAGTGCATGGATCGCTTTCCTGATTTTCAAAAGTTCATTAAAAATATTCTTCAAGAGATATGCAAATATATTCAACAGATTCTTGTTCAGGGCATGCTTGACTATGACTGTGTACAATTTGAAGACATTCCAAGATACCTTTGGGGTCTTTTTTGAATAAAAAGTTAAGTCACTGCCTAAGTGCACAGACTTTCATCATTTTCAAAAATTCATTAAAAATATTCCTTAAGAGATATGCAAATATTTTCAATGGATTCTTGTTCAGGGCGTCGTTGACTATGACTGAGTACAATTTCAAGACATTCCAACATACTTGGAATGTCCAAGTGCATGGATCGCTTTCCGGATTTTCAAAAATTCATTAAAAATATTCTTCAAGAGATATGCAAATATATTTAACGGATTCTTGTTCAGGGCATTCTTGACTATGACTGTGTACAATTTCAAGACATTCCAAGATACTTTTGGGGTCTTTTTTGACAAAAAAGTTAAGTCACTGCCTAAGTGCATGGATCGCTTTCCTGATTTTCAAAAGTTCATTAAAAATATTCTTCAAGAGATATGCAAATATATTCAACGGATTCTTGTTCAGGGCATGCTTGACTATGACTGTGTACAATTTCAAGACATTCCAAGATACCTTTGGGGTCTTTTTTGAATAAAAAGTTAAGTCACTGCCTAAGTGCACAGACTTTCATCATTTTCAAAAATTCATTAAAAATATTCCTTAAGAGATATGCAAATATTTTCAATGGATTCTTGTTCAGGGCGTCGTTGACTATGACCGAGTACAATTTCAAGACATTCCAACATACTTGGAATGTCCAAGTGCATGGATCGCTTTCCTGATTTTCAAAAGTTCATTAAAAATATTCTTCAAGAGATATGCAAATATATTCAACGGATTCTTGTTCAGGGCATGCTTGACTATGACTGTGTACAATTTCAAGACATTCCAAGATACTTTTGGGGTCTTTTTTGAATAAAAAGTTTAGTCACTGCCTTAAGTGCATGGATCGCTTTCCTGATTTTCAGAAATTCTTTAAAAATATTCCTTAAACGATATGCAAATATTTTCAACGGATTCTTGTTCAGGGCGTCGTTGACTATGACTGAGTACAATTTCAAGACATTCCAACATACTTGCAATGTCCAAGTGCATGGATCGCTTTCCTGATTTTCAAAAGTTCATTAAAAATATTCTTCAAGAGATATGCAAATATATTCAACGGATTCTTGTTCAGGGCATGCTTGACTATGACTGTGTACAATTTCAAGACATTCCAAGATACCTTTGGGGTCTTTTTTGAATAAAAAGTTAAGTCACTGCCTAAGTGCATAGACTTTCATCATTTTCAAAAATTCATTAAAAATATTCCTTAAGAGATATGCAAATATTTTCAATGGATTCTTGTTCAGGGCGTCGTTGACTATGACCGAGTACAATTTCAAGACATTCCAACATACTTGGAATGTCCAAGTGCATGGATCGCTTTTCGGATTTTCAAAAATTCATTAAAAATATTCTTCAAGAGATATGCAAATATATTCAATGGTTTCTTGTTCAGGGCATGCTTGACTATGACTGTGTACAATTTCAAGACATTCCAAGATACTTTTGGGGTCTTTTTTGACAAAAAAGTTAAGTCACTGCCTAAGTGCATGGATTGCTTTCCTGATTTTCAAAAATTCATTAAAAATATTCCTTAAGCGATATGCAAATATTTTCAACGGATTCTTGTTCAGGGCGTCGTTGACTATGACTGAGTACAATTTCAAGACATTCCAACATACTTGGAATGTCCAAGTGCATGGATCGCTTTCCGGATTTTCAAAAATTCATTAAAAATATTCTTCAAGAGATATGCAAATATATTCAACGGATTCTTGTTCAGGGCATGCTTGACTATGACTGTGTACAATTTCAAGACATTCCAAGATACTTTTGGGGTCTTTTTTGAATAAAAAGTTAAGTCACTGCCTAAGTGCACAGACTTTCCTCATTTCCAAAAATTCATTAAAAATATTCCTTAAGAGATATGCAAATATTTTCAATGGATTCTTGTTCAGGGCGTCGTTGACTATGACCGAGCACAATTTCAAGACATTCCAACATACTTGGAATGTCCAAGTGCATGGATCGCTTTCCGGATTTTCAAAAATTCATTAAAAATATTCTTCAAGAGATATGCAAATATATTCAACGGATTCTTGTTCAGGGCATGCTTGACTATGACTGTGTACAATTTCAAGACATTCCAAGATACTTTTGGGGTCTTTTTTGACGAAAAAGTTAAGTCACTGCCTAAGTGCATGGATCGCTTTCCTGATTTTCAAAAATTCATTAAAAATATTCCTTAAGCGATATGCAAATATTTTCAATGGATTCTTGTTCAGGGCGTCGTTGACTATGACCGAGTACAATTTCAAGACATTCCAACATACTTGGAATGTCCAAGTGCATGGATCGCTTTCCGGATTTTCAAAAATTCATTAAAAATATTCTTCAAGAGATATGCAAATATATTCAACGGATTCTTGTTCAGGGCATGCTTGACTATGACTGTGTACAATTTCAAGACATTCCAAGATACTTTTGGGGTCTTTTTTGAATAAAAAGTTAAGTCACTACCTAAGTGCACAGACTTTCCTCATTTTCAAAAATTCATTAAAAATATTCCTTAAGAGATATGCAAATATTTTCAATTGATTCTTGTTCAGGGCGTCGTTGACTATGACTGAGTACAATTTCAAGACATTCCAACATACTTGGAATGTCCAAGTGCATGGATCGCTTTTCGGATTTTCAAAAATTCATTAAAAATATTCTTCAAGAGATATGCAAATATATTCAACGGATTCTTGTTCAGGGCATGCTTGACTATGACTGTGTACAATTTCAAGACATTCCAAGATACTTTTGGGGTCTTTTTTGACGAAAAAGTTAAGTCACTGCCTAAGTGCATGGATCGCTTTCCTGATTTTCAAAAATTCATTAAAAATATTCCTTAAGCGATATGCAAATATTTTCAACGGATTCTTGTTCAGGGCGTCGTTGACTATGACTGAGTACAATTTCAAGACATTCCAACATACTTGGAATGTCCAAGTGCATGGATCGCTTTCCTGATTTTCAAAAGTTCATTAAAAATATTCTTCAAGAGATATGCAAATATATTCAACGGATTCTTGTTCAGGGCATGCTTGACTATGACTGTGTACAATTTCAAGACATTCCAAGATACTTTTGGGGTCTTTTTTGACGAAAAAGTTAAGTCACTGCCTAAGTGCATGGATCGCTTTCCTGATTTTCAAAAATTCATTAAAAATATTCCTTAAGCGATATGCAAATATTTTCAACGGATTCTTGTTCAGGGCGTCGTTGACTATGACTGAGTACAATTTCAAGACATTCCTACATACTTTGAATGTCCAAGTACATGGATCCCTTTCCTGATTTTCAAAAGTTCATTAAAAATATTCTTCAAGAGATATGCAAATATATTCAATGGATTCTTGTTCAGGGCATGCTTGACTATGACTGTGTACAATTTCAAGACATTCCAAGATACCTTTGGGGTCTTTTTTGAAAAAAAAGTTAAGTCACTGCCTCAGTGCACAGACTTTCATCATTTTCAAAAATTCATTAAAAATATTCCTTAAGAGATATGCAAATATTTTCAATGGATTCTTGTTCAGGGCGTCGTTGACTATGACCGAGTACAATTTCAAGACATTCCAACATACTTGGAATGTCCAAGTGCATGGATCGCTTTCCGGATTTTCAAAAATTCATTAAAAATATTCTTCAAGAGATATGCAAATATATTCAACGGATTCTTGTTCAGGGCATTCTTGACTATGACTGTGTACAATTTCAAGACATTCCAAGATACTTTTGGGGTCTTTTTTGAATAAAAAGTTAAGTCACTGCCTAAGTGCACAGACTTTCCTCATTTTCAAAAATTCATTAAAAATATTCCTTAAGAGATATGCAAATATTTTCAATTGATTCTTGTTCAGGGCGTCGTTGACTATGACTGAGTACAATTTCAAGACATTCCAACATACTTGGAATGTCCAAGTGCATGGATCGCTTTTCGGATTTTCAAAAATTCATTAAAAATATTCTTCAAGAGATATGCAAATATATTCAACATATTCTTGTTCAGGGCATGCTTGACTATGACTGTGTACAATTTCAAGACATTCCAAGATACTTTTGGGGTCTTTTTTGACAAAAAAGTTTAGTCACTGCCTAAGTGCATGGATCGCTTTCCTGATTTTCAGAAATTCTTTAAAAATATTCCTTAAACGATATGCAAATATTTTCAACGGATTCTTGTTCAGGGCGTCGTTGACTATGACTGAGTACAATTTCAAGACATTCCAACATACTTGGAATGTCCAAGTGCATGGATCGCTTTCCTGATTTTCAAAAGTTCATTAAAAATATTCTTCAAGAGATATGCAAATATATTCAACAGATTCTTGTTCAGGGCATGCTTGACTATGACTGTGTACAATTTCAAGACATTCCAAGATACTTTTGGGGTCTTATTTGACGAAAAAGTTAAGTCACTGCCTAAGTGCACAGACTTTCCTCATTTTCAAAAATTCATTAAAAATATTCCTTAAGAGATATGCAAATATTTTCAATTGATTCTTGTTCAGGGCGTCGTTGACTATGACCGAGTACAATTTCAAGACATTCCAACATACTTGGAATGTCCAAGTGCATGGATCGCTTTCCGGATTTTCAAAAATTCATTAAAAATATTCTTCAAGAGATATGCAAATATATTCAACGGATTCTTGTTCAGGGCATTCTTGACTATGACTGTGTACAATTTCAAGACATTCCAAGATACTTTTGGGGTTTTTTTTGACGAAAAAGTTAAGTCACTGCCTAAGTGCATGGATCGCTTTCCTGATTTTCAGAAATTCATTAAAAATATTCCTTAAACGATATGCAAATATTTTCAACGGATTCTTGTTCAGGGCGTCGTTGACTATGACTGAGTACAATTTCAAGACATTCCAACATACTTGGAATGTCCAAGTGCATGGATCGCTTTCCTGATTTTCAAAAGTTCATTAAAAATATTCTTCAAGAGATATGCAAATATATTCAACGGATTCTTGTTCAGGGCATGCTTGACTATGACTGTGTACAATTTCAAGACATTCCAAGATACTTTTGGGGTCTTTTTTGACGAAAAAGTTAAGTCACTGCCTAAGTGCATGGATCGCTTTCCTGATTTTCAAAAATTCATTAAAAATATTCCTTAAGCGATATGCAAATATTTTCAACGGATTCTTGTTCAGGGCGTCGTTGACTATGACTGAGTACAATTTCAAGACATTCCTACATACTTTGAATGTCCAAGTACATGGATCCCTTTCCTGATTTTCAAAAGTTCATTAAAAATATTCTTCAAGAGATATGCAAATATATTCAATGGATTCTTGTTCAGGGCATGCTTGACTATGACTGTGTACAATTTCAAGACATTCCAAGATACCTTTGGGGTCTTTTTTGAAAAAAAAGTTAAGTCACTGCCTCAGTGCACAGACTTTCATCATTTTCAAAAATTCATTAAAAATATTCCTTAAGAGATATGCAAATATTTTCAATGGATTCTTGTTCAGGGCGTCGTTGACTATGACCGAGTACAATTTCAAGACATTCCAACATACTTGGAATGTCCAAGTGCATGGATCGCTTTCCGGATTTTCAAAAATTCATTAAAAATATTCTTCAAGAGATATGCAAATATATTCAACGGATTCTTGTTCAGGGCATTCTTGACTATGACTGTGTACAATTTCAAGACATTCCAAGATACTTTTGGGGTCTTTTTTGACGAAAAAGTTAAGTCACTGCCTAAGTGCATGGATCGCTTTCCTGATTTTCAGAAATTCTTTAAAAATATTCCTTAAACGATATGCAAATATTTTCAACGGATTCTTGTTCAGGGCGTCGTTGACTATGACTGAGTACAATTTCAAGACATTCCAACATACTTGGAATGTCCAAGTGCATGGATCGCTTTCCTGATTTTCAAAAGTTCATTAAAAATATTCTTCAAGAGATATGCAAATATATTCAACGGATTCTTGTTCAGGGCATGCTTGACTATGACTGTGTACAATTTCAAGACATTCCAAGATACTTTTGGGGTCTTTTTTGAATAAAAAGTTAAGTCACTGCCTAAGTGCACAGACTTTCCTCATTTTCAAAAATTCATTAAAAATATTCCTTAAGAGATATGCAAATATTTTCAATTGATTCTTGTTCAGGGCGTCGTTGACTATGACTGAGTACAATTTCAAGACATTCCAACATACTTGGAATGTCCAAGTGCATGGATCGCTTTTCGGATTTTCAAAAATTCATTAAAAATATTCTTCAAGAGATATGCAAATATATTCAACATATTCTTGTTCAGGGCATGCTTGACTATGACTGTGTACAATTTCAAGACATTCCAAGATACTTTTGGGGTCTTTTTTGACAAAAAAGTTTAGTCACTGCCTAAGTGCATGGATCGCTTTCCTGATTTTCAGAAATTCTTTAAAAATATTCCTTAAACGATATGCAAATATTTTCAACGGATTCTTGTTCAGGGCGTCGTTGACTATGACTGAGTACAATTTCAAGACATTCCAACATACTTGGAATGTCCAAGTGCATGGATCGCTTTCCTGATTTTCAAAAGTTCATTAAAAATATTCTTCAAGAGATATGCAAATATATTCAACAGATTCTTGTTCAGGGCATGCTTGACTATGACTGTGTACAATTTCAAGACATTCCAAGATACTTTTGGGGTCTTATTTGACGAAAAAGTTAAGTCACTGCCTAAGTGCACAGACTTTCCTCATTTTCAAAAATTCATTAAAAATATTCCTTAAGAGATATGCAAATATTTTCAATTGATTCTTGTTCAGGGCGTCGTTGACTATGACCGAGTACAATTTCAAGACATTCCAACATACTTGGAATGTCCAAGTGCATGGATCGCTTTCCGGATTTTCAAAAATTCATTAAAAATATTCTTCAAGAGATATGCAAATATATTCAACGGATTCTTGTTCAGGGCATTCTTGACTATGACTGTGTACAATTTCAAGACATTCCAAGATACTTTTGGGGTTTTTTTTGACGAAAAAGTTAAGTCACTGCCTAAGTGCATGGATCGCTTTCCTGATTTTCAGAAATTCATTAAAAATATTCCTTAAACGATATGCAAATATTTTCAACGGATTCTTGTTCAGGGCGTCGTTGACTATGACTGAGTACAATTTCAAGACATTCCAACATACTTGGAATGTCCAAGTGCATGGATCGCTTTCCTGATTTTCAAAAGTTCATTAAAAATATTCTTCAAGAGATATGCAAATATATTCAACGGATTCTTGTTCAGGGCATGCTTGACTATGACTGTGTACAATTTCAAGACATTCCAAGATACTTTTGGGGTCTTTTTTGAATAAAAAGTTAAGTCACTGCCTAAGTGCACAGACTTTCCTCATTTTCAAAAATTCATTAAAAATATTCCTTAAGAGATATGCAAATATTTTCAATTGATTCTTGTTCAGGGCGTCGTTGACTATGACTGAGTACAATTTCAAGACATTCAAACATACTTGGAATGTCCAAGTGCATGGATCGCTTTCCGGATTTTCAAAAATTCATTAAAAATATTCTTCAAGAGATATGCAAATATATTCAACGGATTCTTGTTCAGGGCATGCTTGACTATGACTGTGTACAATTTCAAGACATTCCAAGATACTTTTGGGGTCTTTTTTGACGAAAAAGTTAAGTCACTGCCTAAGTGCATGGATCACTTTCATGATTTCCAAAAATTCATTAAAAATATTCCTTAAGCGATATGCAAATATTTTCAACGGATTCTTGTTCAGGGCGTCGTTGACTATGACCGAGTACAATTTCAAGACATTCCAACATACTTTGAATGTCCAAGTACATGGATCGCTTTCCGGATTTTCAAAAGTTCATTAAAAATATTCTTCAAGAGATATGCAAATATATTCAACGGATTCTTGTTCAGGGCATGCTTGACTATGACTGTGTACAATTTCAAGACATTCCAAGATACTTTTGGGGTCTTTTTTGACGAAAAAGTTAAGTCACTGCCTAAGTGCATGGATCACTTTCATGATTTCCAAAAATTCATTAAAAATATTCCTTAAGCGATATGCAAATATTTTCAACGGATTCTTGTTCAGGGCGTCGTTGACTATGACCGAGTACAATTTCAAGACATTCCAACATACTTTGAATGTCCAAGTACATGGATCGCTTTCCGGATTTTCAAAAGTTCATTAAAAATATTCTTCAAGAGATATGCAAATATATTCAACGGATTCTTGTTCAGGGCATGCTTGACTATGACTGTGTACAATTTCAAGACATTCCAAGATACTTTTGGGGTCTTTTTTGAATAAAAAGTTAAGTCACTGCCTAAGTGCACAGACTTTCCTCATTTTCAAAAATTCATTAAAAATATTCCTTAAGAGATATGCAAATATTTTCAATTGATTCTTGTTCAGAGCGTCGTTGACTATGACTGAGTACAATTTCAAGACATTCCAACATACTTGGAATGTCCAAGTGCATGGTGCTTTTCGGATTTTCAAAAATTCATTAAAAATATTCTTCAAGAGATATGCAAATATATTCAACGGATTCTTGTTCAGGGCATGCTTGACTATGACTGTGTACAATTTCAAGACATTCCAAGATACTTTTGGGGTCTTTTTTGACGAAAAAGTTAAGTCACTGCCTAAGTGCATGGATCGCTTTCCTGATTTTCAAAAATTCATTAAAAATATTCCTTAAGCGATATGCAAATATTTTCAACGGATTCTTGTTCAGGGCGTCGTTGACTATGACTGAGTACAATTTCAAGACATTCCAACATACTTGGAATGTCCAAGTGCATGGATCGCTTTCCTGATTTTCAAAAGTTCATTAAAAATATTCTTCAAGAGATATGCAAATATATTCAACGGATTCTTGTTCAGGGCATGCTTGACTATGACTGTGTACAATTTCAAGACATTCCAAGATACTTTTGGGGTCTTTTTTGAATAAAAAGTTAAGTCACTGCCTAAGTGCACAGACTTTCCTCATTTTCAAAAATTCATTAAAAATATTCCTTAAGAGATATGCAAATATTTTCAATTGATTCTTGTTCAGGGCGTCGTTGACTATGACTGAGTACAATTTCAAGACATTCCAACATACTTGGAATGTCCAAGTGCATGGATCGCTTTTCGGATTTTCAAAAATTAATTAAAAATATTCTTCAAGAGATATGCAAATATATTCAACATATTCTTGTTCAGGGCATGCTTGACTATGACTGTGTACAATTTCAAGACATTCCAAGATACTTTTGGGGTCTTTTTTGACAAAAAAGTTTAGTCACTGCCTAAGTGCATGGATCGCTTTCCTGATTTTCAGAAATTCTTTAAAAATATTCCTTAAACGATATGCAAATATTTTCAACGGATTCTTGTTCAGGGCGTCGTTGACTATGACTGAGTACAATTTCAAGACATTCCAACATACTTGGAATGTCCAAGTGCATGGATCGCTTTCCTGATTTTCAAAATTTCATTAAAAATATTCTTCAAGAGATATGCAAATATATTCAACGGATTCTTGTTCAGGGCATGCTTGACTATGACTGTGTACAATTTCAAGACATTCCAAGATACCTTTGGGGTCTTTTTTGAATAAAAAGTTAAGTCACTGCCTAAGTGCACAGACTTTCATCATTTTCAAAAATTCATTAAAAATATTCCTTAAGCGATATGCAAATATTTTCAACGGATTCTTGTTCAGGGCGTCGTTGACTATGACCGAGTACAATTTCAAGACATTCCAACATACTTTGAATGTCCAAGTACATGGATCGCTTTCCGGATTTTCAAAAGTTCATTAAAAATATTCTTCAAGAGATATGCAAATATATTCAACGGATTCTTGTTCAGGGCATGCTTGACTATGACTGTGTACAATTTCAAGACATTCCAAGATACTTTTGGGGTCTTTTTTGAATAAAAAGTTAAGTCACTGCCTAAGTGCACAGACTTTCCTCATTTTCAAAAATTCATTAAAAATATTCCTTAAGAGATATGCAAATATTTTCAATTGATTCTTGTTCAGAGCGTCGTTGACTATGACTGAGTACAATTTCAAGACATTCCAACATACTTGGAATGTCCAAGTGCATGGTGCTTTTCGGATTTTCAAAAATTCATTAAAAATATTCTTCAAGAGATATGCAAATATATTCAACGGATTCTTGTTCAGGGCATACTTGACTATGACTGTGTACAATTTCAAGACATTCCAAGATACTTTTGGGGTCTTTTTTGACGAAAAAGTTAAGTCACTGCCTAAGTGCATGGATCGCTTTCCTGATTTTCAAAAATTCATTAAAAATATTCCTTAAGCGATATGCAAATATTTTCAACGGATTCTTGTTCAGGGCGTCGTTGACTATGACTGAGTACAATTTCAAGACATTCCAACATACTTGGAATGTCCAAGTGCATGGATCGCTTTCCTGATTTTCAAAAGTTCATTAAAAATATTCTTCAAGAGATATGCAAATATATTCAACGGATTCTTGTTCAGGGCATGCTTGACTATGACTGTGTACAATTTCAAGACATTCCAAGATACTTTTGGGGTCTTTTTTGACGAAAAAGTTAAGTCACTGCCTAAGTGCATGGATCGCTTTCCTGATTTTCAAAAATTCATTAAAAATATTCCTTAAGCGATATGCAAATATTTTCAACGGATTCTTGTTCAGGGCGTCGTTGACTATGACCGAGTACAATTTCAAGACATTCCAACATACTTTGAATGTCCAAGTACATGGATGGCTTTCCTGATTTTCAAAAGTTCATTAAAAATATTCTTCAAGAGATATGCAAATATATTCAACAGATTCTTGTTCAGGGCATGCTTGACTATGACTGTGTACAATTTCAAGACATTCCAAGATACTTTTGGGGTCTTTTTTGACGAAAAAGTTAAGTCACTGCCTAAGTGCATGGATCGCTTTCCTGATTTTCAAAAGTTCATTAAAAATATTCTTCAAGAGATATGCAAATATATTCAACGGATTCTTGTTCAGGGCTTGCTTGACTATGACTGTGTACAATTTCAAGACATTCCAAGATACTTTTGTGGTCTTTTTTGAATAAAAAGTTAAGTCACTGCCTAAGTGCACAGACTTTCCTCATTTTCAAAAATTCATTAAAAATATTCCTTAAGAGATATGCAAATATTTTCAATTGATTCTTGTTCAGGGCGTCGTTGACTATGACTGAGTACAATTTCAAGACATCCCAACATACTTGGAATGTCCAAGTGCATGGATCGCTTTTCGGATTTTCAAAAATTCATTAAAAATATTCTTCAAGAGATATGCAAATATATTCAACGGTTTCTTGTTCAGGGCATGCTTGACTATGACTGTGTACAATTTCAAGACATTCCAAGATACTTTTGGGGTCTTTTTTGACAAAAAAGTTAAGTCACTGCCTAAGTGCATGGATTGCTTTCCTGATTTTCAAAAATTCATTAAAAATATTCCTTAAGCGATATGCAAATATTTTCAACGGATTCTTGTTCAGGGCGTCGTTGACTATGACTGAGTACAATTTCAAGACATTCCAACATACTTGGAATATCCAAGTGCATGGATCGCTTTCCGGATTTTCAAAAATTCATTAAAAATATTCTTCAAGAGATATGCAAATATATTCAACGGATTCTTGTTCAGGGCATGCTTGACTATGACTGTGTACAATTTCAAGACATTCCAATTTATTTTTGGGTTTTTTTTTGAAAAAAAAGTCAAGTCACTAAGTGCATCAGGGCAAATGGATCGTTTCATTCGTCTCACCTGATATCCTGCTGTGTGATCCACGGTGTCCAAACGTTTGTTTCCAGCGACTGGACGACATGGATGAACTCCTGCAGCTTTAATTCTTTAAAAACAACCCAAAAACATCAAAAGTTAAGTCACTGCCTAAGTGCATGGATCGCTTTCCTGATTTTCAAAAATTCATTAAAAATATTCCTCAAGAGATATGCAAATATATTCAACGGATTCTTGTTCAGGGCATGCTTGACTATGACTGTGTACAATTTCAAGACATTCCAAGATACTTTTGGGGTCTTTTTTGAAAAAAAAGTCAAGTCACTAAGTGCATCAGGGCAAATGGATCGTTTCCTCCGTCTCACCTTATTTCCTGCTGTGTGATCCATGGTGTCCAAACGTTTGTTTCCAGCGACTGGGCGACATGGATGAACTCCTGCAGCTTTAATGCTTTAAAAACAAACCAAAAACATCAAAAGTTAAGTCACTGCCTAAGTGCATGGATCGCTTTCCTAATTTTCAAAAATTCATTAAAAATATTCCTTAAGAGATATGCAAATATTTTCAATTGATTCTTGTTCAGGGCGTCGTTGACTATGACTGAGTACAATTTCAAGACATTCCAACATACTTGGAATGTCCAAGTGCATGGATCGCTTTTCGGATTTTGAAAAATTCATTAAAAATATTCTTCAAGAGATATGCAAATATATTCAACGGATTCTTGTTCAGGGCATGCTTGACTATGACTGTGTACAATTTCAAGACATTCCAAGATACTTTTGGGGTCTTTTTTGAATAAAAAGTTAAGTCACTGCCTAAGTGCACAGAAATTCCTCATTTTCAAAAATTCATTAAAAATATTGCTTAAGAGATATGCAAATATTTTCAATAGATTCTTGTTCAGGGCGTCGTTGACTATGACTGAGTACAATTTCAAGACATTCCAACTTACTTGGAATGTCAAAGTGCATGGATAGCTTTCCGGATTTTCAAAAATTCATTCAAAATATTCTTCAAGAGATATGCAAATATATTCAACAGGTTCTTGTTCAGGGCATGCTTGACTATGACTGTGTACAATTTCAAGACATTCCAAGATACTTTTGGGGTCTTTTTTGACGAAAAAGTTAAGTCACTGCCTAAGTGCATGGATCGCTTTCCTGATTTTCAGAAATTCTTTAAAAATATTCCTTAAACGATATGCAATATTTTCAACGGATTCTTGTTCAGGGCGTCGTTGACTATGACTGAGTACAATTTCAAGACATTCCAACATACTTGGAATGTCCAAGTGCATGGATCAATTTCCTGATTTTCAAAAGTTCATTAAAAATATTCTTCAAGAGATATGCAAATATATTCAACGGATTCTTGTTCAGGGCATGCTTGACTATGACTGTGTACAATTTCAAGACATTCCAAGATACTTTTGGGGTCTTTTTTGAATAAAAAGTTAAGTCACTGCCTAAGTGCATGGATCGCTTTCCTGATTTTCAGAAATTCTTTAAAAATATTCCTTAAACGATATGCAAATATTTTCAACGGATTCTTGTTCAGGGCGTCGTTGACTATGACTGAGTACAATTTCAAGACATTCCAACATACTTGGAATGTCCAAGTGCATGGATCGCTTTCCTGATTTTCAAAAGTTCATTAAAAATATTCTTCAAGAGATATGCAAATATATTCAACGGATTCTTGTTCAGGGCATGCTTGACTATGACTGTGTACAATTTCAAGACATTCCAAGATACTTTTGGGGTCTTTTTTGAATAAAAAGTTAAGTCACTGTCGAAGTGCACAGACTTTCCTCATTTTCAAAAATTCATTAAAAATATTCCTTAAGAGATATGCAAATATTTTCAACGGATTCTTGTTCAGGGCGTCGTTGACTATGACTGAGTACAATTTCAAGACATTCCAACATACTTGGAATGTCCAAGTGCATGGATCGCTTTTCGGATTTTCAAAAATTCATTAAAAATATTCTTCAAGAGATATGCAAATATATTCAACGGATTCTTGTTCAGGGCATGCTTGACTATGACTGTGTACAATTTCAAGACATTCCAAGATACTTTTGGGGTCTTTTTTGACAAAAAAGTTAAGTCACTGCCTAAGTGCATGGATCGCTTTCCTGATTTTCAAAAATTCATTAAAAATATTCCTTAAGCGATATGCAAATATTTTCAACGGATTCTTGTTCAGGGCGTCGTTGACTATGACTGAGTACAATTTCAAGACATTCCAACATACTTGGAATGTCCAAGTGCATGGATCGCTTTCCTGATTTTCAAAAGTTCATTAAAAATATTCTTCAAGAGATATGCAAATATATTCAACCGATTCTTGTTCAGGGCATGCTTGACTATGACTGTGTACAATTTCAAGACATTCCAAGATACTTTTGGGGTCTTTTTTGACGAAAAAGTTAAGTCACTGCCTAAGTGCATGGATCGCTTTCCTGATTTTCAAAAATTCATTAAAAATATTCCTTAAGCGATATGCAAATATTTTCAACGGATTCTTGTTCAGGGCGTCGTTGACTATGACTGAGTACAATTTCAAGACATTCCAACATACTTGGAATGTCCAAGTGCATGGATCGCTTTCCTGATTTTCAAAAGTTCATTAAAAATATTCTTCAAGAGATATGCAAATATATTCAACGGATTCTTGTTCAGGGCATGCTTGACTATGACTGTGTACAATTTCAAGACATTCCAAGATACTTTTGGGGTCTTTTTTGAATAAAAAGTTAAGTCACTGCCTAAGTGCACAGACTTTCCTCATTTTCAAAAATTCATTAAAAATATTCCTTAAGAGATATGCAAATATTTTCAATGGATTCTTGTTCAGGGCGTTGTTGACTATGACTGAGTACAATTTCAAGACATTCCAACATACTTGGAATGTCCAAGTGCATGGATCGCTTTCCGGATTTTCAAAAATTCATTAAAAATATTCTTCAAGAGATATGCAAATATATTCAACGGATTCTTGTTCAGGGCATGCTTGACTATGACTGTGTACAATTTCAAGACATTCCAAGATACTTTTGGGGTCTTTTTTGACGAAAAAGTTAAGTCACTGCCTAAGTGCATGGATCGCTTTCCTGATTTTCAGAAATTCTTTAAAAATATTCCTTAAACGATATGCAAATATTTTCAACGGATTCTTGTTCAGGGCGTCGTTGACTATGACTGAGTACAATTTATAGACATTCCAACATACTTGGAATGTCCAAGTGCATGGATCGCTTTTCGGATTTTCAAAAATTCATTAAAAATATTCTTCAAGAGATATGCAAATATATTCAACGGATTCTTGTTCAGGGCATGCTTGACTATGACTGTGAACAATTTCAAGACATTCCAAGATACTTTTGGGGTCTTTTTTGACAAAAAAGTTAAGTCACTGCCTAAGTGCATGGATCGCTTTCCTGATTTTCAAAAATTCATTAAAAATATTCCTTAAGCGATATGCAAATATTTTCAACGGATTCTTGTTCAGGGCGTCGTTGACTATGACTGAGTACAATTTCAAGACATTCCAACATACTTGGAATGTCCAAGTGCATGGATCGCTTTCCTGATTTTCAAAAGTTCATTAAAAATATTCTTCAAGAGATATGCAAATATATTCAACGGATTCTTGTTCAGGGCATGCTTGACTATGACTGTGTACAATTTCAAGACATTCCAAGATACCTTTGGGGTCTTTTTTGGATAAAAAGTTAAGTCACTGCCTAAGTGCACAGACTTTCATCATTTTCAAAAATTCATTAAAAATATTCCTTAAGAGATATGCAAATATTTTCAATGGATTCTTGTTCAGGGCGTCGTTGACTATGACCGAGTACAATTTCAAGACATTCCAACATACTTGGAATGTCCAAGTGCATGGATCGCTTTCCGGATTTTCAAAAATTCATTAAAAATATTCTTCAAGAGATATGCAAATATATTCAACGGATTCTTGTTCAGGGCACTCTTGACTATGACTGTGTACAATTTCAAGACATTCCAAGATACTTTTGGGGTCTTTTTTGACGAAAAAGTTAAGTCACTGCCTAAGTGCATGGATCGCTTTCCTGATTTTCAGAAATTCTTTAAAAATATTCCTTAAACGATATGCAAATATTTTCAACGGATTCTTGTTCAGGGCGTCGTTGACTATGACTGAGTACAATTTCAAGACATTCCAACATACTTGGAATGTCCAAGTGCATGGATCGCTTTCCTGATTTTCAAAAGTTCATTAAAAATATTCTTCAAGAGATATGCAAATATATTCAACGGATTCTTGTTCAGGGCATGCTTGACTATGACTGTGTACAATTTCAAGACATTCCAAGATACTTTTGGGGTCTTTTTTGACAAAAAAGTTAAGTCACTGCCTCAGTGCATGGATCGCTTTCCTGATTTTCAAAAATTCATTTAAAATATTCCTGAAGCGATATGCAAATATTTTCAACGGATTCTTGTTCAGGGCGTCGTTGACTATGACTGAGTACAATTTCAAGACATTCCAACATACTTGGAATGTCCAAGTGCATGGATCGCTTTCCTGATTTTCAAAAATTCATTAAAAATATTCCTTAAGCGATATGCAAATATATTCAACGGATTCTTGTTCAGGGCATGCTTGACTATGACTGTGTACAATTTCAAGACATTCCAAGATACTTTTGGGGTCTTTTTTGAATAAAAAGTTAAGTCACTGCCTAAGTGCATGGATCGCTTTCCTGATTTTCAGAAATTCTTTAAAAATATTCCTTAAACGATATGCAAATATTTTCAACGGATTCTTGTTCAGGGCATCGTTGACTATGACTGATTACAATTTCAAGACATTCCAACATACTTGGAATGTCCAAGTGCATGGATCGCTTTCCTGATTTTCAAAAGTTCATTAAAAATATTCTTCAAGAGATATGCAAATATATTCAACGGATTCTTGTTCAGGGCATGCTTGACTATGACTGTGTACAATTTCAAGACATTCCAAGATACTTTTGGGGTCTTTTTTGACAAAAAAGTTAAGTCACTGCCTAAGTGCATGGATCGCTTTCCTGATTTTCAAAAGTTCATTAAAAATATTCTTCAAGAGATATGCAAATATATTCAACGGATTCTTGTTCAGGGCATGCTTGACTATGACTGTGTACAATTTCAAGACATTCCAAGATACTTTTGGGGTCTTTTTTGAATAAAAAGTTAAGTCACTGCCTAAGTGCACAGACTTTCCTCATTTTCAAAAATTCATTAAAAATATTCCTTAAGAGATATGCAAATATTTTCAATTGATTCTTGTTCAGGGCGTCGTTGACTATGACTGAGTACAATTTCAAGACATTCCAACATACTTGGAATGTCCAAGTGCATGGATCGCTTTTCGGATTTTCAAAAATTCATTAAAAATATTCTTCAAGAGATATGCAAATATATTCAACGGATTCTTGTTCAGGGCATGCTTGACTATGACTGTGTACAATTTCAAGACATTCCAAGATACTTTTGGGGTCTTTTTTGAATAAAAAGTTAAGTCACTGCCTAAGTGCACAGACTTTCAAAAATTCATTAAAAATATTCCTTAAGAGATATGCAAATATTTTCAATGGATTCTTGTTCAGGGCGTCGTTGACTATGACCGAGTACAATTTCAAGACATTCCAACATACTTGGAATGTCCAAGTGCATGGATCGCTTTTCGGATTTTCAAAAATTCATTAAAAATATTCTTCAAGAGATATGCAAATATATTCAACGGATTCTTGTTCAGGGCATGCTTGACTATGACTGTGTACAATTTCAAGACATTCCAAGATACGTTTGGGGTCTTTTTTGACAAAAAAGTTAAGTCACTGCCTAAGTGCATGGATCGCTTTCCTGATTTTCAAAAATTCATTAGAAATATTCCTTAAGCGATATGCAAATATTTTCAACGGATTCTTGTTCAGGGCGTCGTTGACTATGACTGAGTACAATTTCAAGACATTCCAACATACTTGGAATGTCCAAGTGCATGGATCGCTTTCCTGATTTTCAAAAGTTCATTAAAAATATTCTTCAAGAGATATGCAAATATATTCAACGGATTCTTGTTCAGGGCATGCTTGACTATGACTGTGTACAATTTCAAGACATTCCAAGATACCTTTGGGGTCTTTTTTGAATAAAAAGTTAAGTCACTGCCTAAATGCACAGACTTTCATCATTTTCAAAAATTCATTAAAAATATTCCTTAAACGATATGCAAATATTTTCAACGGATTCTTGTTCAGGGCGTCGTTGACTATGACTGAGTACAATTTCAAGACATTCCAACATACTTGGAATGTCCAAGTGCATGGATCGCTTTCCTGATTTTCAAAAGTTCATTAAAAATATTCTTCAAGAGATATGCAAATATATTCAACGGATTCTTGTTCAGGGCATGCTTGACTATGACTGTGTACAATTTCAAGACATTCCAAGATACTTTTGGGGTCTTTTTTGAATAAAAAGTTAAGTCACTGCCTAAGTGCACAGACTTTCCTCATTTTCAAAAATTCATTAAAAATATTCCTTAAGAGATATGCAAATATTTTTCAATGGATTCTTGTTCAGGGCGTCGTTGACTATGACCGAGTACAATTTCAAGACATTCCAACATACTTGGAATGTCCAAGTGCATGGATCGCTTTCTGGATTTTCAAAAATTCATTAAAAATATTCTTCAAGAGATATGCAAATATATTCAACGGATTCTTGTTCAGGGCATGCTTGACTATGACTGTGTACAATTTCAAGACATTCCAAGATACTTTTGGGGTCTTTTTTGACGAAAAAGTTAAGTCACTGCCTAAGTGCATGGATCGCTTTCCTGATTTTCAGAAATTCTTTAAAAATATTCCTTAAACGATATGCAAATATTTTCAACGGATTCTTGTTCAGGGCGTCGTTGACTATGACTGAGTACAATTTCAAGACATTCCAACATACTTGGAATGTCCAAGTGCATGGATCGCTTTCCTGATTTTCAAAAGTTCATTAAAAATATTCTTCAAGAGATATGCAAATATATTCAACGGATTCTTGTTCAGGGCATGCTTGACTATGACTGTGTACAATTTCAAGACATTCCAAGATACTTTTGGGGTCTTTTTTGAATAAAAAGTTAAGTCACTGCCTAAGTGCACAGACTTTCCTCATTTTCAAAAATTCATTAAAAATATTCCTTAAGAGATATGCAAATATTTTCAATTGATTCTTGTTCAGGGCGTCGTTGACTATGACTGAGTACAATTTCAAGACATTCCAACATACTTTGAATGTCCAAGTGCATGGATCGCTTTTCGGATTTTCAAAAATTCATTAAAAATATTCTTCAAGAGATATGCAAATATATTCAACGGATTCTTGTTCAGGGCATGCTTGACTATGACTGTGTACAATTTCAAGACATTCCAACATACTTTGAATGTCCAGGTACATGGATCGCTTTCCTGATTTTCAAAAGTTCATTAAAAATATTCTTCAAGAGATATGCAAATATATTCAACGGATTCTTGTTCAGGGCATGCTTGACTATGACTGTGTACAATTTCAAGACATTCCAAGATACGTTTGGGGTCTTTTTTGACAAAAAAGTTAAGTCACTGCCTAAGTGCATGGATCGCTTTCCTGATTTTCAAAAATTCATTAGAAATATTCCTTAAGCGATATGCAAATATTTTCAACGGATTCTTGTTCAGGGCGTCGTTGACTATGACTGAGTACAATTTCAAGACATTCCAACATACTTGGAATGTCCAAGTGCATGGATCGCTTTCCTGATTTTCAAAAGTTCATTAAAAATATTCTTCAAGAGATATGCAAATATATTCAACGGATTCTTGTTCAGGGCATGCTTGACTATGACTGTGTACAATTTCAAGACATTCCAAGATACCTTTGGGGTCTTTTTTGAATAAAAAGTTAAGTCACTGCCTAAATGCACAGACTTTCATCATTTTCAAAAATTCATTAAAAATATTCCTTAAACGATATGCAAATATTTTCAACGGATTCTTGTTCAGGGCGTCGTTGACTATGACTGAGTACAATTTCAAGACATTCCAACATACTTGGAATGTCCAAGTGCATGGATCGCTTTCCTGATTTTCAAAAGTTCATTAAAAATATTCTTCAAGAGATATGCAAATATATTCAACGGATTCTTGTTCAGGGCATGCTTGACTATGACTGTGTACAATTTCAAGACATTCCAAGATACTTTTGGGGTCTTTTTTGAATAAAAAGTTAAGTCACTGCCTAAGTGCACAGACTTTCCTCATTTTCAAAAATTCATTAAAAATATTCCTTAAGAGATATGCAAATATTTTCAATTGATTCTTGTTCAGGGCGTCGTTGACTATGACTGAGTACAATTTCAAGACATTCCAACATACTTTGAATGTCCAAGTGCATGGATCGCTTTTCGGATTTTCAAAAATTCATTAAAAATATTCTTCAAGAGATATGCAAATATATTCAACGGATTCTTGTTCAGGGCATGCTTGACTATGACTGTGTACAATTTCAAGACATTCCAACATACTTTGAATGTCCAGGTACATGGATCGCTTTCCTGATTTTCAAAAGTTCATTAAAAATATTCTTCAAGAGATATGCAAATATATTCAACGGATTCTTGTTCAGGGCATGCTTGACTATGACTGTGTACAATTTCAAGACATTCCAAGATACTTTTGGGGTCTTTTTTGAATAAAAAGTTAAGTCACTGCCTAAGTGCACAGAAATTCCTCATTTTCAAAAATTCATTAAAAATATTCCTTAAGAGATTCTTGTTCAGAGCGTCGTTGACTATGACTGAGTACAATTTCAAGACATTCCAACATACTTGGAATGTCCAAGTGCATGGATCGCTTTTCGGATTTTCAAAAATTCATTAAAAATATTCTTCAAGAGATATGCAAATATATTCAACGGATTCTTGTTCAGGGCATGCTTGACTATGACTGTGTACAATTTCAAGACATTCCAAGATACTTTTGGGGTCTTTTTTGAATAAAAAGTTAAGTCACTGCCTAAGTGCACAGACTTTCCTCATTTTCAAAAATTCATTAAAAATATTCCTTAAGAGATATGCAAATATTTTCAATTGATTCTTGTTCAGGGCGTCGTTGACTATGACTGAGTACAATTTCAAGACATTCCAACATACTTTGAATGTCCAAGTGCATGGATCGCTTTTCGGATTTTCAAAAATTCATTAAAAATATTCTTCAAGAGATATGCAAATATATTCAACGGATTCTTGTTCAGGGCATGCTTGACTATGACTGTGTACAATTTCAAGACATTCCAACATACTTTGAATGTCCAGGTACATGGATCGCTTTCCTGATTTTCAAAAGTTCATTAAAAATATTCTTCAAGAGATATGCAAATATATTCAACGGATTCTTGTTCAGGGCATGCTTGACTATGACTGTGTACAATTTCAAGACATTCCAAGATACGTTTGGGGTCTTTTTTGACAAAAAAGTTAAGTCACTGCCTAAGTGCATGGATCGCTTTCCTGATTTTCAAAAATTCATTAGAAATATTCCTTAAGCGATATGCAAATATTTTCAACGGATTCTTGTTCAGGGCGTCGTTGACTATGACTGAGTACAATTTCAAGACATTCCAACATACTTGGAATGTCCAAGTGCATGGATCGCTTTCCTGATTTTCAAAAGTTCATTAAAAATATTCTTCAAGAGATATGCAAATATATTCAACGGATTCTTGTTCAGGGCATGCTTGACTATGACTGTGTACAATTTCAAGACATTCCAAGATACCTTTGGGGTCTTTTTTGAATAAAAAGTTAAGTCACTGCCTAAATGCACAGACTTTCATCATTTTCAAAAATTCATTAAAAATATTCCTTAAACGATATGCAAATATTTTCAACGGATTCTTGTTCAGGGCGTCGTTGACTATGACTGAGTACAATTTCAAGACATTCCAACATACTTGGAATGTCCAAGTGCATGGATCGCTTTCCTGATTTTCAAAAGTTCATTAAAAATATTCTTCAAGAGATATGCAAATATATTCAACGGATTCTTGTTCAGGGCATGCTTGACTATGACTGTGTACAATTTCAAGACATTCCAAGATACTTTTGGGGTCTTTTTTGAATAAAAAGTTAAGTCACTGCCTAAGTGCACAGACTTTCCTCATTTTCAAAAATTCATTAAAAATATTCCTTAAGAGATATGCAAATATTTTCAATTGATTCTTGTTCAGGGCGTCGTTGACTATGACTGAGTACAATTTCAAGACATTCCAACATACTTTGAATGTCCAAGTGCATGGATCGCTTTTCGGATTTTCAAAAATTCATTAAAAATATTCTTCAAGAGATATGCAAATATATTCAACGGATTCTTGTTCAGGGCATGCTTGACTATGACTGTGTACAATTTCAAGACATTCCAACATACTTTGAATGTCCAGGTACATGGATCGCTTTCCTGATTTTCAAAAGTTCATTAAAAATATTCTTCAAGAGATATGCAAATATATTCAACGGATTCTTGTTCAGGGCATGCTTGACTATGACTGTGTACAATTTCAAGACATTCCAAGATACTTTTGGGGTCTTTTTTGAATAAAAAGTTAAGTCACTGCCTAAGTGCACAGAAATTCCTCATTTTCAAAAATTCATTAAAAATATTCCTTAAGAGATTCTTGTTCAGAGCGTCGTTGACTATGACTGAGTACAATTTCAAGACATTCCAACATACTTGGAATGTCCAAGTGCATGGATCGCTTTTCGGATTTTCAAAAATTCATTAAAAATATTCTTCAAGAGATATGCAAATATATTCAACGGATTCTTGTTCAGGGCATGCTTGACTATGACTGTGTACAATTTCAAGACATTCCAAGATACTTTTGGGGTCTTTTTTGACGAAAAAGTTAAGTCACTGCCTAAGTGCATGGATCGCTTTCCTGATTTTTCAAAAATTCATTAAAAATATTCCTTAAGCGATATGCAAATATTTTCAACGGATTCTTGTTCAGGGCGTCGTTGACTATGACTGAGTACAATTTCAAGACATTCCAACATACTTGGAATGTCCAAGTGCATGGATCGCTTTCCTGATTTTCAAAAGTTCATTCAAAATATTCTTCAAGAGATATGCAAATATATTCAACGGATTCTTGTTCAGGGCATGCTTGACTATGACTGTGTACAATTTCAAGACATTCCAAGATACTTTTGGGGTCTTTTTTGACGAAAAAGTTAAGTCACTGCCTAAGTGCATGGATCGCTTTCCTGATTTTCAGAAATTCTTTAAAAATATTCCTTAAACGATATGCAAATATTTTCAACGGATTCTTGTTCAGGGCGTCGTTGACTATGACTGAGTACAATTTCAAGACATATCAAGATACTTTTGGGGTCTTTTTTGAATAAAAAGTTAAGTCACTGCCTAAGTGCACAGACTTTCCTCATTTTCAAAAATTCATTAAAAATATTCCTTAAGAGATATGCAAATATTTTCAATTGATTCTTGTTCAGGGCGTCGTTGACTATGACTGAGTACAATTTCAAGACATTCCAACATACTTGGAATGTCCAAGTGCATGGATCGCTTTTCGGATTTTCAAAAATTCATTAAAAATATTCTTCAAGAGATATGCAAATATATTCAACGGTTTCTTGTTCAGGGCATGCTTGACTATGACTGTGTACAATTTCAAGACATTCCAAGATACTTTTGGGGTCTTTTTTGACAAAAAAGTTAAGTCACTGCCTAAGTGCATGGATTGCTTTCCTGATTTTCAAAAATTCATTAAAAATATTCCTTAAGCGATATGCAAATATTTTCAACGGATTCTTGTTCAGGGCGTCGTTGACTATGACTGAGTACAATTTCAAGACATTCCAACATACTTGGAATGTCCAAGTGCATGGATCGCTTTCCGGATTTTCAAAAATTCATTTAAAATATTCTTCAAGAGATATGCAAATATATTCAACGGATTCTTGTTCAGGGCATGCTTGACTATGACTGTGTACGCTTTCAAGACATTCCAAGATACTTTTGGGGTCTTTTTTGAATAAAAAGTTAAGTCACTGCCTAAGTGCACAGACTTTCCTCATTTCCAAAAATTCATTAAAAATATTCCTTAAGAGATATGCAAATATTTTCAATGGATTCTTGTTCAGGGCGTCGTTGACTATGACCGAGTACAATTTCAAGACATTCCAACATACTTGGAATGTCCAAGTGCATGGATCGCTTTCCGGATTTTCAAAAATTCATTAAAAATATTCTTCAAGAGATATGCAAATATATTCAACGGATTCTTGTTCAGGGCATGCTTGACTATGACTGTGTACAATTTCAAGACATTCCAAGATACTTTTGGGGTCTTTTTTGACGAAAAAGTTAAGTCACTGCCTAAGTGCATGGATCGCTTTCCTGATTTTCAAAAATTCATTAAAAATATTCCTTAAGCGATATGCAAATATTTTCAACGGATTCTTGTTCAGGGCGTCGTTGACTATGACTGAGTACAATTTCAAGACATTCCAACATACTTGGAATGTCCAAGTGCATGGATCGCTTTCCGGATTTTCAAAAATTCATTAAAAATATTCTTCAAGAGATATGCAAATATATTCAACGGATTCTTATTCAGGGCATGCTTGACTATGACTGTGTACAATTTCAAGACATTCCAATTTACTTTTGGGGTTTTTTTTGAAAAAAAAGTCAAGTCACTAAGTGCATCAGGGCAAATGGATCGTTTCCTTCGTCTCACCTGATATCCTGCTGTGTGATCCACGGTGTCCAAACGTTTGTTTCCAGCGACTGGACGACATGGATGAACTCCTGCAGCTTTAATTCTTTAAAAACAACCCAAAAACATCAAAAGTTAAGTCACTGCCTAAGTGCATGGATCGCTTTCCTGATTTTCAAAAATTCATTAAAAATATTCCTCAAGAGATATGCAAATATATTCAACGGATTCTTGTTCAGGGCATGCTTGACTATGACTGTACAATTTCAAGACATTCCAACATACTTGGAATGTCCAAGTGCATGGATCGCTTTTCGGATTTTCAAAAATTCATTAAAAATATTCTTCAAGAGATATGCAAATATATTCAACGGATTCTTGTTCAGGGCATGCTTGACTATGACTGTGTACAATTTCAAGACATTCCAAGATACTTTTGGGGTCTTTTTTGAATAAAAAGTTAAGTCACTGCCTAAGTGCATGGATCGCTTTCCTGATTTTCAAAAATTCATTAAAAATATTCCTTAAGCGATATGCAAATATTTTCAACGGATTCTTGTTCAGGGCGTCGTTGAATATGACTGAGTACAATTTCAAGACATTCCAACATACTTGGAATGTCCAAGTGCATGGATCGCTTTCCTGATTTTCAAAAGTTCATTAAAAATATTCTTCAAGAGATATGCAAATATATTCAACGGATTCTTGTTCAGGGCATGCTTGACTATGACTGTGTACAATTTCAAGACATTCCAAGATACTTTTGGGGTCTTTTTTGAATAAAAAGTTAAGTCACTGCCTAAGTGCACAGACTTTCCTCATTTTCAAAAATTCATTAAAAATATTCCTTAAGAGATATGCAAATATTTTCAATTGATTCTTGTTCAGGGCGTCGTTGACTATGACTGAGTACAATTTAAAGACATTCCAACATACTTGGAATGTCCAAGTGCATGGATCGCTTTTCGGATTTTCAAAAATTCATTAAAAATATTCTTCAAGAGATATGCAAATATATTCAACGGATTCTTGTTCAGGGCATGCTTGACTATGACTGTGTACAATTTCAAGACATTCCAAGATACTTTTGGGGTCTTTTTTGACGAAAAAGTTAAGTCACTGCCTAAGTGCATGGATCGCTTTCCTGATTTTCAAAAATTCATTAAAAATATTCCTTAAGCGATATGCAAATATTTTCAACGGATTCTTGTTCAGGGCGTCGTTGACTATGACTGAGTACAATTTCAAGACATTCCAACATACTTGGAATGTCCAAGTGCATGGATCGCTTTCCTGATTTTCAAAAGTTCATTAAAAATATTCTTCAAGAGATATGCAAATATATTCAACGGATTCTTGTTCAGGGCATGCTTGACTATGACTGTGTACAATTTCAAGACATTCCAAGATACCTTTGGGGTCTTTTTTGGATAAAAAGTTAAGTCACTGCCTAAGTGCACAGACTTTCATCATTTTCAAAAATTCATTAAAAATATTCCTTAAGAGATATGCAAATATTTTCAATGGATTCTTGTTCAGGGCGTCGTTGACTATGACTGAGTACAATTTCAAGACATTCCAACATACTTGGAATGTCCAAGTGCATGGATTGCTTTCCGGATTTTCAAAAATTCATTAAAAATATTCTTCAAGAGATATGCAAATATATTCAACGGATTCTTGTTCAGGGCATGCTTGACTATGACTGTGTACAATTTCAAGACATTCCAAGATACTTTTGGGGTCTTTTTTGACGAATAAGTTAAGTCACTGCCTAAGTGCATGGATCGCTTTCCTGATTTTCAGAAATTCTTTAAAAATATTCCTTAAACGACATGCAAATATTTTCAACAGATTCTTGTTCAGGGCGTCGTTGACTATGACTGAGTACAATTTCAAGACATTCCAACATACTTGGAATGTCCAAGTGCATGGATCGCTTTCCTGATTTTCAAAAGTTCATTAAAAATATTCTTCAAGAGATATGCAAATATATTCAACGGATTCTTGTTCAGGGCATGCTTGACTATGACTGTGTACAATTTCAAGACATTCCAGGATACTTTTGGGGTCTTTTTTGAATAAAAAGTTAAGTCACTGCCTAAGTGCACAGACTTTCCTCATTTTCAAAAATTCATTAAAAATATTCCTTAAGAGATATGCAAATATTTTCAATTGATTCTTGTTCAGGGCGTCGTTGACTATGACTGAGTACAATTTCAAGACATTCCAACATACTTGGAATGTCCAAGTGCATGGATCGCTTTTCTGATTTTCAAAAATTCATTAAAAATATTCTTCAAGAGATATGCAAATATATTCAACGGATTCTTGTTCAGGGCATGCTTGACTATGACTGTGTACAATTTCAAGACATTCCAAGATACTTTTGGGGTCTTTTTTGACAAAAAAATTAAGTCACTGCCTAAGTGCATGGATCGCTTTCCTGATTTTCAAAAATTCATTAAAAATATTCCTTAAGCGATATGCAAATATTTTCAACGGATTCTTGTTCAGGGCGTCGTTGACTATGACTGAGTACAATTTCAAGACATTCCAACATACTTGGAATGTCCAAGTGCATGGATCGCTTTCCTGATTTTCAAAAGTTCATTAAAAATATTCTTCAAGAGATATGCAAATATATTCAACGGATTCTTGTTCAGGGCATGCTTGACTATGACTGTGTACAATTTCAAGACATTCCAAGATACTTTTGGGGTCTTTTTTGAATAAAAAGTTAAGTCACTGCCTAAGTGCACAGACTTTCCTCATTTTCAAAAATTCATTAAAAATATTCCTTAAGAGATATGCAAATATTTTCATTTGATTCTTGTTCAGGGCGTCGTTGACTATGACTGAGTACAATTTAAAGACATTCCAACATACTTGGAATGTCCAAGTGCATGGATCGCTTTTCGGATTTTCAAAAATTCATTAAAAATATTCTTCAAGAGATATGCAAATATATTCAACGGATTCTTGTTCAGGGCATGCTTGACTATGACTGTGTACAATTTCAAGACATTCCAAGATACTTTTGGGGTCTTTTTTGACGAAAAAGTTAAGTCACTGCCTAAGTGCATGGATCGCTTTCCTGATTTTCAAAAATTCATTAAAAATATTCCTTAAGCGATATGCAAATATTTTCAACGGATTCTTGTTCAGGGCGTCGTTGACTATGACTGAGTACAATTTCAAGACATTCCAACATACTTGGAATGTCCAAGTGCATGGATCGCTTTCCTGATTTTCAAAAGTTCATTAAAAATATTCTTCAAGAGATATGCAAATATATTCAACGGATTCTTGTTCAGGGCATGCTTGACTATGACTGTGTACAATTTCAAGACATTCCAAGATACCTTTGGGGTCTTTTTTGGATAAAAAGTTAAGTCACTGCCTAAGTGCACAGACTTTCATCATTTTCAAAAATTCATTAAAAATATTCCTTAAGAGATATGCAAATATTTTCAATGGATTCTTGTTCAGGGCGTCGTTGACTATGACCGAGTACAATTTCAAGACATTCCAACATACTTGGAATGTCCAAGTGCATGGATTGCTTTCCGGATTTTCAAAAATTCATTAAAAATATTCTTCAAGAGATATGCAAATATATTCAACGGATTCTTGTTCAGGGCATGCTTGACTATGACTGTGTACAATTTCAAGACATTCCAAGATACTTTTGGGGTCTTTTTTGACGAATAAGTTAAGTCACTGCCTAAGTGCATGGATCGCTTTCCTGATTTTCAGAAATTCTTTAAAAATATTCCTTAAACGATATGCAAATATTTTCAACAGATTCTTGTTCAGGGCGTCGTTGACTATGACTGAGTACAATTTCAAGACATTCCAACATACTTGGAATGTCCAAGTGCATGGATCGCTTTCCTGATTTTCAAAAGTTCATTAAAAATATTCTTCAAGAGATATGCAAATATATTCAACGGATTCTTGTTCAGGGCATGCTTGACTATGACTGTGTACAATTTCAAGACATTCCAGGATACTTTTGGGGTCTTTTTTGAATAAAAAGTTAAGTCACTGCCTAAGTGCACAGACTTTCCTCATTTTCAAAAATTCATTAAAAATATTCCTTAAGAGATATGCAAATATTTTCAATTGATTCTTGTTCAGGGCGTCGTTGACTATGACTGAGTACAATTTCAAGACATTCCAACATACTTGGAATGTCCAAGTGCATGGATCGCTTTTCGGATTTTCAAAAGTTCATTAAAAATATTCTTCAAGAGATATGCAAATATATTCAACGGATTCTTGTTCAGGGCATGCTTGACTATGACTGTGTACAATTTCAAGACATTCCAAGATACTTTTGGGGTCTTTTTTGACGAATAAGTTAAGTCACTGCCTAAGTGCATGGATCGCTTTCCTGATTTTCAGAAATTCTTTAAAAATATTCCTTAAACGACATGCAAATATTTTCAACAGATTCTTGTTCAGGGCGTCGTTGACTATGACTGAGTACAATTTCAAGACATTCCAACATACTTGGAATGTCCAAGTGCATGGATCGCTTTCCTGATTTTCAAAAGTTCATTCAAAATATTCTTCAAGAGATATGCAAATATATTCAACGGATTCTTGTTCAGGGCATGCTTGACTATGACTGTGTACAATTTCAAGACATTCCAGGATACTTTTGGGGTCTTTTTTGAATAAAAAGTTAAGTCACTGCCTAAGTGCACAGACTTTCCTCATTTTCAAAAATTCATTAAAAATATTCCTTAAGAGATATGCAAATATTTTCAATTGATTCTTGTTCAGGGCGTCGTTGACTATGACTGAGTACAATTTCAAGACATTCCAACATACTTGGAATGTCCAAGTGCATGGATCGCTTTTCGGATTTTCAAAAATTCATTAAAAATATTCTTCAAGAGATATGCAAATATATTCAACGGATTCTTGTTCAGGGCATGCTTGACTATGACTGTGTACAATTTCAAGACATTCCAAGATACTTTTGGGGTCTTTTTTGACAAAAAAGTTAAGTCACTGCCTAAGTGCATGGATCGCTTTCCTGATTTTCAAAAATTCATTAAAAATATTCCTTAAGCGATATGCAAATATTTTCAACGGATTCTTGTTCAGGGCGTCGTTGACTATGACTGAGTACAATTTCAAGACATTCCAACATACTTGGAATGTCCAAGTGCATGGATCGCTTTCCTGATTTTCAAAAGTTCATTAAAAATATTCTTCAAGAGATATGCAAATATATTCAACGGATTCTTGTTCAGGGCATGCTTGACTATGACTGTGTACAATTTCAAGACATTCCAATTTACTTTTGGGGTTTTTTTTGAAAAAAAAGTCAAGTCACTAAGTGCATCAGGGCAAATGGATCGTTTCCTTCGTCTCACCTGATATCCTGCTGTGTGATCCACGGTGTCCAAACGTTTGTTTCCAGCGACTGGACGACATGGATGAACTCCTGCAGCTTTAATTCTTTAAAAACAACCCAAAAACATCAAAAGTTAAGTCACTGCCTAAGTGCATGGATCGCTTTCCTGATTTTCAAAAATTCATTAAAAATATTCCTCAAGAGATATGCAAATATATTCAACGGATTCTTGTTCAGGGCATGCTTGACTATGACTGTGTACAATTTCAAGACATTCCAACATACTTGGAATGTCCAAGTGCATGGATCGCTTTTCGGATTTTCAAAAATTCATTAAAAATATTCTTCAAGAGATATGCAAATATATTCAACGGATTCTTGTTCAGGGCATGCTTGACTATGACTGTGTACAATTTCAAGACATTCCAAGATACTTTTGGGGTCTTTTTTGAATAAAAAGTTAAGTCACTGCCTAAGTGCATGGATCGCTTTCCTGATTTTCAAAAATTCATTAAAAATATTCCTTAAGCGATATGCAAATATTTTCAACGGATTCTTGTTCAGGGCGTCGTTGAATATGACTGAGTACAATTTCAAGACATTCCAACATACTTGGAATGTCCAAGTGCATGGATCGCTTTCCTGATTTTCAAAAGTTCATTAAAAATATTCTTCAAGAGATATGCAAATATATTCAACGGATTCTTGTTCAGGGCATGCTTGACTATGACTGTGTACAATTTCAAGACATTCCAAGATACTTTTGGGGTCTTTTTTGAATAAAAAGTTAAGTCACTGCCTAAGTGCACAGACTTTCCTCATTTTCAAAAATTCATTAAAAATATTCCTTAAGAGATATGCAAATATTTTCAATTGATTCTTGTTCAGGGCGTCGTTGACTATGACTGAGTACAATTTAAAGACATTCCAACATACTTGGAATGTCCAAGTGCATGGATCGCTTTTCGGATTTTCAAAAATTCATTAAAAATATTCTTCAAGAGATATGCAAATATATTCAACGGATTCTTGTTCAGGGCATGCTTGACTATGACTGTGTACAATTTCAAGAAATTCCAAGATACTTTTGGGGTCTTTTTTGACAAAAAAGTTAAGTCACTGCCTAAGTGCATGGATCGCTTTCCTGATTTTCAAAAATTCATTAAAAATATTCCTTAAGCGATATGCAAATATTTTCAACGGATTCTTGTTCAGGGCGTCGTTGACTATGACTGAGTACAATTTCAAGACATTCCAACATACTTGGAATGTCCAAGTGCATGGATCGCTTTCCTGATTTTCAAAAGTTCATTAAAAATATTCTTCAAGAGATATGCAAATATATTCAACGGATTCTTGTTCAGGGCATGCTTGACTATGACTGTGTACAATTTCAAGACATTCCAAGATACCTTTGGGGTCTTTTTTGGATAAAAAGTTAAGTCACTGCCTAAGTGCACAGACTTTCATCATTTTCAAAAATTCATTAAAAATATTCCTTAAGAGATATGCAAATATTTTCAATGGATTCTTGTTCAGGGCGTCGTTGACTATGACCGAGTACAATTTCAAGACATTCCAACATACTTGGAATGTCCAAGTGCATGGATCGCTTTCCGGATTTTCAAAAATTAATTAAAAATATTCTTTAAGAGATATGCAAATATATTCAACGGATTCTTGTTCAGGGCATTCTTGACTATGACTGTGTACAATTTCAAGACATTCCAAGATACTTTTGGGGTCTTTTTTGACGAAAAAGTTAAGTCACTGCCTAAGTGCATGGATCGCTTTCCTGATTTTCAGAAATTCTTTAAAAATATTCCTTAAACGATATGCAAATATTTTCAACGGATTCTTGTTCAGGGCGTCGTTGACTATGACTGAGTACAATTTCAAGACATTCCAACATACTTGGAATGTCCAAGTGCATGGATCGCTTTCCTGATTTTCAAAAGTTCATTAAAAATATTCTTCAAGAGATATGCAAATATATTCAACGGATTCTTGTTCAGGGCATGCTTGACTATGACTGTGTACAATTTCAAGACATTCCAAGATACTTTTGGGGTCTTTTTTGAATAAAAAGTTAAGTCACTGCCTAAGTGCACAGACTTTCCTCATTTTCAAAAATTCATTAAAAATATTCCTTAAGAGATATGCAAATATTTTCAATTGATTCTTGTTCAGGGCGTCGTTGACTATGACTGAGTACAATTTCAAGACATTCCAACATACTTGGAATGTCCAAGTGCATGGATCGCTTTTCGGATTTTCAAAAATTCATTAAAAATATTCTTCAAGAGATATGCAAATATATTCAACGGATTCTTGTTCAGGGCATGCTTGACTATGACTGTGTACAATTTCAAGACATTCCAAGATACTTTTGGGGTCTTTTTTGACAAAAAAGTTAAGTCACTGCCTAAGTGCATGGATCGCTTTCCTGATTTTCAAAAATTCATAAAAAATATTCCTTAAGCGATATGCAAATATTTTCAACGGATTCTTGTTCAGGGCGTCGTTGACTATGACTGAGTACAATTTCAAGACATTCCAACATACTTGGAATGTCCAAGTGCATGGATCGCTTTCCTGATTTTCAAAAGTTCATTAAAAATATTCTTCAAGAGATATGCAAATATATTCAACGGATTCTTGTTCAGGGCATGCTTGACTATGACTGCGTACAATTTCAAGACATTCCAAGATACTTTTGGGGTCTTTTTTGAATAAAAAGTTAAGTCACTGCCTAAGTGCACAGACTTTCCTCATTTTCAAAAATTCATTAAAAATATTCCTTAAGAGATATGCAAATATTTTCAATTGATTCTTGTTCAGGGCGTCGTTGACTATGACTGAGTACAATTTCAAGACATTCCAACATACTTGGAATGTCCAAGTGCATGGATCGCTTTTCGGATTTTCAAAAATTCATTAAAAATATTCTTCAAGAGATATGCAAATATATTCAACGGATTCTTGTTCAGGGCATGCTTGACTATGACTGTGTACAATTTCAAGACATTCCAAGATACTTTTGGGGTCTTTTTTGACAAAAAAGTTAAGTCACTGCCTAAGTGCATGGATCGCTTTCCTGATTTTCAGAAATTCTTTAAAAATATTCCTTAAACGCTATGCAAATATTTTCAACGGATTCTTGTTCAGGGCGTCGTTGACTATGACTGAGTACAATTTCAAGACATTCCAACATACTTGGAATGTCCAAGTGCATGGATCGCTTTCCTGATTTTCAAAAGTTCATTAAAAATATTCTTCAAGAGATATGCAAATATATTCAACGGATTCTTGTTCAGGGCATGCTTGACTATGACTGTGTACAATTTCAAGACATTCCAAGATACTTTTGGGGTCTTTTTTGAATAAAAAGTTAAGTCACTGCCTAAGTGCACAGACTTTCCTCATTTTCAAAAATTCATTAAAAATATTCCTTAAGAGATATGCAAATATTTTCAATGGATTCTTGTTCAGGGCGTCGTTGACTATGACCGAGTACAATTTCAAGACATTCCAACATACTTGGAATGTCCAAGTGCATGGATCGCTTTTCGGATTTTCAAAAATTCATTAAAAATATTCCTCAAGAGATATGCAAATATATTCAACGGATTCTTGTTCAGGGCATGCTTGACTATGACTGTGTACAATTTCAAGACATTCCAAGATACTTTTGGGGTCTTTTTTGACGAAAAAGTTAAGTCACTGCCTAAGTGCATGGATCACTTTCCTGATTTTCAGAAATTCTTTAAAAATATTCCTTAAACGATATGCAAATATTTTCAACGGATTCTTGTTCAGGGCGTCGTTGACTATGACTGAGTACAATTTCAAGACATTCCAACATACTTGGAATGTCCAAGTGCATGGATCGCTTTCCTGATTTTCAAAAGTTCATTAAAAATATTCTTCAAGAGATATGCAAATATATTCAACGGATTCTTGTTCAGGGCATGCTTGACTATGACTGCGTACAATTTCAAGACATTCCAAGATACTTTTGGGGTCTTTTTTGAATAAAAGTTAAGTCACTGCCTAAGTGCACAGACTTTCCTCATTTTCAAAAATTCATTAAAAATATTCCTTAAGAGATATGCAAATATTTTCAATAGATTCTTGTTCAGGGCGTCGTTGACTATGACTGAGTACAATTTCAAGACATTCCAACATACTTGGAATGTCCAAGTGCATGGATCGCTTTCCGGATTTTCAAAAATTCATTAAAAATATTCTTCAAGAGATATGCAAATATATTCAACGGATTCTTGTTCAGGGCATGCTTGACTATGACTGTGTACAATTTCAAGACATTCCAAGATACTTTTGGGGTCTTTTTTGACGAAAAAGTTAAGTCACTGCCTAAGTGCATGGATCGCTTTCCTAATTTTCAGAAATTCTTTAAAAATATTCCTTAAACGATATGCAAATATTTTCAACGGATTCTTGTTCAGGGCGTCGTTGACTATGACTGTGTACAATTTCAAGACATTCCAAGATACTTTTGGGGTCTTTTTGACAAAAAAGTTAAGTCACTGCCTAAGTGCATGGATCGCTTTCCTGATTTTCAGAAATTCTTTAAAAATATTCCTTAAACGATATGCAAATATTTTCAATTGATTCTTGTTCAGGGCGTCGTTGACTATGACTGAGTACAATTTCAAGACATTCCAACATACTTGGAATGTCCAAGTGCATGGATCGCTTTCCTGATTTTCAAAAGTTCATTAAAAATATTCTTCAAGAGATATGCAAATATATTCAACGGATTCTTGTTCAGGGCATGCTTGACTATGACTGTGTACAATTTCAAGACATTCCAAGATACTTTTGGGGTCTTTTTTGACGAAAAAGTTAAGTCACTGCCTAAGTGCATGGATCGCTTTCCTAATTTTCAGAAATTCTTTAAAAATATTCCTTAAACGATATGCAAATATTTTCAACGGATTCTTGTTCAGGGCGTCGTTGACTATGACTGAGTACAATTTCAAGACATTCCAACATACTTGGAATGTCCAAGTGCATGGATCGCTTTCCTGATTTTCAAAAGTTCATTAAAAATATTCTTCAAGAGATATGCAAATATATTCAACGGATTCTTGTTCAGGGCATGCTTGACTATGACTGTGTAAAATTTCAAGACATTCCAAGATACTTTTGGGGTCTTTTTTGAATAAAAAGTTAAGTCACTGCCTAAGTGCACAGACTTTCCTCATTTTCAAAAATTCATTAAAAATATTCCTTAAGAGATATGCAAATATTTTCAATTGATTCTTGTTCAGGGCGTCGTTGACTATGACTGAGTACAATTTCAAGACATTCCAACATACTTTGAATGTCCAAGTGCATGGATCGCTTTTAGGATATTCAAAAATTCATTAAAAATATTCTTCAAGAGATATGCAAATATATTCAACGGATTCTTGTTCAGGGCATGCTTGACTATGACTGTGTACAATTTCAAGACATTCCAAGATACTTTTGGGGTCTTTTTTGACAAAAAAGTTAAGTCACTGCCTAAGTGCATGGATCACTTTCCTGATTTTCAAAAATTCATTAAAAATATTCCTTAAGCGATATGCAAATATTTTCAACGGATTCTTGTTCAGGGCGTCGTTGACTATGACTGAGTACAATTTCAAGACATTCCAACATACTTGGAATGTCCAAGTGCATGGATCGCTTTCCTGATTTTCAAAAGTTCATTAAAAATATTCTTCAAGAGATATGCAAATATATTCAACGGATTCTTGTTCAGGGCATGCTTGACTATGACTGTGTACAATTTCAAGACATTCCAAGATACTTTTGGGGTCTTTTTTGAATAAAAAGTTAAGTCACTGCCTAAGTGCACAGACTTTCCTCATTTTCAAAAATTCATTAAAAATATTCCTTAAGAGATATGCAAATATTTTCAATTGATTCTTGTTCAGGGCGTCGTTGACTATGACTGAGTACAATTTCAAGACATTCCAACATACTTTGAATGTCCAAGTGCATGGATCGCTTTTCGGATTTTCAAAAATTCATTAAAAATATTCTTCAAGAGATATGCAAATATATTCAACGGATTCTTGTTCAGGGCATGCTTGACTATGACTGTGTACAATTTCAAGACATTCCAAGATACTTTTGGGGTCTTTTTTGACAAAAAAGTTAAGTCACTGCCTAAGTGCATGGATCACTTTCCTGATTTTCAAAAATTAATTAAAAATATTCCTTAAGCGATATGCAAATATTTTCAACGGATTCTTGTTCAGGGCGTCGTTGACTATGACTGAGTACAATTTCAAGACATTCCAACATACTTGGAATGTCCAAGTGCATGGATCGCTTTCCTGATTTTCAAAAGTTCATTAAAAATATTCTTCAAGAGATATGCAAATATATTCAACGGATTCTTGTTCAGGGCATGCTTGACTATGACTGTGTACAATTTCAAGACATTCCAAGATACCTTTGGGGTCTTTTTTGAATAAAAAGTTAAGTCACTGCCTAAGTGCACAGACTTTCATCATTTTCAAAAATTCATTAAAAATATTCCTTAAGAGATATGCAAATATTTTCAATGGATTCTTGTTCAGGGCGTCGTTGACTATGACCGAGTACAATTTCAAGACATTCCAACATACTTGGAATGTCCAAGTGCATGGATCGCTTTCCTGATTTTCAGAAATTCTTTAAAAATATTCCTTAAACTATACGCAAATATTTTCAACGGATTCTTGTTCAGGGAGTCGTTGACTATGACTGAGTACAATTTCAAGACATTCCAACATACTTGGAATGTCCAAGTGCATGGATCGCTTTTCGGATTTTCAAAAATTCATTAAAAATATTATTCAAGAGATATGCAAATATTTTCAATGGTTTCTGTTCAGGGCGTCGTTGACTATGACCGAGTACAATTTCAAGACATTCCAACATACTTGGAATGTCCAAGTGCATGGATCGCTTTCCGGATTTTCAAAAATTCATTAAAAATATTCTTCAAGAGATATGCAAATATATTCAACGGATTCTTGTTCAGGGCATGCTTGACTATGACTGTGTACAATTTCAAGACATTCCAAGATACTTTTGGGGTCTTTTTTGACAAAAAAGTTTAGTCACTGCCTAAGTGCATGGATCGCTTTCCTGATTTTCAGAAATTCTTTAAAAATGTTCCTTAAACGATATGCAAATATTTTCAACGGATTCTTGTTCAGGTCGTCGTTGACTATGACCGAGTACAATTTCAAGACATTCCAACATACTTGCAATGTCCAAGTGCATGGATCGCTTTCCTGATTTTCAAAAGTTCATTAAAAATATTCTTCAAGAGATATGCAAATATATTCAACGGATTCTTGTTCAGGGCATGCTTGACTATGACTGTGTACAATTTCAAGACATTCCAAGATACCTTTGGGGTCTTTTTTGAATAAAAAGTTAAGTCACTGCCTAAGTGCACAGACTTTCATCATTTTCAAAAATTCATTAAAAATATTCCTTAAGAGATATGCAAATATTTTCAATGGATTCTTGTTCAGGGCGTCGTTGACTATGACCGAGTACAATTTCAAGACATTCCAACATACTTGGAATGTCCAAGTGCATGGATCGCTTTCCTGATTTTCAAAAGTTCATTAAAAATATTCTTCAAGAGATATGCAAATATATTCAACGGATTCTTGTTCAGGGCATGCTTGACTATGACTGTGTACAATTTCAAGACATTCCAAGATACCTTTGGGGTCTTTTTTGAATAAAAAGTTAAGTCACTGCCTAAGTGCACAGACTTTCATCATTTTCAAAAATTCATTAAAAATATTCCTTAAGAGATATGCAAATATTTTCAATGGATTCTTGTTCAGGGCGTCGTTGACTATGACCGAGTACAATTTCAAGACATTCCAACATACTTGGAATGTCCAAGTGCATGGATCGCTTTCCGGATTTTCAAAAATTCATTAAAAATATTCTTCAAGAGATATGCAAATATATTCAACGGATTCTTGTTCAGGGCATGCTTGACTATGACTGTGTACAATTTCAAGACATTCCAAGATACTTTTGGGGTCTTTTTTGAATGAAAAGTTAAGTCACTGGCTTAGTGCACAGACTTTCCTCATTTTCAAAAATTCATTAAAAATATTCCTTAAGAGATATGCAAATATTTTCAATTGATTCTTGTTCAGAGCGTCGTTGACTATGACTGAGTACAATTTCAAGACATTCCAACATACTTGGAATGTCCAAGTGCATGGATCGCTTTTCGGATTTTCAAAAATTCATTAAAAATATTCTTCAAGAGATATGCAAATATATTCAACGGATTCTTGTTCAGGGCATGCTTGACTATGACTGTGTACAATTTCAAGACATTCCAAGATACTTTTGGGGTCTTTTTTGACGAAAAAGTTAAGTCACTGCCTAAGTGCATGGATCGCTTTCCTGATTTTCAAAAATTCATTAAAAATATTCCTTAAGCGATATGCAAATATTTTCAACGGATTCTTGTTCAGGGCGTCGTTGACTATGACTGAGTACAATTTCAAGACATTCCAACATACTTGGAATGTCCAAGTGCATGGATCGCTTTCCTGATTTTCAAAAGTTCATTAAAAATATTCTTCAAGAGATATGCAAATATATTCAACGGATTCTTGTTCAGGGCATGCTTGACTATGACTGTGTACAATTTCAAGACATTCCAAGATACTTTTGGGGTCTTTTTTGAATAAAAAGTTAAGTCACTGCCTAAGTGCACAGACTTTCCTCATTTTCAAAAATTCATTAAAAATATTCCTTAAGAGATATGCAAATATTTTCAATTGATTCTTGTTCAGGGCGTCGTTGACTATGACTGAGTACAATTTCAAGACATTCCAACATACTTGGAATGTCCAAGTGCATGGATCGCTTTTCGGATTTTCAAAAATTCATTAAAAATATTCTTCAAGAGATATGCAAATATATTCAACGGTTTCTTGTTCAGGGCATGCTTGACTATGACTGTGTACAATTTCAAGACATTCCAAGATACTTTTGGGGTCTTTTTTGACAAAAAAGTTAAGTCACTGCCTAAGTGCATGGATTGCTTTCCTGATTTTCAAAAATTAATTAAAAATATTCCTTAAGCGATATGCAAATATTTTCAACGGATTCTTGTTCAGGGCGTCGTTGACTATGACTGAGTACAATTTCAAGACATTCCAACATACTTGGAATGTCCAAGTGCATGGATCGCTTTCCGGATTTTCAAAAATTCATTAAAAATATTCTTCAAGAGATATGCAAATATATTCAACGGATTCTTGTTCAGGGCATGCTTGACTATGACTGTGTACAATTTCAAGACATTCCAAGATACTTTTGGGGTCTTTTTTGACGAAAAAGTTAAGTCACTGCCTAAGTGCATGGATCGCTTTCCTGATTTTCAAAAATTCATTAAAAATATTCCTTAAGCGATATGCAAATATTTTCAACGGATTCTTGTTCAGGGCGTCGTTGACTATGACTGAGTACAATTTCAAGACATTCCAACATACTTGGAATGTCCAAGTGCATGGATCGCTTTCCGGATTTTCAAAAATTCATTAAAAATATTCTTCAAGAGATATGCAAATATATTCAACGGATTCTTATTCAGGGCATGCTTGACTATGACTGTGTACAATTTCAAGACATTCCAATTTACTTTTGGGGTTTTTTTTGAAAAAAAAGTCAAGTCACTAAGTGCATCAGGGCAAATGGATCGTTTCCTTCGTCTCACCTGATATCCTGCTGTGTGATCCACGGTGTCCAAACGTTTGTTTCCAGCGACTGGGCGACATGGATGAACTCCTGCAGCTTTAATGCTTTAAAAACAAACCAAAAACATCAAAAGTTAAGTCACTGCCTAAGTGCATGGATCGCTTTCCTAATTTTCAAAAATTCATTAAAAATATTCCTTAAGAGATATGCAAATATTTTCAATTGATTCTTGTTCAGGGCGTCGTTGACTATGACTGAGTACAATTTCAAGACATTCCAACATACTTGGAATGTCCAAGTGCATGGATCGCTTTTCGGATTTTCAAAAATTCATTAAAAATATTCTTCAAGAGATATGCAAATATATTCAACGGATTCTTGTTCAGGGCATGCTTGACTATGACTGTGTACAATTTCAAGACATTCCAAGATACTTTTGGGGTCTTTTTTGACAAAAAAGTTTAGTCACTGCCTAAGTGCATGGATCGCTTTCCTGATTTTCAGAAATTCTTTAAAAATGTTCCTTAAACGATATGCAAATATTTTCAACGGATTCTTGTTCAGGTCGTCGTTGACTATGACCGAGTACAATTTCAAGACATTCCAACATACTTGCAATGTCCAAGTGCATGGATCGCTTTCCTGATTTTCAAAAGTTCATTAAAAATATTCTTCAAGAGATATGCAAATATATTCAACGGATTCTTGTTCAGGGCATGCTTGACTATGACTGTGTACAATTTCAAGACATTCCAAGATACCTTTGGGGTCTTTTTTGAATAAAAAGTTAAGTCACTGCCTAAGTGCACAGACTTTCATCATTTTCAAAAATTCATTAAAAATATTCCTTAAGAGATATGCAAATATTTTCAATGGATTCTTGTTCAGGGCGTCGTTGACTATGACCGAGTACAATTTCAAGACATTCCAACATACTTGGAATGTCCAAGTGCATGGATCGCTTTCCTGATTTTCAAAAGTTCATTAAAAATATTCTTCAAGAGATATGCAAATATATTCAACGGATTCTTGTTCAGGGCATGCTTGACTATGACTGTGTACAATTTCAAGACATTCCAAGATACCTTTGGGGTCTTTTTTGAATAAAAAGTTAAGTCACTGCCTAAGTGCACAGACTTTCATCATTTTCAAAAATTCATTAAAAATATTCCTTAAGAGATATGCAAATATTTTCAATGGATTCTTGTTCAGGGCGTCGTTGACTATGACCGAGTACAATTTCAAGACATTCCAACATACTTGGAATGTCCAAGTGCATGGATCGCTTTCCGGATTTTCAAAAATTCATTAAAAATATTCTTCAAGAGATATGCAAATATATTCAACGGATTCTTGTTCAGGGCATGCTTGACTATGACTGTGTACAATTTCAAGACATTCCAAGATACTTTTGGGGTCTTTTTTGAATGAAAAGTTAAGTCACTGGCTTAGTGCACAGACTTTCCTCATTTTCAAAAATTCATTAAAAATATTCCTTAAGAGATATGCAAATATTTTCAATTGATTCTTGTTCAGAGCGTCGTTGACTATGACTGAGTACAATTTCAAGACATTCCAACATACTTGGAATGTCCAAGTGCATGGATCGCTTTTCGGATTTTCAAAAATTCATTAAAAATATTCTTCAAGAGATATGCAAATATATTCAACGGATTCTTGTTCAGGGCATGCTTGACTATGACTGTGTACAATTTCAAGACATTCCAAGATACTTTTGGGGTCTTTTTTGACGAAAAAGTTAAGTCACTGCCTAAGTGCATGGATCGCTTTCCTGATTTTCAAAAATTCATTAAAAATATTCCTTAAGCGATATGCAAATATTTTCAACGGATTCTTGTTCAGGGCGTCGTTGACTATGACTGAGTACAATTTCAAGACATTCCAACATACTTGGAATGTCCAAGTGCATGGATCGCTTTCCTGATTTTCAAAAGTTCATTAAAAATATTCTTCAAGAGATATGCAAATATATTCAACGGATTCTTGTTCAGGGCATGCTTGACTATGACTGTGTACAATTTCAAGACATTCCAAGATACTTTTGGGGTCTTTTTTGAATAAAAAGTTAAGTCACTGCCTAAGTGCACAGACTTTCCTCATTTTCAAAAATTCATTAAAAATATTCCTTAAGAGATATGCAAATATTTTCAATTGATTCTTGTTCAGGGCGTCGTTGACTATGACTGAGTACAATTTCAAGACATTCCAACATACTTGGAATGTCCAAGTGCATGGATCGCTTTTCGGATTTTCAAAAATTCATTAAAAATATTCTTCAAGAGATATGCAAATATATTCAACGGTTTCTTGTTCAGGGCATGCTTGACTATGACTGTGTACAATTTCAAGACATTCCAAGATACTTTTGGGGTCTTTTTTGACAAAAAAGTTAAGTCACTGCCTAAGTGCATGGATTGCTTTCCTGATTTTCAAAAATTAATTAAAAATATTCCTTAAGCGATATGCAAATATTTTCAACGGATTCTTGTTCAGGGCGTCGTTGACTATGACTGAGTACAATTTCAAGACATTCCAACATACTTGGAATGTCCAAGTGCATGGATCGCTTTCCGGATTTTCAAAAATTCATTAAAAATATTCTTCAAGAGATATGCAAATATATTCAACGGATTCTTGTTCAGGGCATGCTTGACTATGACTGTGTACAATTTCAAGACATTCCAAGATACTTTTGGGGTCTTTTTTGACGAAAAAGTTAAGTCACTGCCTAAGTGCATGGATCGCTTTCCTGATTTTCAAAAATTCATTAAAAATATTCCTTAAGCGATATGCAAATATTTTCAACGGATTCTTGTTCAGGGCGTCGTTGACTATGACTGAGTACAATTTCAAGACATTCCAACATACTTGGAATGTCCAAGTGCATGGATCGCTTTCCGGATTTTCAAAAATTCATTAAAAATATTCTTCAAGAGATATGCAAATATATTCAACGGATTCTTATTCAGGGCATGCTTGACTATGACTGTGTACAATTTCAAGACATTCCAATTTACTTTTGGGGTTTTTTTTGAAAAAAAAGTCAAGTCACTAAGTGCATCAGGGCAAATGGATCGTTTCCTTCGTCTCACCTGATATCCTGCTGTGTGATCCACGGTGTCCAAACGTTTGTTTCCAGCGACTGGGCGACATGGATGAACTCCTGCAGCTTTAATGCTTTAAAAACAAACCAAAAACATCAAAAGTTAAGTCACTGCCTAAGTGCATGGATCGCTTTCCTAATTTTCAAAAATTCATTAAAAATATTCCTTAAGAGATATGCAAATATTTTCAATTGATTCTTGTTCAGGGCGTCGTTGACTATGACTGAGTACAATTTCAAGACATTCCAACATACTTGGAATGTCCAAGTGCATGGATCGCTTTTCGGATTTTCAAAAATTCATTAAAAATATTCTTCAAGAGATATGCAAATATATTCAACGGATTCTTGTTCAGGGCATGCTTGACTATGACTGTGTACAATTTCAAGACATTCCAAGATACTTTTGGGGTCTTTTTTGAATAAAAAGTTAAGTCACTGCCTAAGTGCATGGATCGCTTTCCTGATTTTCAGAAATTCTTTAAAAATATTCCTTAAACGATATGCAAATATTTTCAACGGATTCTTGTTCAGGGCGTCGTTGACTATGACTGAGTACAATTTCAAGACATTCCAACATACTTGGAATGTCCAAGTGCATGGATCGCTTTCCTGATTTTCAAAAGTTCATTAAAAATATTCTTCAAGAGATATGCAAATATATTCAACGGATTCTTGTTCAGGGCATGCTTGACTATGACTGTGTACAATTTCAAGACATTCCAAGATACTTTTGGGGTCTTTTTTGAATAAAAAGTTAAGTCACTGCCTAAGTGCACAGACTTTCCTCATTTTCAAAAATTCATTAAAAATATTCCTTAAGAGATATGCAAATATTTTCAATTGATTCTTGTTCAGGGCGTCGTTGACTATGACTGAGTACAATTTCAAGACATTCCAACATACTTGGAATGTCCAAGTGCATGGATCGCTTTTCGGATTTTCAAAAATTCATTAAAAATATTCTTCAAGAGATATGCAAATATATTCAACGGATTCTTGTTCAGGGCAGGCTTGACTATGACTGTGTACAATTTCAAGACATTCCAAGATACTTTTGGGGTCTTTTTTGACAAAAAAGTTAAGTCACTGCCTAAGTGCATGGATCGCTTTCCTGATTTTCAGAAATTCTTTAAAAATATTCCTTAAGCGATATGCAAATATTTTCAACGGATTCTTGTTCAGGGCGTCCTTGACTATGACTGAGTACAATTTCAAGACATTCCAACAAACTTGGAATGTCCAAGTGCATGGATCGCTTTCCTGATTTTCAAAAATTCATTAAAAATATTCTTCAAGAGATATGCAAATATATTCAACGGATTCTTGTTCAGGGCATGCTTGACTATGACTGTGTACAATTTCAAGACATTCCAAGATACCTTTGGGGTCTTTTTTGAATAAAAAGTTAAGTCACTGCCTAAGTGCACAGACTTTCATCATTTTCAAAAATTCATTAAAAATATTCCTTAAGAGATATGCAAATATTTTCAATGGATTCTTGTTCAGGGCGTCGTTGACTATGACCGAGTACAATTTCAAGACATTCCAACATACTTGGAATGTCCAAGTGCATGGATCGCTTTCCGGATTTTCAAAAATTCATTAAAAATATTCTTCAAGAGATATGCAAATATATTCAACGGATTCTTGTTCAGGGCATGCTTGACTATGACTGTGTACAATTTCAAGACATTCCAAGATACTTTTGGGGTCTTTTTTGACAAAAAAGTTAAGTCACTGCCTAAGTGCATGGATCGCTTTCCTCATTTTCAGAAATTCATTAAAAATATTCCTTAAGCGATATGCAAATATTTTCAACGGATTCTTGTTCAGGGCGTCGTTGACTATGACTGAGTACAATTTCAAGACATTCCAACATACTTGGAATGTCCAAGTGCATGGATCGCTTTCCTGATATTCAAAAGTTCATTAAAAATATTCTTCAAGAGATATGCAAATATATTCAACGGATTCTTGTTCAGGGCATGCTTGACTATGACTGTGTACAATTTCAAGACATTCCAAGATACCTTTGGGGTCCTTTTTGAATAAAAAGTTAAGTCACTGCCTAAGTGCACAGACTTTCATCATTTTCAAAAATTCATTAAAAATATTCCTTAAGAGATATGCAAATATTTTCAATGGATTCTTGTTCAGGGCGTCGTTGACTATGACCGAGTACAATTTCAAGACATTCCAACATACTTGGAATGTCCAAGTGCATGGATCGCTTTCCGGATTTTCAAAAATTCATTAAAAATATTCTTCAAGAGATATGCAAATATATTCAACGGATTCTTGTTCAGGGCATTCTTGACTATGACTGTGTACAATTTCAAGACATTCCAAGATACTTTTGGGGTCTTTTTTGACGAAAAAGTTAAGTCACTGCCTAAGTGCATGGATCGCTTTCCTGATTTTCAGAAATTCTTTAAAAATATTCCTTAAACGATATGCAAATATTTTCAACGGATTCTTGTTCAGGGCGTCGTTGACTATGACTGAGTACAATTTCAAGACATTCCAACATACTTGGAATGTCCAAGTGCATGGATCGCTTTCCTGATTTTCAAAAGTTCATTAAAAATATTCTTCAAGAGATATGCAAATATATTCAACGGATTCTTGTTCAGGGCATGCTTGACTATGACTGTGTACAATTTCAAGACATTCCAAGATACTTTTGGGGTCTTTTTTGAATAAAAAGTTAAGTCACTGCCTAAGTGCACAGACTTTCCTCATTTTCAAAAATTCATTAAAAATATTCCTTAAGAGATATGCAAATATTTTCAATTGATTCTTGTTCAGGGCGTCGTTGACTATGACTGAGTACAATTTCAAGACATTCCAACATACTTGGAATGTCCAAGTGCATGGATCGCTTTTCGGATTTTCAAAAATTCATTAAAAATATTCTTCAAGAGATATGCAAATATATTCAACGGATTCTTGTTCAGGGCATGCTTGACTATGACTGTGTACAATTTCAAGACATTCCAAGATACTTTTGGGGTCTTTTTTGACAAAAAAGTTAAGTCACTGCCTAAGTGCATGGATCGCTTTCCTGATTTTCAAAAATTCATTAAAAATATTCCTTAAGCGATATGCAAATATTTTCAACGGATTCTTGTTCAGGGCGTCGTTGACTATGACTGAGTACAATTTCAAGACATTCCAACATACTTGGAATGTCCAAGTGCATGGATCGCTTTCCGGATTTTCAAAAATTCATTAAAAATATTCTTCAAGAGATATGCAAATATATTCAACGGATTCTTGTTCAGGGCATGCTTGACTATGACTGTGTACAATTTCAAGACATTCCAAGATACTTTTGGGGTCTTTTTTGACGAAAAAGTTAAGTCACTGCCTAAGTGCATGGATCGCTTTCCTGATTTTCAGAAATTCTTTAAAAATATTCCTTAAACGATATGCAAATATTTTCAACGGATTCTTGTTCAGGGCGTCGTTGACTATGACTGAGTACAATTTCAAGACATTCCAACATACTTGGAATGTCCAAGTGCATGGATCGCTTTCCTGATTTTCAAAAGTTCATTAAAAATATTCTTCAAGAGATATGCAAATATATTCAACGGATTCTTGTTCAGGGCATGCTTGACTATGACTGTGTACAATTTCAAGACATTCCAAGATACTTTTGGGGTCTTTTTTGAATAAAAAGTTAAGTCACTGCCTAAGTGCACAGACTTTCCTCATTTTCAAAAATTCATTAAAAATATTCCTTAAGAGATATGCAAATATTTTCAATTGATTCTTGTTCAGGGCGTCGTTGACTATGACTGAGTACAATTTCAAGACATTCCAACATACTTGGAATGTCCAAGTGCATGGATCGCTTTTCGGATTTTCAAAAATTCATTAAAAATATTCTTCAAGAGATATGCAAATATATTCAACGGATTCTTGTTCAGGGCATGCTTGACTATGACTGTGTACAATTTCAAGACATTCCAAGATACTTTTGGGGTCTTTTTTGACAAAAAAGTTAAGTGACTGCCTAAGTGCATGGATCGCTTTCCTGATTTTCAAAAATTCATTAAAAATATTCCTTAAGCGATATGCAAATATTTTCAACGGATTCTTGTTCAGGGCGTCGTTGACTATGACTGAGTACAATTTCAAGACATTCCAACATACTTGGAATGTCCAAGTGCATGGATCGCTTTCCTGATTTTCAAAAGTTCATTAAAAATATTCTTCAAGAGATATGCAAATATATTCAACGGATTCTTGTTCAGGGCATGCTTGACTATGACTGTGTACAATTTCAAGACATTCCAAGATACCTTTGGGGTCTTTTTTGAATAAAAAGTTAAGTCACTGCCTAAGTGCACAGACTTTCATCATTTTCAAAAATTCATTAAAAATATTCCTTAAGAGATATGCAAATATTTTCAATGGATTCTTGTTCAGGGCGTCGTTGACTATGACCGAGTACAATTTCAAGAAATTCCAACATACTTGGAATGTCCAAGTGCATGGATCGCTTTCCGGATTTTCAAAAATTCATTAAAAATATTCTTCAAGAGATATGCAAATATATTCAACGGATTCTTGTTCAGGGCATGCTTGACTATGACTGTGTACAATTTCAAGACATTCCAAGATACTTTTGGGGTCTTTTTTGACGAAAAAGTTAAGTCACTGCCTAAGTGCATGGATCGCTTTCCTGATTTTCAGAAATTCTTTAAAAATATTCCTTAAACGATATGCAAATATTTTCAACGGATTCTTGTTCAGGGCGTCGTTGACTATGACTGAGTACAATTTCAAGACATTCCAACATACTTGGAATGTCCAAGTGCATGGATCGCTTTCCTGATTTTCAAAAGTTCATTAAAAATATTCTTCAAGAGATATGCAAATATATTCAACGGATTCTTGTTCAGGGCATGCTTGACTATGACTGTGTACAATTTCAAGACATTCCAAGATACTTTTGGGGTCTTTTTTGAATAAAAAGTTAAGTCACTGCCTAAGTGCACAGACTTTCCTCATTTTCAAAAATTCATTAAAAATATTCCTTAAGAGATATGCAAATATTTTCAATTGATTCTTGTTCAGGGCGTCGTTGACTATGACTGAGTACAATTTCAAGACATTCCAACATACTTGGAATGTCCAAGTGCATGGATCGCTTTTCGGATTTTCAAAAATTCATTAAAAATATTCTTCAAGAGATATGCAAATATATTCAACGGATTCTTGTTCAGGGCATGCTTGACTATGACTGTGTACAATTTCAAGACATTCCAAGATACTTTTGGGGTCTTTTTTGACGAAAAAGTTAAGTCACTGCCTAAGTGCATGGATCGCTTTCCTGATTTTCAAAAATTCATTTAAAATATTCCTTAAGCGATATGCAAATATTTTCAACGGATTCTTGTTCAGGGCGTCGTTGACTATGACTGAGTACAATTTCAAGACATTCCAACATACTTGGAATGTCCAAGTGCATGGATCGCTTTCCCGATTTTCAAAAGTTCATTAAAAATATTCTTCAAGAGATATGCAAATATATTCAACGGATTCTTGTTCAGGGCATGCTTGACTATGACTGTGTACAATTTCAAGACATTCCAAGATACTTTTGGGGTCTTTTTTGAATAAAAAGTTAAGTCACTGCCTAAGTGCACAGACTTTCATCATTTTCAAAAATTCATTAAAAATATTCCTTAAGAGATATGCAAATATTTTCAATTGATTCTTGTTCAAGGCGTCGTTGACTATGACTGAGTACAATTTCAAGACATTCCAACATACTTGGAATGTCCAAGTGCATGGATCGCTTTTCGGATTTTCAAAAATTCATTAAAAATATTCTTCAAGAGATATGCAAATATATTCAACGGATTCTTGTTCAGGGCATGCTTGACTATGACTGTGTACAATTTCAAGACATTCCAAGATACTTTTGGGGTCTTTTTTGACAAAAAAGTTAAGTCACTGCCTAAGTGCATGGATCGCTTTCCTGATTTTCAAAAATTCATTAAAAATATTCCTTAAGCGATATGCAAATATTTTCAACGGATTCTTGTTCAGGGCGTCGTTGACTATGACTGAGTACAATTTCAAGACATTCCAACATACTTGGAATGTCCAAGTGCATGGATCGCTTTTCGGATTTTCAAAAATTCATTAAAAATATTCTTCAAGAGATATGCAAATATATTCAACGGATTCTTGTTCAGGGCATGCTTGACTATGACTGTGTACAATTTCAAGACATTCCAAGATACTTTTGGGGTCTTTTTTGACGAAAAAGTTAAGTCACTGCCTAAGTGCATGGATCGCTTTCCTGATTTTCAGAAATTCTTTAAAAATATTCCTTAAACGATATGCAAATATTTTCAACGGATTCTTGTTCAGGGCGTCGTTGACTATGACTGAGTACAATTTCAAGACATTCCAAGATACTTTTGGGGTCTTCTTTGACGAAAAAGTTAAGTCACTGCCTAAGTGCATGGATCGCTTTCCTGATTTTCAAAAATTCATTAAAAATATTCCTTAAGCGATATGCAAATATTTTCAACGGATTCTTGTTCAGGGCGTCGTTGACTATGACTGAGTACAATTTCAAGACATTCCAACATACTTGGAATGTCCAAGTGCATGGATCGCTTTCCTGATTTTCAAAAGTTCATTAAAAATATTCTTCAAGAGATATGCAAATATATTCAACGGATTCTTGTTCAGGGCATGCTTGACTATGACTGTGTACAATTTCAAGACATTCCAAGATACTTTTGGGGTCTTTTTTGAATAAAAAGTTAAGTCACTGCCTAAGTGCACAGACTTTCATCATTTTCAAAAATTCATTAAAAATATTCCTTAAGAGATATGCAAATATTTTCAATTGATTCTTGTTCAGGGCGTCGTTGACTATGACTGAGTACAATTTCAAGACATTCCAACATACTTGGAATGTCCAAGTGCATGGATCGCTTTTCGGATTTTCAAAAATTCATTAAAAATATTCTTCAAGAGATATGCAAATATATTCAACGGATTCTTGTTCAGGGCATGCTTGACTATGACTGTGTACAATTTCAAGACATTCCAAGATACTTTTGGGGTCTTTTTTGACAAAAAAGTTAAGTCACTGCCTAAGTGCATGGATCGCTTTCCTGATTTTCAAAAATTCATTAAAAATATTCCTTAAGCGATATGCAAATATTTTCAACGGATTCTTGTTCAGGGCGTCGTTGACTATGACTGAGTACAATTTCAAGACATTCCAACATACTTGGAATGTCCAAGTGCATGGATCGCTTTCCTGATTTTCAAAAGTTCATTAAAAATATTCTTCAAGAGATATGCAAATATATTCAACGGATTCTTGTTCAGGGCATGCTTGACTATGACTGTGTACAATTTCAAGACATTCCAAGATACTTTTGGGGTCTTTTTTGAATAAAAAGTTAAGTCACTGCCTCAGTGCACAGACTTTACTCATTTTCAAAAATTCATTAAAAATATTCCTTAAGAGATATGCAAATATTTTCAATTGATTCTTGTTCAGGGCGTCGTTGACTATGACTGAGTACAATTTCAAGACATTCCAACATACTTGGAATGTCCAAGTGCATGGATTGCTTTTCGGATTTTCAAAAATTCATTAAAAATATTCTTCAAGAGATATGCAAATATATTCAACGGATTCTTGTTCAGGGCATGCTTGACTATGACTGTGTACAATTTCAAGACATTCCAAGATACTTTTGGGGTCTTTTTTGACGAAAAAGTTAAGTCACTGCCTAAGTGCATGGATCGCTTTCCTGATTTTCAAAAATTCATTAAAAATATTCCTTAAGCGATATGCAAATATTTTCAACGGATTCTTGTTCAGGGCGTCGTTGACTATGACTGAGTACAATTTCAAGACATTCCAACATACTTGGAATGTCCAAGTGCATGGATCGCTTTCCTGATTTTCAAAAGTTCATTAAAAATATTCTTCAAGAGATATGCAAATATATTCAACGGATTCTTGTTCAGGGCATGCTTGACTATGACTGTGTACAATTTCAAGACATTCCAAGATACTTTTGGGGTCTTTTTTGAATAAAAAGTTAAGTCACTGCCTAAGTGCACAGACTTTCCTCATTTTCAAAAATTCATTAAAAATATTCCTTAAGAGATATGCAAATATTTTCAATTGATTCTTGTTCAGGGCGTCGTTGACTATGACTGAGTACAATTTCAAGACATTCCAACATACTTGGAATGTCCAAGTGCATGGATCGCTTTTCGGATTTTCAAAAATTCATTAAAGATATTCTTCAAGAGATATGCAAATATATTCAACGGATTCTTGTTCAGGGCATGCTTGACTATGACTGTGTACAATTTCAAGACATTCCAATTTACTTTTGGGGTTTTTTTTGAAAAAAAAGTCAAGTCACTAAGTGCATCAGGGCAAATGGATCGTTTCCTTCGTCTCACCTGATATCCTGCTGTGTGATCCACGGTGTCCAAATGTTTGTTTCCAGCGACTGGACGACATGGATGAACTCCTGCAGCTTTAATTCTTTAAAAACAACCCAAAAACATCAAAAGTTAAGTCACTGCCTAAGTGCATGGATCGCTTTCCTGATTTTCAAAAATTCATTAAAAATATTCCTCAAGAGATATGCAAATATATTCAACGGATTCTTGTTCAGGGCATGCTTGACTATGACTGTGTACAATTTCAAGACATTCCAAGATACTTTTGGGGTCTTTTTTGACGAAAAAGTTAAGTCACTGCCTAAGTGCATGGATCACTTTCCTGATTTTCAAAAATTCATTAAAAATATTCCTTAAGCGATATGCAAATATTTTCAACGGATTCTTGTTCAGGGCGTCGTTGACTATGACTGAGTACAATTTCAAGACATTCCAACATACTTGGAATGTCCAAGTGCATGGATCGCTTTCCGGATTTTCAAAAATTCATTAAAAATATTCTTCAAGAGATATGCAAATATATTCAACGGATTCTTATTCAGGGCATGCTTGACTATGACTGTGTACAATTTCAAGACATTCCAATTTACTTTTGGGGTTTTTTTTGAAAAAAAAGTCAAGTCACTAAGTGCATCAGGGCAAATGGATCGTTTCCTTCGTCTCACCTGATATCCTGCTGTGTGATCCACGGTGTCCAAACGTTTGTTTCCAGCGACTGGGCGACATGGATGAACTCCTGCAGCTTTAATGCTTTAAAAACAAACCAAAAACATCAAAAGTTAAGTCACTGCCTAAGTGCATGGATCGCTTTCCTAATTTTCAAAAATTCATTAAAAATATTCCTTAAGAGATATGCAAATATTTTCAATTGATTCTTGTTCAGGGCGTCGTTGACTATGACTGAGTACAATTTCAAGACATTCCAACATACTTGGAATGTCCAAGTGCATGGATCGCTTTTCGGATTTTCAAAAATTCATTAAAAATATTCTTCAAGAGATATGCACATATATTCAACGGATTCTTGTTCAGGGCATGCTTGACTATGACTGTGTACAATTTCAAGACATTCCAGGATACTTTTGGGGTCTTTTTTGAATAAAAAGTTAAGTCACTGCCTAAGTGCATGGATCGCTTTCCTGATTTTCAAAAATTCATTAAAAATATTCCTTAAGCGATATGCAAATATTTTCAACGGATTCTTGTTCAGGGCGTCGTTGACTATGACTGAGTACAATTTCAAAACATTCCAACATACTTGGAATGTCCAAGTGCATGGATCGCTTTCCTGATTTTCAAAAGTTCATTAAAAATATTCTTCAAGAGATATGCAAATATATTCAACGGATTCTTGTTCAGGGCATGCTTGACTATGACTGTGTACAATTTCAAGACATTCCAAGATACTTTTGGGGTCTTTTTTGAATAAAAAGTTAAGTCACTGCCTAAGTGCACAGACTTTCCTCATTTTCAAAAATTCATTAAAAATATTCCTTAAGAGATATGCAAATATTTTCAATTGATTCTTGTTCAGGGCGTCGTTGACTATGACTGAGTACAATTTAAAGACATTCCAACATACTTGGAATGTCCAAGTGCATGGATCGCTTTTCGGATTTTCAAAAATTCATTAAAAATATTCTTCAAGAGATATGCAAATATATTCAACGGATTCTTGTTCAGGGCATGCTTGACTATGACTGTGTACAATTTCAAGACATTCCAAGATACTTTTGGGGTCTTTTTTGACAAAAAAGTTAAGTCACTGCCTAAGTGCATGGATCGCTTTCCTGATTTTCAAAAATTCATTAAAAATATTCCTTAAGAGATATGCAAATATTTTCAACGGATTCTTGTTCAGGGCGTCGTTGACTATGACTGAGTACAATTTCAAGACATTCCAACATACTTGGAATGTCCAAGTGCATGGATCGCTTTTCGGATTTTCAAAAATTCATTAAAAATATTCTTCAAGAGATATGCAAATATATTCAACGGATTCTTGTTCAGGGCATGCTTGACTATGACTGTGTACAATTTCAAGACATTCCAAGATACCTTTGGGGTCTTTTTTGAATAAAAAGTTAAGTCACTGCCTAAGTGCACAGACTTTCATCATTTTCAAAAATTCATTAAAAATATTCCTTAAGAGATATGCAAATATTTTCAATGGATTCTTGTTCAGGGCGTCGTTGACTATGACTGAGTACAATTTCAAGACATTCCAACATACTTGGAATGTCCAAGTGCATGGATCGCTTTCCGGATTTTCAAAAATTCATTAAAAATATTCTTCAAGAGATATGCAAATATATTCAACGGATTCTTGTTCAGGGCATGCTTGACTATGACTGTGTACAATTTCAAGACATTCCAAGATACTTTTGGGGTCTTTTTTGACGAAAAAGTTAAGTCACTGCCTAAGTGCATGGATCGCTTTCCTGATTTTCAGAAATTCTTTAAAAATATTCCTTAAATGATATGCAAATATTTTCAACGGATTCTTGTTCAGGGCGTCGTTGACTATGACTGAGTACAATTTCAAGACATTCCAACATACTTGGAATGTCCAAGTGCATGGATCGCTTTCCTGATTTTCAAAAGTTCATTAAAAATATTCTTCAAGAGATATGCAAATATATTCAACGGATTCTTGTTCAGGGCATGCTTGACTATGACTGTGTATAATTTCAAGACATTCCAGGATACTTTTGGGGTCTTTTTTGAATAAAAAGTTAAGTCACTGCCTAAGTGCACAGACTTTCCTCATTTTCAAAAATTCATTAAACATATTCCTTAAGAGATATGCAAATATTTTCAATTGATTCTTGTTCAGGGCGTCGTTGACTATGACTGAGTACAATTTCAAGACATTCCAACATACTTGGAATGTCCAAGTGCATGGATCGCTTTTCGGATTTTCAAAAATTCATTAAAAATATTCTTCAAGAGATATGCAAATATATTCAACGGATTCTTGTTCAGGGCATGCTTGACTATGACTGTGTACAATTTCAAGACATTCCAAGATACTTTTGGGGTCTTTTTTGACAAAAAAGTTAAGTCACTGCCTAAGTGCATGGATCGCTTTTCTGATTTTCAAAAATTCATTAAAAATATTCCTTAAGCGATATGCAAATATTTTCAACGGATTCTTGTTCAGGGCGTCGTTGACTATGACTGAGTACAATTTCAAAACATTCCAACATACTTGGAATGTCCAAGTGCATGGATCGCTTTCCTGATTTTCAAAAGTTCATTAAAAATATTCTTCAAGAGATATGCAAATATATTCAACGGATTCTTGTTCAGGGCATGCTTGACTATGACTGTGTACAATTTCAAGACATTCCAAGATACTTTTGGGGTCTTTTTTGAATAAAAAGTTAAGTCACTGCCTAAGTGCACAGACTTTCCTCATTTTCAAAAATTCATTAAAAATATTCCTTAAGAGATATGCAAATATTTTCAATGGATTCTTGTTCAGGGCGTTGTTGACTATGACTGAGTACAATTTCAAGACATTCCAACATACTTGGAATGTCCAAGTGCATGGATCGCTTTCCGGATTTTCAAAAATTCATTAAAAATATTCTTCAAGAGATATGCAAATATATTCATCGGATTCTTGTTCAGGGCATGCTTGACTATGACTGTGTGCAATTTCAAGACATTCCAAGATACTTTTGGGGTCTTTTTTGACGAAAAAGTTAAGTCACTGCCTAAGTGCATGGATCGCTTTCCTGATTTTCAGAAATTCTTTAAAAATATTCCTTAAACGATATGCAAATATTTTCAACGGATTCTTGTTCAGGGCGTCGTTGACTATGACTGAGTACAATTTCAAGACATTCCAACATACTTGGAATGTCCAAGTGCATGGATCGCTTTCCTGATTTTCAAAAGTTCATTAAAAATATTCTTCAAGAGATATGCAAATATATTCAACGGATTCTTGTTCAGGGCATGCTTGACTATGACTGTGTACAATTTCAAGACATTCCAAGATACTTTTGGGGTCTTTTTTGAATAAAAAGTTAAGTCACTGCCTAAGTGCACAGACTTTCCTCATTTTCAAAAATTCATTAAAAATATTCCTTAAGAGATATGCAAATATTTTCAATTGATTCTTGTTCAGGGCGTCGTTGACTATGACTGAGTACAATTTAAAGACATTCCAACATACTTGGAATGTCCAAGTGCATGGATCGCTTTTCGGATTTTCAAAAATTCATTAAAAATATTCTTCAAGAGATATGCAAATATATTCAACGGATTCTTGTTCAGGGCATGCTTGACTATGACTGTGTACAATTTCAAGACATTCCAAGATACTTTTGGGGTCTTTTTTGACAAAAAAGTTAAGTCACTGCCTAAGTGCATGGATCGCTTTCCTGATTTTCAAAAATTCATTAAAAATATTCCTTAAGCGATATGCAAATATTTTCAAGGGATTCTTGTTCAGGGCGTCGTTGACTATGACTGAGTACAATTTCAAGACATTCCAACATACTTGGAATGTCCAAGTGCATGGATCGCTTTCCTGATTTTCAAAAGTTCATTAAAAATATTCTTCAAGAGATATGCAAATATATTCAACGGATTCTTGTTCAGGGCATGCTTGACTATGACTGTGTACAATTTCAAGACATTCCAAGATACCTTTGGGGTCTTTTTTGGATAAAAAGTTAAGTCACTGCCTAAGTGCACAGACTTTCATCATTTTCAAAAATTCATTAAAAATATTCCTTAAGAGATATGCAAATATATTCAACGGATTCTTGTTCAGGGCATGCTTGACTATGACTGTGTACAATTTCAAGACATTCCAAGATACTTTTGGGGTCTTTTTTGACGAAAAAGTTAAGTCACTGCCTAAGCGCATGGATCGCTTTCCTGATTTTCAGAAATTCTTTAAAAATATTCCTTAAACGATATGCAAATATTTTCAACGGATTCTTGTTCAGGGCGTCGTTGACTATGACTGAGTACAATTTCAAGACATTCCAACATACTTGGAATTTCCAAGTGCATGGATCGCTTTCCTGATTTTCAAAAGTTCATTAAAAATATTCTTCAAGAGATATGCAAATATATTCAACGGATTCTTGTTCAGGGCATGCTTGACTATGACTGTGTACAATTTCAAGACATTCCAGGATACTTTTGGGGTCTTTTTTGAATAAAAAGTTAAGTCACTGCCTAAGTGCACAGACTTTCCTCATTTTCAAAAATTCATTAAAAATATTCCTTAAGAGATATGCAAATATTTTCAATTGATTCTTGTTCAGGGCGTCGTTGACTATGACTGAGTACAATTTCAAGACATTCCAACATACTTGGAATGTCCAAGTGCATGGATCGCTTTTCGGATTTTCAAAAATTCATTAAAAATATTCTTCAAGAGATATGCAAATATATTCAACGGATTCTTGTTCAGGGCATGCTTGACTATGACTGTGTACAATTTCAAGACATTCCAAGATACTTTTGGGGTCTTTTTTGACAAAAAAGTTAAGTCACTGCCTAAGTGCATGGATCGCTTTTCTGATTTTCAAAAATTCATTAAAAATATTCCTTAAGCGATATGCAAATATTTTCAACGGATTCTTGTTCAGGGCGTCGTTGACTATGACTGAGTACAATTTCAAAACATTCCAACATACTTGGAATGTCCAAGTGCATGGATCGCTTTCCTGATTTTTAAAAATTCATTAAAAATATTCTTCAAGAGATATGCAAATATATTCAACGGATTCTTGTTCAGGGCATGCTTGACTATGACTGTGTACAATTTCAAGACATTCCAAGATACTTTTGGGGTCTTTTTTGACGAAAAAGTTAAGTCACTGCCTAAGTGCATGGATCGCTTTCCTGATTTTCAGAAATTCTTTAAAAATATTCCTTAAACGATATGCAAATATTTTCAACGGATTCTTGTTCAGGGCGTCGTTGACTATGACTGAGTACAATTTCAAGACATTCCAACATACTTGGAATGTCCAAGTGCATGGATCGCTTTCCTGATTTTCAAAAGTTCATTAAAAATATTCTTCAAGAGATATGCAAATATATTCAACGGATTCTTGTTCAGGGCATGCTTGACTATGACTGTGTACAATTTCAAGACATTCCAAGATACTTTTGGGGTCTTTTTTGAATAAAAAGTTAAGTCACTGCCTAAGTGCACAGACTTTCCTCATTTTCAAAAATTCATTAAAAATATTCCTTAAGAGATATGCAAATATTTTCAATTGATTCTTGTTCAGGGCGTCGTTGACTATGACTGAGTACAATTTCAAGACATTCCAACATACTTGGAATGTCCAAGTGCATGGATCGCTTTTCGGATTTTCAAAAATTCATTAAAAATATTCTTCAAGAGATATGCAAATATATTCAACGGATTCTTGTTCAGGGCATGCTTGACTATGACTGTGTACAATTTCAAGACATTCCAAGATACTTTTGGGGTCTTTTTTGACGAAAAAGTTAAGTCACTGCCTAAGTGCATGGATCGCTTTCCTGATTTTCAGAAATTCTTTAAAAATATTCCTTAAACGATATGCAAATATTTGCAACGGATTCTTGTTCAGGGCGTCGTTGACTATGACTGAGTACAATTTCAAGACATTCCAACATACTTGGAATGTCCAAGTGCATGGATCGCTTTCCTGATTTTCAAAAGTTCATTAAAAATATTCTTCAAGAGATATGCAAATATATTCAACGGATTCTTGTTCAGGGCATGCTTGACTATGACTGTGTACAATTTCAAGACATTCCAAGATACTTTTGGGGTCTTTTTTGAATAAAAAGTTAAGTCACTGCCTAAGTGCACAGACTTTCCTCATTTTCAAAAATTCATTAAAAATATTCCTTAAGAGATATGCAAATATTTTCAATTGATTCTTGTTCAGGGCGTCGTTGACTATGACTGAGTACAATTTCAAGACATTCCAACATACTTGGAATGTCCAAGTGCATGGATCGCTTTTCGGATTTTCAAAAATTCATTAAAAATATTCTTCAAGAGATATGCAAATATATTCAACGGATTCTTGTTCAGGGCATGCTTGACTATGACTGTGTACAATTTCAAGACATTCCAAGATACTTTTGGGGTCTTTTTTGACAAAAAAGTTAAGTCACTGCCTAAGTGCATGGATCGCTTTCCTGATTTTCAAAAATTCATTAAAAATATTCCTTAAGCGATATGCAAATATTTTCAAGGGATTCTTGTTCAGGGCGTCGTTGACTATGACTGAGTACAATTTCAAGACATTCCAACATACTTGGAATGTCCAAGTGCATGGATCGCTTTCCTGATTTTTAAAAATTCATTAAAAATATTCTTCAAGAGATATGCAAATATATTCAACGGATTCTTGTTCAGGGCATGCTTGACTATGACTGTGTACAATTTCAAGACATTCCAAGATACTTTTGGGGTCTTTTTTGACGAAAAAGTTAAGTCACTGCCTAAGTGCATGGATCGCTTTCCTGATTTTCAGAAATTCTTTAAAAATATTCCTTAAACGATATGCAAATATTTTCAACGGATTCTTGTTCAGGGCGTCGTTGACTATGACTGAGTACAATTTCAAGACATTCCAACATACTTGGAATGTCCAAGTGCATGGATCGCTTTCCTGATTTTCAAAAGTTCATTAAAAATATTCTTCAAGAGATATGCAAATATATTCAACGGATTCTTGTTCAGGGCATGCTTGACTATGACTGTGTACAATTTCAAGACATTCCAAGATACTTTTGGGGTCTTTTTTGAATAAAAAGTTAAGTCACTGCCTAAGTGCACAGACTTTCCTCATTTTCAAAAATTCATTAAAAATATTCCTTAAGAGATATGCAAATATTTTCAATTGATTCTTGTTCAGGGCGTCGTTGACTATGACTGAGTACAATTTCAAGACATTCCAACATACTTGGAATGTCCAAGTGCATGGATCGCTTTTCGGATTTTCAAAAATTCATTAAAAATATTCTTCAAGAGATATGCAAATATATTCAACGGATTCTTGTTCAGGGCATGCTTGACTATGACTGTGTACAATTTCAAGACATTCCAAGATACTTTTGGGGTCTTTTTTGACGAAAAAGTTAAGTCACTGCCTAAGTGCATGGATCGCTTTCCTGATTTTCAGAAATTCTTTAAAAATATTCCTTAAACGATATGCAAATATTTGCAACGGATTCTTGTTCAGGGCGTCGTTGACTATGACTGAGTACAATTTCAAGACATTCCAACATACTTGGAATGTCCAAGTGCATGGATCGCTTTCCTGATTTTCAAAAGTTCATTAAAAATATTCTTCAAGAGATATGCAAATATATTCAACGGATTCTTGTTCAGGGCATGCTTGACTATGACTGTGTACAATTTCAAGACATTCCAAGATACTTTTGGGGTCTTTTTTGAATAAAAAGTTAAGTCACTGCCTAAGTGCACAGACTTTCCTCATTTTCAAAAATTCATTAAAAATATTCCTTAAGAGATATGCAAATATTTTCAATTGATTCTTGTTCAGGGCGTCGTTGACTATGACTGAGTACAATTTCAAGACATTCCAACATACTTGGAATGTCCAAGTGCATGGATCGCTTTTCGGATTTTCAAAAATTCATTAAAAATATTCTTCAAGAGATATGCAAATATATTCAACGGATTCTTGTTCAGGGCATGCTTGACTATGACTGTGTACAATTTCAAGACATTCCAAGATACTTTTGGGGTCTTTTTTGACAAAAAAGTTAAGTCACTGCCTAAGTGCATGGATCGCTTTCCTGATTTTCAAAAATTCATTAAAAATATTCCTTAAGCGATATGCAAATATTTTCAAGGGATTCTTGTTCAGGGCGTCGTTGACTATGACTGAGTACAATTTCAAGACATTCCAACATACTTGGAATGTCCAAGTGCATGGATCGCTTTCCTGATTTTCAAAAGTTCATTAAAAATATTCTTCAAGAGATATGCAAATATATTCAACGGATTCTTGTTCAGGGCATGCTTGACTATGACTGTGTACAATTTCAAGACATTCCAAGATACCTTTGGGGTCTTTTTTGGATAAAAAGTTAAGTCACTGCCTAAGTGCACAGACTTTCATCATTTTCAAAAATTCATTAAAAATATTCCTTAAGAGATATGCAAATATTTTCAATGGATTCTTGTTCAGGGCGTCGTTGACTATGACCGAGTACAATTTCAAGACATTCCAACATACTTGGAATGTCCAAGTGCATGGATCGCTTTTCGGATTTTCAAAAATTCATTAAAAATATTCTTCAGGAGATATGCAAATATATTCAACGGATTCTTGTTCAGGGCATGCTTGACTATGACTGTGTACAATTTCAAGACATTCCAAGATACTTTTGGGGTCTTTTTTGACGAAAAAGTTAAGTCACTGCCTAAGTGCATGGATCGCTTTCCTGATTTTCAGAAATTCTTTAAAAATATTCCTTAAACGATATGCAAATATTTTCAACGGATTCTTGTTCAGGGCGTCGTTGACTATGACTGAGTACAATTTCAAGACATTCCAACAAACTTGGAATTTCCAAGTGCATGGATCGCTTTCCTGATTTTCAAAAGTTCATTAAAAATATTCTTCAAGAGATATGCAAATATATTCAACGGATTCTTGTTCAGGACATGCTTGACTATGACTGTGTACAATTTCAAGACATTCCAGGATACTTTTGGGGTCTTTTTTGAATAAAAAGTTAAGTCACTGCCTAAGTGCTAAGACTTTCCTCATTTTCAAAAATTCATTAAAAATATTCCTTAAGAGATATGCAAATATTTTCAATTGATTCTTGTTCAGGGCGTCGTTGACTATGACTGAGTACAATTTCAAGACATTCCAACATACTTGGAATGTCCAAGTGCATGGATCGCTTTTCGGATTTTCAAAAATTCATTAAAAATATTCTTCAAGAGATATGCAAATATATTCAACGGATTCTTGTTCAGGGCATGCTTGACTATGACTGTGTACAATTTCAAGACATTCCAAGATACTTTTGGGGTCTTTTTTGACAAAAAAGTTAAGTCACTGCCTAAGTGCATGGATCGCTTTTCTGATTTTCAAAAATTCATTAAAAATATTCCTTAAGCGATATGCAAATATTTTCAACGGATTCTTGTTCAGGGCGTCGTTGACTATGACTGAATACAATTTCAAAACATTCCAACATACTTGGAATGTCCAAGTGCATGGATCGCTTTCCTGATTTTCAAAAATTCATTAAAAATATTCTTCAAGAGATATGCAAATATATTCAACGGATTCTTGTTCAGGGCATGCTTGACTATGACTGTGTACAATTTCAAGACATTCCAAGATACTTTTGGGGTCTTTTTTGACGAAAAAGTTAAGTCACTGCCTAAGTGCATGGATCGCTTTCCTGATTTTCAGAAATTCTTTAAAAATATTCCTTAAACGATATGCAAATATTTTCAACGGATTCTTGTTCAGGGCGTCGTTGACTATGACTGAGTACAATTTCAAGACATTCCAACATACTTGGAATGTCCAAGTGCATGGATCGCTTTCCTGATTTTCAAAAGTTCATTAAAAATATTCTTCAAGAGATATGCAAATATATTCAACGGATTCTTGTTCAGGGCATGCTTGACTATGACTGTGTACAATTTCAAGACATTCCAAGATACTTTTGGGGTCTTTTTTGAATAAAAAGTTAAGTCACTGCCTAAGTGCACAGACTTTCCTCATTTTCAAAAATTCATTAAAAATATTCCTTAAGAGATATGCAAATATTTTCAATTGATTCTTGTTCAGGGCGTCGTTGACTATGACTGAGTACAATTTCAAGACATTCCAACATACTTGGAATGTCCAAGTGCATGGATCGCTTTTCGGATTTTCAAAAATTCATTAAAAATATTCTTCAAGAGATATGCAAATATATTCAACGGATTCTTGTTCAGGGCATGCTTGACTATGACTGTGTACAATTTCAAGACATTCCAAGATACTTTTGCGGTCTTTTTTGACGAAAAAGTTAAGTCACTGCCTAAGTGCATGGATCGCTTTCCTGATTTTCAGAAATTCTTTAAAAATATTTCTTAAACGATATGCAAATATTTTCAACGGATTCTTGTTCAGGGCGTCGTTGACTATGACTGAGTACAATTTCAAGACATTCCAACATACTTGGAATTTCCAAGTGCATGGATCGCTTTCCTGATTTTCAAAAGTTCATTAAAAATATTCTTCAAGAGATATGCAAATATATTCAACGGATTCTTGTTCAGGGCATGCTTGACTATGACTGTGTACAATTTCAAGACATTCCAAGATACTTTTGGGGTCTTTTTTGACAAAAAAGTTAAGTCACTGCCTAAGTGCATGGATCGCTTTTCTGATTTTCAAAAATTCATTAAAAATATTCCTTAAGCGATATGCAAATATTTTCAACGGATTCTTGTTCAGGGCGTCGTTGACTATGACTGAGTACAATTTCAAAACATTCCAACATACTTGGAATGTCCAAGTGCATGGATCGCTTTCCTGATTTTCAAAAATTCATTAAAAATATTCTTCAAGAGATATGCAAATATATTCAACGGATTATTGTTCAGGGCATGCTTGACTATGACTGTGTACAATTTCAAGACATTCCAAGATACTTTTGGGGTCTTTTTTGACAAAAAAGTTAAGTCACTGCCTAAGTGCATGGATCGCTTTCCTGATTTTCAGAAATTCTTTAAAAATATTCCTTAAACGATATGCAAATATTTTCAACGGATTCTTGTTCAGGGCGTCGTTGACTATGACTGAGTACAATTTCAAGACATTCCAACATACTTGGAATGTCCAAGTGCATGGATCGCTTTCCTGATTTTCAAAAGTTCATTAAAAATATTCTTCAAGAGATATGCAAATATATTCAACGGATTCTTGTTCAGGGCATGCTTGACTATGACTGTGTACAATTTCAAGACATTCCAAGATACTTTTGGGGTCTTTTTTGAATAAAAAGTTAAGTCACTGCCTAAGTGCACAGACTTTCCTCATTTTCAAAAATTCATTAAAAATATTCCTTAAGAGATATGCAAATATTTTCAATTGATTCTTGTTCAGGGCGTCGTTGACTATGACTGAGTACAATTTCAAGACATTCCAACATACTTGGAATGTCCAAGTGCATGGATCGCTTTTCGGATTTTCAAAAATTCATTAAAAATATTCTTCAAGAGATATGCAAATATATTCAACGGATTCTTGTTCAGGGCATGCTTGACTATGACTGTGTACAATTTCAAGACATTCCAAGATACTTTTGGGGTCTTTTTTGACGAAAAAGTTAAGTCACTGCCTAAGTGCATGGATCGCTTTCCTGATTTTCAGAAATTCTTTAAAAATATTCCTTAAACGATATGCAAATATTTGCAACGGATTCTTGTTCAGGGCGTCGTTGACTATGACTGAGTACAATTTCAAGACATTCCAACATACTTGGAATGTCCAAGTGCATGGATCGCTTTCCTGATTTTCAAAAGTTCATTAAAAATATTCTTCAAGAGATATGCAAATATATTCAACGGATTCTTGTTCAGGGCATGCTTGACTATGACTGTGTACAATTTCAAGACATTCCAAGATACTTTTGGGGTCTTTTTTGAATAAAAAGTTAAGTCACTGCCTAAGTGCACAGACTTTCCTCATTTTCAAAAATTCATTAAAAATATTCCTTTAGAGATATGCAAATATTTTCAATTGATTCTTGTTCAGGGCGTCGTTGACTATGACTGAGTACAATTTCAAGACATTCCAACATACTTGGAATGTCCAAGTGCATGGATCGCTTTTCGGATTTTCAAAAATTCATTAAAAATATTCTTCAAGAGATATGCAAATATATTCAACGGATTCTTGTTCAGGGCATGCTTGACTATGACTGTGTACAATTTCAAGACATTCCAAGATACTTTTGGGGTCTTTTTTGACGAAAAAGTTAAGTCACTCCCTAAGTGCATGGATCGCTTTCCTGATTTTCAGAAATTCTTTAAAAATATTCCTTAAACGATATGCAAATATTTGCAACGGATTCTTGTTCAGGGCGTCGTTGACTATGACTGAGTACAATTTCAAGACATTCCAACATACTTGGAATGTCCAAGTGCATGGATCGCTTTCCTGATTTTCAAAAGTTCATTAAAAATATTCTTCAAGAGATATGCAAATATATTCAACGGATTCTTGTTCAGGGCATGCTTGACTATGACTGTGTACAATTTCAAGACATTCCAAGATACTTTTGGGGTCTTTTTTGAATAAAAAGTTAAGTCACTGCCTAAGTGCACAGACTTTCCTCATTTTCAAAAATTCATTAAAAATATTCCTTAAGAGATATGCAAATATTTTCAATTGATTCTTGTTCAGGGCGTCGTTGACTATGACTGAGTACAATTTCAAGACATTCCAACATACTTGGAATGTCCAAGTGCATGGATCGCTTTTCGGATTTTCAAAAATTCATTAAAAATATTCTTCAAGAGATATGCAAATATATTCAACGGATTCTTGTTCAGGGCATGCTTGACTATGACTGTGTACAATTTCAAGACATTCCAAGATACTTTTGGGGTCTTTTTTGACAAAAAAGTTAAGTCACTGCCTAAGTGCATGGATCGCTTTCCTGATTTTCAAAAATTCATTAAAAATATTCCTTAAGCGATATGCAAATATTTTCAACGGATTCTTGTTCAGGGCGTCGTTGACTATGACTGAGTACAATTTCAAGACATTCCAACATACTTGGAATGTCCAAGTGCATGGATCGCTTTCCTGATTTTCAAAAGTTCATTAAAAATATTCTTCAAGAGATATGCAAATATATTCAACGGATTCTTGTTCAGGGCATGCTTGACTATGACTGTGTACAATTTCAAGACATTCCAACATACTTGGAATGTCCAAGTGCATGGATCGCTTTTCGGATTTTCAAAAATTCATTAAAAATATTCTTCAAGAGATATGCAAATATATTCAACGGATTCTTGTTCAGGGCATGCTTGACTATGACTGTGTACAATTTCAAGACATTCCAAGATACTTTTGGGGTCTTTTTTGACGAAAAAGTTAAGTCACTGCCTAAGTGCATGGATCGCTTTCCTGATTTTCAGAAATTCTTTAAAAATATTCCTTAAACGATATGCAAATATTTGCAACGGATTCTTGTTCAGGGCGTCGTTGACTATGACTGAGTACAATTTCAAGACATTCCAACATACTTGGAATGTCCAAGTGCATGGATCGCTTTCCTGATTTTCAAAAGTTCATTAAAAATATTCTTCAAGAGATATGCAAATATATTCAACGGATTCTTGTTCAGGGCATGCTTGACTATGACTGTGTACAATTTCAAGACATTCCAAGATACTTTTGGGGTCTTTTTTGAATAAAAAGTTAAGTCACTGCCTAAGTGCACAGACTTTCCTCATTTTCAAAAATTCATTAAAAATATTCCTTAAGAGATATGCAAATATTTTCAATTGATTCTTGTTCAGGGCGTCGTTGACTATGACTGAGTACAATTTCAAGACATTCCAACATACTTGGAATGTCCAAGTGCATGGATCGCTTTTCGGATTTTCAAAAATTCATTAAAAATATTCTTCAAGAGATATGCAAATATATTCAACGGATTCTTGTTCAGGGCATGCTTGACTATGACTGTGTACAATTTCAAGACATTCCAAGATACTTTTGGGGTCTTTTTTGACAAAAAAGTTAAGTCACTGCCTAAGTGCATGGATCGCTTTCCTGATTTTCAAAAATTCATTAAAAATATTCCTTAAGCGATATGCAAATATTTTCAACGGATTCTTGTTCAGGGCGTCGTTGACTATGACTGAGTACAATTTCAAGACATTCCAACATACTTGGAATGTCCAAGTGCATGGATCGCTTTCCTGATTTTCAAAAGTTCATTAAAAATATTCTTCAAGAGATATGCAAATATATTCAACGGATTCTTGTTCAGGGCATGCTTGACTATGACTGTGTACAATTTCAAGACATTCCAACATACTTGGAATGTCCAAGTGCATGGATCGCTTTTCGGATTTTCAAAAATTCATTAAAAATATTCTTCAAGAGATATGCAAATATATTCAACGGATTCTTGTTCAGGGCATGCTTGACTATGACTGTGTACAATTTCAAGACATTCCAAGATACTTTTGGGGTCTTTTTTGACGAAAAAGTTAAGTCACTGCCTAAGTGCATGGATCGCTTTCCTGATTTTCAGAAATTCTTTAAAAATATTCCTTAAACGATATGCAAATATTTGCAACGGATTCTTGTTCAGGGCGTCGTTGACTATGACTGAGTACAATTTCAAGACATTCCAACATACTTGGAATGTCCAAGTGCATGGATCGCTTTCCTGATTTTCAAAAGTTCATTAAAAATATTCTTCAAGAGATATGCAAATATATTCAACGGATTCTTGTTCAGGGCATGCTTGACTATGACTGTGTACAATTTCAAGACATTCCAAGATACTTTTGGGGTCTTTTTTGAATAAAAAGTTAAGTCACTGCCTAAGTGCACAGACTTTCCTCATTTTCAAAAATTCATTAAAAATATTCCTTAAGAGATATGCAAATATTTTCAATTGATTCTTGTTCAGGGCGTCGTTGACTATGACTGAGTACAATTTCAAGACATTCCAACATACTTGGAATGTCCAAGTGCATGGATCGCTTTTCGGATTTTCAAAAATTCATTAAAAATATTCTTCAAGAGATATGCAAATATATTCAACGGATTCTTGTTCAGGGCATGCTTGACTATGACTGTGTACAATTTCAAGACATTCCAAGATACTTTTGGGGTCTTTTTTGACAAAAAAGTTAAGTCACTGCCTAAGTGCATGGATCGCTTTCCTGATTTTCAAAAATTCATTAAAAATATTCCTTAAGCGATATGCAAATATTTTCAACGGATTCTTGTTCAGGGCGTCGTTGACTATGACTGAGTACAATTTCAAGACATTCCAACATACTTGGAATGTCCAAGTGCATGGATCGCTTTCCTGATTTTCAAAAGTTCATTAAAAATATTCTTCAAGAGATATGCAAATATATTCAACGGATTCTTGTTCAGGGCATGCTTGACTATGACTGTGTACAATTTCAAGACATTCCAAGATACTTTTGGGGTCTTTTTTGACGAAAAAGTTAAGTCACTGCCTAAGTGCATGGATCGCTTTCCTGATTTTCAGAAATTCTTTAAAAATATTCCTTAAATGATATGCAAATATTTTCAACGGATTCTTGTTCAGGGCGTCGTTGACTATGACTGAGTACAATTTCAAGACATTCCAACATACTTGGAATGTCCAAGTGCATGGATCGCTTTCCTGATTTTCAAAAGTTCATTAAAAATATTCTTCAAGAGATATGCAAATATATTCAACGGATTCTTGTTCAGGGCATGCTTGACTATGACTGTGTACAATTTCAAGACATTCCAAGATACTTTTGGGGTCTTTTTTGAATAAAAAGTTAAGTCACTGCCTAAGTGCACAGACTTTCCTCATTTTCAAAAATTCATTAAAAATATTCCTTAAGAGATATGCAAATATTTTCAATTGATTCTTGTTCAGGGCGTCGTTGACTATGACTGAGTACAATTTCAAGACATTCCAACATACTTGGAATGTCCAAGTGCATGGATCGCTTTTCGGATTTTCAAAAATTCATTAAAAATATTCTTCAAGAGATATGCAAATATATTCAACGGATTCTTGTTCAGGGCATGCTTGACTATGACTGTGTACAATTTCAAGACATTCCAAGATACTTTTGGGGTCTTTTTTGACGAAAAAGTTAAGTCACTGCCTAAGTGCATGGATCGCTTTCCTGATTTTCAGAAATTCTTTAAAAATATTCCTTAAACGATATGCAAATATTTGCAACGGATTCTTGTTCAGGGCGTCGTTGACTATGACTGAGTACAATTTCAAGACATTCCAACATACTTGGAATGTCCAAGTGCATGGATCGCTTTCCTGATTTTCAAAAGTTCATTAAAAATATTCTTCAAGAGATATGCAAATATATTCAACGGATTCTTGTTCAGGGCATGCTTGACTATGACTGTGTACAATTTCAAGACATTCCAAGATACTTTTGGGGTCTTTTTTGAATAAAAAGTTAAGTCACTGCCTAAGTGCACAGACTTTCCTCATTTTCAAAAATTCATTAAAAATATTCCTTAAGAGATATGCAAATATTTTCAATTGATTCTTGTTCAGGGCGTCGTTGACTATGACTGAGTACAATTTCAAGACATTCCAACATACTTGGAATGTCCAAGTGCATGGATCGCTTTTCGGATTTTCAAAAATTCATTAAAAATATTCTTCAAGAGATATGCAAATATATTCAACGGATTCTTGTTCAGGGCATGCTTGTCTATGACTGTGTACAATTTCAAGACATTCCAAGATACTTTTGGGGTCTTTTTTGACAAAAAAGTTAAGTCACTGCCTAAGTGCATGGATCGCTTTCCTGATTTTCAAAAATTCATTAAAAATATTCCTTAAGCGATATGCAAATATTTTCAACGGATTCTTGTTCAGGGCGTCGTTGACTATGACTGAGTACAATTTCAAGACATTCCAACATACTTGGAATGTCCAAGTGCATGGATCGCTTTCCTGATTTTCAAAAGTTCATTAAAAATATTCTTCAAGAGATATGCAAATATATTCAACGGATTCTTGTTCAGGGCATGCTTGACTATGACTGTGTACAATTTCAAGACATTCCAAGATACTTTTGGGGTCTTTTTTGACGAAAAAGTTAAGTCACTGCCTAAGTGCATGGATCGCTTTCCTGATTTTCAGAAATTCTTTAAAAATATTCCTTAAATGATATGCAAATATTTTCAACGGATTCTTGTTCAGGGCGTCGTTGACTATGACTGAGTACAATTTCAAGACATTCCAACATACTTGGAATGTCCAAGTGCATGGATCGCTTTCCTGATTTTCAAAAGTTCATTAAAAATATTCTTCAAGAGATATGCAAATATATTCAACGGATTCTTGTTCAGGGCATGCTTGACTATGACTGTGTACAATTTCAAGACATTCCAGGATACTTTTGGGGTCTTTTTTGAATAAAAAGTTAAGTCACTGCCTAAGTGCACAGACTTTCCTCATTTTCAAAAATTCATTAAAAATATTCCTTAAGAGATATGCAAATATTTTCAATTGATTCTTGTTCAGGGCGTCGTTGACTATGACTGAGTACAATTTCAAGACATTCCAACATACTTGGAATGTCCAAGTGCATGGATCGCTTTTCGGATTTTCAAAAATTCATTAAAAATATTCTTCAAGAGATATGCAAATATATTCAACGGATTCTTGTTCAGGGCATGCTTGACTATGACTGTGTACAATTTCAAGACATTCCAAGATACTTTTGGGGTCTTTTTTGACAAAAAAGTTAAGTCACTGCCTAAGTGCATGGATCGCTTTTCTGATTTTCAAAAATTCATTAAAAATATTCCTTAAGCGATATGCAAATATTTTCAACGGATTCTTGTTCAGGGCGTCGTTGACTATGACTGAGTACAATTTCAAGACATTCCAACATACTTGGAATGTCCAAGTGCATGGATCGCTTTCCTGATTTTCAAAAGTTCATTAAAAATATTCTTCAAGAGATATGCAAATATATTCAACGGATTCTTGTTCAGGGCATGCTTGACTATGACTGTGTACAATTTCAAGACATTCCAAGATACCTTTGGGGTCTTTTTTGGATAAAAAGTTAAGTCACTGCCTAAGTGCACAGACTTTCATCATTTTCAAAAATTCATTAAAAATATTCCTTAAGCGATATGCAAATATTTTCAATGGATTCTTGTTCAGGGCGTCGTTGACTATGACTGAGTACAATTTCAAGACATTCCAACATACTTGGAATGTCCAAGTGCATGGATCGCTTTCCTGATTTTCAAAAGTTCATTAAAAATATTCTTCAAGAGATATGCAAATATATTCAACGGATTCTTGTTCAGGGCATGCTTGACTATGACTGTGTACAATTTCAAGACATTCCAAGATACTTTTGGGGTCTTTTTTGACGAAAAAGTTAAGTCACTGCCTAAGTGCATGGATCGCTTTCCTGATTTTCAGAAATTCTTTAAAAATATTCCTTAAACGATATGCAAATATTTTCAACGGATTCTTGTTCAGGGCGTCGTTGACTATGACTGAGTACAATTTCAAGACATTCCAACATACTTGGAATTTCCAAGTGCATGGATCGCTTTCCTGATTTTCAAAAGTTCATTAAAAATATTCTTCAAGAGATATGCAAATATATTCAACGGATTCTTGTTCAGGGCATGCTTGACTATGACTGTGTACAATTTCAAGACATTCCAGGATACTTTTGGGGTCTTTTTTGAATAAAAAGTTAAGTCACTGCCTAAGTGCTAAGACTTTCCTCATTTTCAAAAATTCATTAAAAATATTCCTTAAGAGATATGCAAATATTTTCAATTGATTCTTGTTCAGGGCGTCGTTGACTATGACTGAGTACAATTTCAAGACATTCCAACATACTTGGAATGTCCAAGTGCATGGATCGCTTTTCGGATTTTCAAAAATTCATTAAAAATATTCTTCAAGAGATATGCAAATATATTCAACGGATTCTTGTTCAGGGCATGCTTGACTATGACTGTGTACGATTTCAAGACATTCCAAGATACTTTTGGGGTCTTTTTTGACAAAAAAGTTAAGTCACTGCCTAAGTGCATGGATCGCTTTTCTGATTTTCAAAAATTCATTAAAAATATTCCTTAAGCGATATGCAAATATTTTCAACGGATTCTTGTTCAGGGCGTCGTTGACTATGACTGAGTACAATTTCAAAACATTCCAACATACTTGGAATGTCCAAGTGCATGGATAGCTTTCCTGATTTTCAAAAATTCATTAAAAATATTCTTCAAGAGATATGCAAATATATTCAACGGATTCTTGTTCAGGGCATGCTTGACTATGACTGTGTACAATTTCAAGACATTCCAAGATACTTTTGGGGTCTTTTTTGACGAAAAAGTTAAGTCACTGCCTAAGTGCATGGATCGCTTTCCTGATTTTCAAAAATTCATTAAAAATATTCCTTAAGCGATATGCAAATATTTTCAACGGATTCTTGTTCAGGGCGTCGTTGACTATGACTGAGTACAATTTCAAGACATTCCAACATACTTGGAATGTCCAAGTGCATGGATCGCTTTCCTGATTTTCAAAAGTTCATTAAAAATATTCTTCAAGAGATATGCAAATATATTCAACGGATTCTTGTTCAGGGCATGCTTGACTATGACTGTGTACAATTTCAAGACATTCCAAGATACTTTTGGGGTCTTTTTTGAATAAAAAGTTAAGTCACTGCCTAAGTGCACAGACTTTCCTCATTTTCAAAAATTCATTAAAAATATTCCTTAAGAGATATGCAAATATTTTCAATGGATTCTTGTTCAGGGCGTTGTTGACTATGACTGAGTACAATTTCAAGACATTCCAACATACTTGGAATGTCCAAGTGCATGGATCGCTTTCCGGATTTTCAAAAATTCATTAAAAATATTCTTCAAGAGATATGCAAATATATTCAACGGATTCTTGTTCAGGGCATGCTTGACTATGACTGTGTACAATTTCAAGACATTCCAAGATACTTTTGGGGTCTTTTTTGACGAAAAAGTTAAGTCACTGCCTAAGTGCATGGATCGCTTTCCTGATTTTCAGAAATTCTTTAAAAATATTCCTTAAACGATATGCAAATATTTTCAACGGATTCTTGTTCAGGGCGTCGTTGACTATGACTGAGTACAATTTCAAGACATTCCAACATACTTGGAATGTCCAAGTGCATGGATCGCTATCCTGATTTTCAAAAGTTCATTAAAAATATTCTTCAAGAGATATGCAAATATATTCAACGGATTCTTGTTCAGGGCATGCTTGACTATGACTGTGTACAATTTCAAGACATTCCAAGATACTTTTGGGGTCTTTTTTGAATAAAAAGTTAAGTCACTGCCTAAGTGCACAGACTTTCATCATTTTCAAAAATTCATTAAAAATATTCCTTAAGAGATATGCAAATATTTTCAATTGATTCTTGTTCAGGGCGTCGTTGACTATGACTGAGTACAATTTCAAGACATTCCAACATACTTGGAATGTCCAAGTGCATGGATCGCTTTTCGGATTTTCAAAAATTCATTAAAAATATTCTTCAAGAGATATGCAAATATATTCAACGGATTCTTGTTCAGGGCACGCTTGACTATGACTGTGTACAATTTCAAGACATTCCAAGATACTTTTGGGGTCTTTTTTGACAAAAAAGTTAAGTCACTGCCTAAGTGCATGGATCGCTTTCCTGATTTTCAAAAATTCATTAAAAATATTGCTTAAGCGATATGCAAATATTTTCAATTGATTCTTGTTCAGGGCGTCGTTGACTATGACTGAGTACAATTTCAAGACATTCCAACATACTTGGAATGTCCAAGTGCATGGATCGCTTTTCGGATTTTCAAAAATTCATTTAAAATATTCTTCAAGAGATATGCAAATATATTCAACGGATTCTTGTTCAGGGCATGCTTGACTATGACTGTGTACAATTTCAAGACATTCCAAGATACTTTTGGGGTCTTTTTTGACAAAAAAGTTAAGTCACTGCCTAAGTGCATGGATCGCTTTCCTGATTTTCAAAAATTCATTAAAAATATTCCTTAAGCGATATGCAAATATTTTCAACGGATTCTTGTTCAGGGCGTCGTTGACTATGACTGAGTACAATTTCAAGACATTCCAACATACTTGGAATGTCCAAGTGCATGGATCGCTTTTCGGATTTTCAAAAATTCATTAAAAATATTCTTCAAGAGATATGCAAATATATTCAACGGATTCTTGTTCAGGGCATGCTTGACTATGACTGTGTACAATTTCAAGACATTCCAAGATACTTTTGGGGTCTTTTTTGACGAAAAAGTTAAGTCACTGCCTAAGTGCATGGATCGCTTTCCTGATTTTCAAAAATTCATTAAAAATATTCCTTAAGCGATATGCAAATATTTTCAACGGATTCTTGTTCAGGGCGTCGTTGACTATGACTGAGTACAATTTCAAGACATTCCAACATACTTGGAATGTCCAAGTGCATGGATCGCTTTCCGGATTTTCAAAAGTTCATTAAAAATATTCTTCAAGAGATATGCAAATATATTCAACGGATTCTTATTCAGGGCATGCTTGACTATGACTGTGTACAATTTCAAGACATTCCAATTTACTTTTGGGGTTTTTTTTGAAAAAAAAGTCAAGTCACTAAGTGCATCAGGACAAATGGATCGTTTCCTTCGTCTCACCTGATATCCTGCTGTGTGATCCACGGTGTCCAAACGTTCGTTTCCAGCGACTGGACGACATGGATGAACTCCTGCAGCTTTAATTCTTTAAAAACAACCCAAAAACATCAAAAGTTAAGTCACTGCCTAAGTGCATGGATCGCTTTCCTGATTTTCAAAAATTCATTAAAAATATTCCTCAATAGATATGCAAATATATTCAACGGATTCTTGTTCAGGGCATGCTTGACTATGACTGTGTACAATTTCAAGACATTCCAAGATACTTTTGGGGTCTTTTTTGAAAAAAAAGTCAAGTCACTAAGTGCATCAGGGCAAATGGATCGTTTCCTCCGTCTCACCTTATTTCCTGCTGTGTGATCCATGGTGTCCAAACGTTTGTTTCCAGTGACTGGGCGACATGGATGAACTCCTGCAGCTTTAATGCTTTTAAAGCAAACCAAAAACATCAAAAGTTAAGTCACTGCCTAAGTGCATGGATCGCTTTCCTAATTTTCAAAAATTCATTAAAAATATTCCTTAAGAGATATGCAAATATTTTCAATTGATTCTTGTTCAGGGCGTCGTTGACTATGACTGAGTACAATTTCAAGACATTCCAACATACTTGGAATGTCCAAGTGCATGGATCGCTTTTCGGATTTTCAAAAATTCATTAAAAATATTCTTCAAGAGATATGCAAATATATTCAACGGATTCTTGTTCAGGGCATGCTTGACTATGACTGTGTACAATTTCAAGACATTCCAAGATACTTTTGGGGTCTTTTTTGAATAAAAAGTTAAGTCACTGCCTAAGTGCATGGATCGCTTTCCTGATTTTCAAAAATTCATTAAAAATATTCCTTAAGCGATATGCAAATATTTTCAACGGATTCTTGTTCAGGGCGTCGTTGACTATGACTGAGTACAATTTCAAGACATTCCAACATACTTGGAATGTCCAAGTGCATGGATCGCTTTCCTGATTTTCAAAAGTTCATTAAAAATATTCTTCAAGAGATATGCAAATATATTCAACGGATTCTTGTTCAAGGCATGCTTGACTATGACTGTGTACAATTTCAAGACATTCCAAGATACCTTTGGGGTCTTTTTTGGATAAAAAGTTAAGTCACTGCCTAAGTGCACAGACTTTCATCATTTTCAAAACTTCATTAAAAATATTCCTTAAGAGATATGCAAATATTTTCAATGGATTCTTGTTCAGGGCGTCGTTGACTATGACCGAGTACAATTTCAAGACATTCCAACATACTTGGAATGTCCAAGTGCATGGATCGCTTTCCGGATTTTCAAAAATTCATTAAAAATATTCTTCAAGAGATATGCAAATATATTCAACGGATTCTTGTTCAGGGCATGCTTGACTATGACTGTGTACAATTTCAAGACATTCCAAGATACTTTTGGGGTCTTTTTTGACGAAAAAGTTAAGTCACTGCCAAAGTGCATGGATCGCTTTCCTGATTTTCAGAAATTCTTTAAAAATATTCCTTAAACGATATGCAAATATTTTCAACGGATTCTTGTTCAGGGCGTCGTTGACTATGACTGAGTACAATTTCAAGACATTCCAACATACTTGGAATGTCCAAGTGCATGGATCGCTTTCCTGATTTTCAAAAGTTCATTAAAAATATTCTTCAAGAGATATGCAAATATATTCAACGGATTCTTGTTCAGGGCATGCTTGACTATGACTGTGTACAATTTCAAGACATTCCAAGATACTTTTGGGGTCTTTTTTGAATAAAAAGTTAAGTCACTGCCTAAGTGCACAGACTTTCCTCATTTTCAAAAATTCATTAAAAATATTCCTTAAGAGATATGCAAATATTTTCAATTGATTCTTGTTCAGGGCGTCGTTGACTATGACTGAGTACAATTTCAAGACATTCCAACATACTTGGAATGTCCAAGTGCATGGATCGCTTTTCGGATTTTCAAAAATTCATTAAAAATATTCTTCAAGAGATATGCAAATATATTCAACGGATTCTTGTTCAGGGCATGCTTGACTATGACTGTGTACAATTTCAAGACATTCCAAGATACTTTTGGGGTCTTTTTTGACGAAAAAGTTAAGTCACTGCCTAAGTGCATGGATCGCTTTCCTGATTTTCAGAAATTCTTTAAAAATATACCTTAAACGATATGCAAATATTTTCAACGGATTCTTGTTCAGGGCGTCGTTAACTATGACTGAGTACAATTTCAAGACATTCCAACATACTTGGAATGTCCTTGTGCATGGATCGCTTTCCTGATTTTCAAAAGTTCATTAAAAATATTCTTCAAGAGATATGCAAATATATTCAACGGATTCTTGTTCAGGGCATGCTTGACTATGACTGTGTACAATTTCAAGACATTCCAAGATACCTTTGGGGTCTTTTTTGAATAAAAAGTTAAGTCACTGCCTAAGTGCACAGACTTTCATCATTTTCAAAAATTCATTAAAAATATTCCTTAAGAGATATGCAAATATTTTCAATGGATTCTTGTTCAGGGCGTCGTTGACTATGACCGAGAACAATTTCAAGACATTCCAACATACTTGGAATGTCCAAGTGCATGGATCGCTTTCCGGATTTTCAAAAATTCATTAAAAATATTCTTCAAGAGATATGCAAATATATTCAACGGATTCTTGTTCAGGGCATTCTTGACTATGACTGTGTACAATTTCAAGACATTCCAAGATACTTTTGGGGTCTTTTTTGACGAAAAAGTTAAGTCACTGCCTAAGTGCATGGATCGCTTTCCTGATTTTCAGAAATTCTTTAAAAATATTCCTTAAACGATATGCAAATATTTTCAACGGATTCTTGTTCAGGGCGTCGTTGACTATGACTGAGTACAATTTCAAGACATTCCAACATACTTGGAATGTCCAAGTGCATGGATCGCTTTCCTGATTTTCAAAAGTTCATTTAAAATATTCTTCAAGAGATATGCAAATATATTCAACGGATTCTTGTTCAGGGCATGCTTGACTATGACTGTGTACAATTTCAAGACATTCCAAGATACTTTTGGGGTCTTTTTTGAATAAAAAGTTAAGTCACTGCCTAAGTGCACAGACTTTCCTCATTTTCAAAAATTCATTAAAAATATTCCTTAAGAGATATGCAAATATTTTCAATAGATTCTTGTTCAGGGCGTCGTTGACTATGACTGAGTACAATTTCAAGACATTCCAACTTACTTGGAATGTCCAAGTGCATGGATAGCTTTCCGGATTTTCAAAAATTCATTAAAAATATTCTTCAAGAGATATGCAAATATATTCAACGGATTCTTGTTCAGGGCATGCTTGACTATGACTGTGTACAATTTCAAGACATTCCAAGATACTTTTGGGGTCTTTTTTGACGAAAAAGTTAAGTCACTGCCTAAGTACATGGATCGCTTTCCTGATTTTCAAAAATTCATTAAAAATATTCCTTAAGCGATATGCAAATATTTTCAACGGATTCTTGTTCAGGGCGTCGTTGACTATGACTGAGTACAATTTCAAGACATTCCAACATACTTTGAATGTCCAAGTGCATGGATCGCGTTCCTGATTTTCAAAAGTTCATTAAAAATATTCTTCAAGAGATATGCAAATATATTCAACGGATTCTTGTTCAGGGCATGCTTGACTATGACTGTGTACAATTTCAAGACATTCCAAGATACTTTTGGGGTCTTTTTTGAATAAAAAGTTAAGTCACTGCCTAAGTGCACAGACTTTCATCATTTTCAAAAATTCATTAAAAATATTCCTTAAGAGATATGCAAATATTTTCAATGGATTCTTGTTCAGGGCGTCGTTGACTATGACCGAGTACAATTTCAAGACATTCCAACATACTTGGAATGTCCAAGTGCATGGATCGCTTTCCGGATTTTCAAAAATTCATTAAAAATATTCTTCAAAGATATGCAAATATATTCAACGGATTCTTGTTCAGGGCATGCTTGACTATGACTGTGTACAATTTCAAGACATTCCAAGATACTTTTGGGGTCTTTTTTGAATAAAAAGTTAAGTCACTGCCTAAGTGCACAGACTTTCCTCATTTTCAAAAATTCATTAAAAATATTCCTTAAGAGATATGCAAATATTTTCAATTGATTCTTGTTCAGGGCGTCGTTGACTATGACTGAGTACAATTTCAAGACATTCCAACATACTTGGAATGTCCAAGTGCATGGATCGCTTTTCGGATTTTCAAAAATTCATTAAAAATATTCTTCAAGAGATATGCAAATATATTCAACGGATTCTTGTTCAGGGCATGCTTGACTATGACTGTGTACAATTTCAAGACATTCCAAGATACTTTTGGGGTCTTTTTTGACGAAAAAGTTAAGTCACTGCCTAAGTGCATGGATCGCTTTCCTGATTTTCAGAAATTCTTTAAAAATATACCTTAAACGATATGCAAATATTTTCAACGGATTCTTGTTCAGGGCGTCGTTGACTATGACTGAGTACAATTTCAAGACATTCCAACATACTTGGAATGTCCAAGTGCATGGATCGCTTTTCGGATTTTCAAAAATTCATTAAAAATATTCTTCAAGAGATATGCAAATATATTCAACGGATTCTTGTTCAGGGCATGCTTGACTATGACTGTGTACAATTTCAAGACATTCCAAGATACCTTTGGGGTCTTTTTTGAATAAAAAGTTAAGTCACTGCCTAAGTGCACAGACTTTCATCATTTTCAAAAATTCATTAAAAATATTCCTTAAGAGATATGCAAATATTTTCAATGGATTCTTGTTCAGGGCGTCGTTGACTATGACCGAGAACAATTTCAAGACATTCCAACATACTTGGAATGTCCAAGTGCATGGATCGCTTTCCGGATTTTCAAAAATTCATTAAAAATATTCTTCAAGAGATATGCAAATATATTCAACGGATTCTTGTTCAGGGCATTCTTGACTATGACTGTGTACAATTTCAAGACATTCCAAGATACTTTTGGGGTCTTTTTTGACGAAAAAGTTAAGTCACTGCCTAAGTGCATGGATCGCTTTCCTGATTTTCAGAAATTCTTTAAAAATATTCCTTAAACGATATGCAAATATTTTCAACGGATTCTTGTTCAGGGCGTCGTTGACTATGACTGAGTACAATTTCAAGACATTCCAACATACTTGGAATGTCCAAGTGCATGGATCGCTTTCCTGATTTTCAAAAGTTCATTTAAAATATTCTTCAAGAGATATGCAAATATATTCAACGGATTCTTGTTCAGGGCATGCTTGACTATGACTGTGTACAATTTCAAGACATTCCAAGATACTTTTGGGGTCTTTTTTGAATAAAAAGTTAAGTCACTGCCTAAGTGCACAGACTTTCATCATTTTCAAAAATTCATTAAAAATATTCCTTAAGAGATATGCAAATATTTTCAATGGATTCTTGTTCAGGGCGTCGTTGACTATGACCGAGTACAATTTCAAGACATTCCAACATACTTGGAATGTCCAAGTGCATGGATCGCTTTCCGGATTTTCAAAAATTCATTAAAAATATTCTTCAAAGATATGCAAATATATTCAACGGATTCTTGTTCAGGGCATGCTTGACTATGACTGTGTACAATTTCAAGACATTCCAAGATACTTTTGGGGTCTTTTTTGAATAAAAAGTTAAGTCACTGCCTAAGTGCACAGACTTTCCTCATTTTCAAAAATTCATTAAAAATATTCCTTAAGAGATATGCAAATATTTTCAATTGATTCTTGTTCAGGGCGTCGTTGACTATGACTGAGTACAATTTCAAGACATTCCAACATACTTGGAATGTCCAAGTGCATGGATCGCTTTTCGGATTTTCAAAAATTCATTAAAAATATTCTTCAAGAGATATGCAAATATATTCAACGGATTCTTGTTCAGGGCATGCTTGACTATGACTGTGTACAATTTCAAGACATTCCAAGATACTTTTGGGGTCTTTTTTGACGAAAAAGTTAAGTCACTGCCTAAGTGCATGGATCGCTTTCCTGATTTTCAGAAATTCTTTAAAAATATACCTTAAACGATATGCAAATATTTTCAACGGATTCTTGTTCAGGGCGTCGTTGACTATGACTGAGTACAATTTCAAGACATTCCAACATACTTGGAATGTCCAAGTGCATGGATCGCTTTTCGGATTTTCAAAAATTCATTAAAAATATTCTTCAAGAGATATGCAAATATATTCAACGGATTCTTGTTCAGGGCATGCTTGACTATGACTGTGTACAATTTCAAGACATTCCAAGATACCTTTGGGGTCTTTTTTGAATAAAAAGTTAAGTCACTGCCTAAGTGCACAGACTTTCATCATTTTCAAAAATTCATTAAAAATATTCCTTAAGAGATATGCAAATATTTTCAATGGATTCTTGTTCAGGGCGTCGTTGACTATGACCGAGAACAATTTCAAGACATTCCAACATACTTGGAATGTCCAAGTGCATGGATCGCTTTCCGGATTTTCAAAAATTCATTAAAAATATTCTTCAAGAGATATGCAAATATATTCAACGGATTCTTGTTCAGGGCATTCTTGACTATGACTGTGTACAATTTCAAGACATTCCAAGATACTTTTGGGGTCTTTTTTGACGAAAAAGTTAAGTCACTGCCTAAGTGCATGGATCGCTTTCCTGATTTTCAGAAATTCTTTAAAAATATTCCTTAAACGATATGCAAATATTTTCAACGGATTCTTGTTCAGGGCGTCGTTGACTATGACTGAGTACAATTTCAAGACATTCCAACATACTTGGAATGTCCAAGTGCATGGATCGCTTTCCTGATTTTCAAAAGTTCATTTAAAATATTCTTCAAGAGATATGCAAATATATTCAACGGATTCTTGTTCAGGGCATGCTTGACTATGACTGTGTACAATTTCAAGACATTCCAAGATACTTTTGGGGTCTTTTTTGAATAAAAAGTTAAGTCACTGCCTAAGTGCACAGACTTTCATCATTTTCAAAAATTCATTAAAAATATTCCTTAAGAGATATGCAAATATTTTCAATGGATTCTTGTTCAGGGCGTCGTTGACTATGACCGAGTACAATTTCAAGACATTCCAACATACTTGGAATGTCCAAGTGCATGGATCGCTTTCCGGATTTTCAAAAATTCATTAAAAATATTCTTCAAAGATATGCAAATATATTCAACGGATTCTTGTTCAGGGCATTCTTGACTATGACTGTGTACAATTTCAAGACATTCCAAGATACTTTTGGGGTCTTTTTTGACGAAAAAGTTAAGTCACTGCCTAAGTGCATGGATCGCTTTCCTGATTTTCAGAAATTCTTTAAAAATATTCCTTAAACGATATGCAAATATTTTCAACGGATTCTTGTTCAGGGCGTCGTTGACTATGACTGAGTACAATTTCAAGACATTCCAACATACTTGGAATGTCCAAGTGCATGGATCGCTTTCCTGATTTTCAAAAGTTCATTAAAAATATTCTTCAAGAGATATGCAAATATATTCAACGGATTCTTGTTCAGGGCATGCTTGACTATGACTGTGTACAATTTCAAGACATTCCAAGATACTTTTGGGGTCTTTTTTGAATAAAAAGTTAAGTCACTGCCTAAGTGCACAGACTTTCCTCATTTTCAAAAATTCATTAAAAATATTCCTTAAGAGATATGCAAATATTTTCAATTGATTCTTGTTCAGGGCGTCGTTGACTATGACTGAGTACAATTTAAAGACATTCCAACATACTTGGAATGTCCAAGTGCATGGATCGCTTTTCGGATTTTCAAAAATTCATTAAAAATATTCTTCAAGAGATATGCAAATATATTCAACGGATTCTTGTTCAGGGCATGCTTGACTATGACTGTGTACAATTTCAAGACATTCCAAGATACTTTTGGGGTCTTTTTTGACAAAAAAGTTAAGTCACTGCCTAAGTGCATGGATCGCTTTCCTGATTTTCAAAAATTCATTAAAAATATTCCTTAAGCGATATGCAAATATTTTCAAGGGATTCTTGTTCAGGGCGTCGTTGACTATGACTGAGTACAATTTCAAGACATTCCAACATACTTGGAATGTCCAAGTGCATGGATCGCTTTCCTGATTTTCAAAAGTTCATTAAAAATATTCTTCAAGAGATATGCAAATATATTCAACGGATTCTTGTTCAGGGCATGCTTGACTATGACTGTGTACAATTTCAAGACATTCCAAGATACCTTTGGGGTCTTTTTTGGATAAAAAGTTAAGTCACTGCCTAAGTGCACAGACTTTCATCATTTTCAAAAATTCATTAAAAATATTCCTTAAGAGATATGCAAATATATTCAACGGATTCTTGTTCAGGGCATGCTTGACTATGACTGTGTACAATTTCAAGACATTCCAAGATACTTTTGGGGTCTTTTTTGACGAAAAAGTTAAGTCACTGCCTAAGCGCATGGATCGCTTTCCTGATTTTCAGAAATTCTTTAAAAATATTCCTTAAACGATATGCAAATATTTTCAACGGATTCTTGTTCAGGGCGTCGTTGACTATGACTGAGTACAATTTCAAGACATTCCAACATACTTGGAATTTCCAAGTGCATGGATCGCTTTCCTGATTTTCAAAAGTTCATTAAAAATATTCTTCAAGAGATATGCAAATATATTCAACGGATTCTTGTTCAGGGCATGCTTGACTATGACTGTGTACAATTTCAAGACATTCCAGGATACTTTTGGGGTCTTTTTTGAATAAAAAGTTAAGTCACTGCCTAAGTGCACAGACTTTCCTCATTTTCAAAAATTCATTAAAAATATTCCTTAAGAGATATGCAAATATTTTCAATTGATTCTTGTTCAGGGCGTCGTTGACTATGACTGAGTACAATTTCAAGACATTCCAACATACTTGGAATGTCCAAGTGCATGGATCGCTTTTCGGATTTTCAAAAATTCATTAAAAATATTCTTCAAGAGATATGCAAATATATTCAACGGATTCTTGTTCAGGGCATGCTTGACTATGACTGTGTACAATTTCAAGACATTCCAAGATACTTTTGGGGTCTTTTTTGACAAAAAAGTTAAGTCACTGCCTAAGTGCATGGATCGCTTTTCTGATTTTCAAAAATTCATTAAAAATATTCCTTAAGCGATATGCAAATATTTTCAACGGATTCTTGTTCAGGGCGTCGTTGACTATGACTGAGTACAATTTCAAAACATTCCAACATACTTGGAATGTCCAAGTGCATGGATCGCTTTCCTGATTTTTAAAAATTCATTAAAAATATTCTTCAAGAGATATGCAAATATATTCAACGGATTCTTGTTCAGGGCATGCTTGACTATGACTGTGTACAATTTCAAGACATTCCAAGATACTTTTGGGGTCTTTTTTGACGAAAAAGTTAAGTCACTGCCTAAGTGCATGGATCGCTTTCCTGATTTTCAGAAATTCTTTAAAAATATTCCTTAAACGATATGCAAATATTTTCAACGGATTCTTGTTCAGGGCGTCGTTGACTATGACTGAGTACAATTTCAAGACATTCCAACATACTTGGAATGTCCAAGTGCATGGATCGCTTTCCTGATTTTCAAAAGTTCATTAAAAATATTCTTCAAGAGATATGCAAATATATTCAACGGATTCTTGTTCAGGGCATGCTTGACTATGACTGTGTACAATTTCAAGACATTCCAAGATACTTTTGGGGTCTTTTTTGAATAAAAAGTTAAGTCACTGCCTAAGTGCACAGACTTTCCTCATTTTCAAAAATTCATTAAAAATATTCCTTAAGAGATATGCAAATATTTTCAATTGATTCTTGTTCAGGGCGTCGTTGACTATGACTGAGTACAATTTCAAGACATTCCAACATACTTGGAATGTCCAAGTGCATGGATCGCTTTTCGGATTTTCAAAAATTCATTAAAAATATTCTTCAAGAGATATGCAAATATATTCAACGGATTCTTGTTCAGGGCATGCTTGACTATGACTGTGTACAATTTCAAGACATTCCAAGATACTTTTGGGGTCTTTTTTGACGAAAAAGTTAAGTCACTGCCTAAGTGCATGGATCGCTTTCCTGATTTTCAGAAATTCTTTAAAAATATTCCTTAAACGATATGCAAATATTTGCAACGGATTCTTGTTCAGGGCGTCGTTGACTATGACTGAGTACAATTTCAAGACATTCCAACATACTTGGAATGTCCAAGTGCATGGATCGCTTTCCTGATTTTCAAAAGTTCATTAAAAATATTCTTCAAGAGATATGCAAATATATTCAACGGATTCTTGTTCAGGGCATGCTTGACTATGACTGTGTACAATTTCAAGACATTCCAAGATACTTTTGGGGTCTTTTTTGAATAAAAAGTTAAGTCACTGCCTAAGTGCACAGACTTTCCTCATTTTCAAAAATTCATTAAAAATATTCCTTAAGAGATATGCAAATATTTTCAATTGATTCTTGTTCAGGGCGTCGTTGACTATGACTGAGTACAATTTCAAGACATTCCAACATACTTGGAATGTCCAAGTGCATGGATCGCTTTTCGGATTTTCAAAAATTCATTAAAAATATTCTTCAAGAGATATGCAAATATATTCAACGGATTCTTGTTCAGGGCATGCTTGACTATGACTGTGTACAATTTCAAGACATTCCAAGATACTTTTGGGGTCTTTTTTGACAAAAAAGTTAAGTCACTGCCTAAGTGCATGGATCGCTTTCCTGATTTTCAAAAATTCATTAAAAATATTCCTTAAGCGATATGCAAATATTTTCAAGGGATTCTTGTTCAGGGCGTCGTTGACTATGACTGAGTACAATTTCAAGACATTCCAACATACTTGGAATGTCCAAGTGCATGGATCGCTTTCCTGATTTTTAAAAATTCATTAAAAATATTCTTCAAGAGATATGCAAATATATTCAACGGATTCTTGTTCAGGGCATGCTTGACTATGACTGTGTACAATTTCAAGACATTCCAAGATACTTTTGGGGTCTTTTTTGACGAAAAAGTTAAGTCACTGCCTAAGTGCATGGATCGCTTTCCTGATTTTCAGAAATTCTTTAAAAATATTCCTTAAACGATATGCAAATATTTTCAACGGATTCTTGTTCAGGGCGTCGTTGACTATGACTGAGTACAATTTCAAGACATTCCAACATACTTGGAATGTCCAAGTGCATGGATCGCTTTCCTGATTTTCAAAAGTTCATTAAAAATATTCTTCAAGAGATATGCAAATATATTCAACGGATTCTTGTTCAGGGCATGCTTGACTATGACTGTGTACAATTTCAAGACATTCCAAGATACTTTTGGGGTCTTTTTTGAATAAAAAGTTAAGTCACTGCCTAAGTGCACAGACTTTCCTCATTTTCAAAAATTCATTAAAAATATTCCTTAAGAGATATGCAAATATTTTCAATTGATTCTTGTTCAGGGCGTCGTTGACTATGACTGAGTACAATTTCAAGACATTCCAACATACTTGGAATGTCCAAGTGCATGGATCGCTTTTCGGATTTTCAAAAATTCATTAAAAATATTCTTCAAGAGATATGCAAATATATTCAACGGATTCTTGTTCAGGGCATGCTTGACTATGACTGTGTACAATTTCAAGACATTCCAAGATACTTTTGGGGTCTTTTTTGACGAAAAAGTTAAGTCACTGCCTAAGTGCATGGATCGCTTTCCTGATTTTCAGAAATTCTTTAAAAATATTCCTTAAACGATATGCAAATATTTGCAACGGATTCTTGTTCAGGGCGTCGTTGACTATGACTGAGTACAATTTCAAGACATTCCAACATACTTGGAATGTCCAAGTGCATGGATCGCTTTCCTGATTTTCAAAAGTTCATTAAAAATATTCTTCAAGAGATATGCAAATATATTCAACGGATTCTTGTTCAGGGCATGCTTGACTATGACTGTGTACAATTTCAAGACATTCCAAGATACTTTTGGGGTCTTTTTTGAATAAAAAGTTAAGTCACTGCCTAAGTGCACAGACTTTCCTCATTTTCAAAAATTCATTAAAAATATTCCTTAAGAGATATGCAAATATTTTCAATTGATTCTTGTTCAGGGCGTCGTTGACTATGACTGAGTACAATTTCAAGACATTCCAACATACTTGGAATGTCCAAGTGCATGGATCGCTTTTCGGATTTTCAAAAATTCATTAAAAATATTCTTCAAGAGATATGCAAATATATTCAACGGATTCTTGTTCAGGGCATGCTTGACTATGACTGTGTACAATTTCAAGACATTCCAAGATACTTTTGGGGTCTTTTTTGACAAAAAAGTTAAGTCACTGCCTAAGTGCATGGATCGCTTTCCTGATTTTCAAAAATTCATTAAAAATATTCCTTAAGCGATATGCAAATATTTTCAAGGGATTCTTGTTCAGGGCGTCGTTGACTATGACTGAGTACAATTTCAAGACATTCCAACATACTTGGAATGTCCAAGTGCATGGATCGCTTTCCTGATTTTCAAAAGTTCATTAAAAATATTCTTCAAGAGATATGCAAATATATTCAACGGATTCTTGTTCAGGGCATGCTTGACTATGACTGTGTACAATTTCAAGACATTCCAAGATACCTTTGGGGTCTTTTTTGGATAAAAAGTTAAGTCACTGCCTAAGTGCACAGACTTTCATCATTTTCAAAAATTCATTAAAAATATTCCTTAAGAGATATGCAAATATTTTCAATGGATTCTTGTTCAGGGCGTCGTTGACTATGACCGAGTACAATTTCAAGACATTCCAACATACTTGGAATGTCCAAGTGCATGGATCGCTTTTCGGATTTTCAAAAATTCATTAAAAATATTCTTCAGGAGATATGCAAATATATTCAACGGATTCTTGTTCAGGGCATGCTTGACTATGACTGTGTACAATTTCAAGACATTCCAAGATACTTTTGGGGTCTTTTTTGACGAAAAAGTTAAGTCACTGCCTAAGTGCATGGATCGCTTTCCTGATTTTCAGAAATTCTTTAAAAATATTCCTTAAACGATATGCAAATATTTTCAACGGATTCTTGTTCAGGGCGTCGTTGACTATGACTGAGTACAATTTCAAGACATTCCAACAAACTTGGAATTTCCAAGTGCATGGATCGCTTTCCTGATTTTCAAAAGTTCATTAAAAATATTCTTCAAGAGATATGCAAATATATTCAACGGATTCTTGTTCAGGACATGCTTGACTATGACTGTGTACAATTTCAAGACATTCCAGGATACTTTTGGGGTCTTTTTTGAATAAAAAGTTAAGTCACTGCCTAAGTGCTAAGACTTTCCTCATTTTCAAAAATTCATTAAAAATATTCCTTAAGAGATATGCAAATATTTTCAATTGATTCTTGTTCAGGGCGTCGTTGACTATGACTGAGTACAATTTCAAGACATTCCAACATACTTGGAATGTCCAAGTGCATGGATCGCTTTTCGGATTTTCAAAAATTCATTAAAAATATTCTTCAAGAGATATGCAAATATATTCAACGGATTCTTGTTCAGGGCATGCTTGACTATGACTGTGTACAATTTCAAGACATTCCAAGATACTTTTGGGGTCTTTTTTGACAAAAAAGTTAAGTCACTGCCTAAGTGCATGGATCGCTTTTCTGATTTTCAAAAATTCATTAAAAATATTCCTTAAGCGATATGCAAATATTTTCAACGGATTCTTGTTCAGGGCGTCGTTGACTATGACTGAATACAATTTCAAAACATTCCAACATACTTGGAATGTCCAAGTGCATGGATCGCTTTCCTGATTTTCAAAAATTCATTAAAAATATTCTTCAAGAGATATGCAAATATATTCAACGGATTCTTGTTCAGGGCATGCTTGACTATGACTGTGTACAATTTCAAGACATTCCAAGATACTTTTGGGGTCTTTTTTGACGAAAAAGTTAAGTCACTGCCTAAGTGCATGGATCGCTTTCCTGATTTTCAGAAATTCTTTAAAAATATTCCTTAAACGATATGCAAATATTTTCAACGGATTCTTGTTCAGGGCGTCGTTGACTATGACTGAGTACAATTTCAAGACATTCCAACATACTTGGAATGTCCAAGTGCATGGATCGCTTTCCTGATTTTCAAAAGTTCATTAAAAATATTCTTCAAGAGATATGCAAATATATTCAACGGATTCTTGTTCAGGGCATGCTTGACTATGACTGTGTACAATTTCAAGACATTCCAAGATACTTTTGGGGTCTTTTTTGAATAAAAAGTTAAGTCACTGCCTAAGTGCACAGACTTTCCTCATTTTCAAAAATTCATTAAAAATATTCCTTAAGAGATATGCAAATATTTTCAATTGATTCTTGTTCAGGGCGTCGTTGACTATGACTGAGTACAATTTCAAGACATTCCAACATACTTGGAATGTCCAAGTGCATGGATCGCTTTTCGGATTTTCAAAAATTCATTAAAAATATTCTTCAAGAGATATGCAAATATATTCAACGGATTCTTGTTCAGGGCATGCTTGACTATGACTGTGTACAATTTCAAGACATTCCAAGATACTTTTGCGGTCTTTTTTGACGAAAAAGTTAAGTCACTGCCTAAGTGCATGGATCGCTTTCCTGATTTTCAGAAATTCTTTAAAAATATTTCTTAAACGATATGCAAATATTTTCAACGGATTCTTGTTCAGGGCGTCGTTGACTATGACTGAGTACAATTTCAAGACATTCCAACATACTTGGAATTTCCAAGTGCATGGATCGCTTTCCTGATTTTCAAAAGTTCATTAAAAATATTCTTCAAGAGATATGCAAATATATTCAACGGATTCTTGTTCAGGGCATGCTTGACTATGACTGTGTACAATTTCAAGACATTCCAAGATACTTTTGGGGTCTTTTTTGACAAAAAAGTTAAGTCACTGCCTAAGTGCATGGATCGCTTTTCTGATTTTCAAAAATTCATTAAAAATATTCCTTAAGCGATATGCAAATATTTTCAACGGATTCTTGTTCAGGGCGTCGTTGACTATGACTGAGTACAATTTCAAAACATTCCAACATACTTGGAATGTCCAAGTGCATGGATCGCTTTCCTGATTTTCAAAAATTCATTAAAAATATTCTTCAAGAGATATGCAAATATATTCAACGGATTATTGTTCAGGGCATGCTTGACTATGACTGTGTACAATTTCAAGACATTCCAAGATACTTTTGGGGTCTTTTTTGACAAAAAAGTTAAGTCACTGCCTAAGTGCATGGATCGCTTTCCTGATTTTCAGAAATTCTTTAAAAATATTCCTTAAACGATATGCAAATATTTTCAACGGATTCTTGTTCAGGGCGTCGTTGACTATGACTGAGTACAATTTCAAGACATTCCAACATACTTGGAATGTCCAAGTGCATGGATCGCTTTCCTGATTTTCAAAAGTTCATTAAAAATATTCTTCAAGAGATATGCAAATATATTCAACGGATTCTTGTTCAGGGCATGCTTGACTATGACTGTGTACAATTTCAAGACATTCCAAGATACTTTTGGGGTCTTTTTTGAATAAAAAGTTAAGTCACTGCCTAAGTGCACAGACTTTCCTCATTTTCAAAAATTCATTAAAAATATTCCTTAAGAGATATGCAAATATTTTCAATTGATTCTTGTTCAGGGCGTCGTTGACTATGACTGAGTACAATTTCAAGACATTCCAACATACTTGGAATGTCCAAGTGCATGGATCGCTTTTCGGATTTTCAAAAATTCATTAAAAATATTCTTCAAGAGATATGCAAATATATTCAACGGATTCTTGTTCAGGGCATGCTTGACTATGACTGTGTACAATTTCAAGACATTCCAAGATACTTTTGGGGTCTTTTTTGACGAAAAAGTTAAGTCACTGCCTAAGTGCATGGATCGCTTTCCTGATTTTCAGAAATTCTTTAAAAATATTCCTTAAACGATATGCAAATATTTGCAACGGATTCTTGTTCAGGGCGTCGTTGACTATGACTGAGTACAATTTCAAGACATTCCAACATACTTGGAATGTCCAAGTGCATGGATCGCTTTCCTGATTTTCAAAAGTTCATTAAAAATATTCTTCAAGAGATATGCAAATATATTCAACGGATTCTTGTTCAGGGCATGCTTGACTATGACTGTGTACAATTTCAAGACATTCCAAGATACTTTTGGGGTCTTTTTTGAATAAAAAGTTAAGTCACTGCCTAAGTGCACAGACTTTCCTCATTTTCAAAAATTCATTAAAAATATTCCTTTAGAGATATGCAAATATTTTCAATTGATTCTTGTTCAGGGCGTCGTTGACTATGACTGAGTACAATTTCAAGACATTCCAACATACTTGGAATGTCCAAGTGCATGGATCGCTTTTCGGATTTTCAAAAATTCATTAAAAATATTCTTCAAGAGATATGCAAATATATTCAACGGATTCTTGTTCAGGGCATGCTTGACTATGACTGTGTACAATTTCAAGACATTCCAAGATACTTTTGGGGTCTTTTTTGACGAAAAAGTTAAGTCACTCCCTAAGTGCATGGATCGCTTTCCTGATTTTCAGAAATTCTTTAAAAATATTCCTTAAACGATATGCAAATATTTGCAACGGATTCTTGTTCAGGGCGTCGTTGACTATGACTGAGTACAATTTCAAGACATTCCAACATACTTGGAATGTCCAAGTGCATGGATCGCTTTCCTGATTTTCAAAAGTTCATTAAAAATATTCTTCAAGAGATATGCAAATATATTCAACGGATTCTTGTTCAGGGCATGCTTGACTATGACTGTGTACAATTTCAAGACATTCCAAGATACTTTTGGGGTCTTTTTTGAATAAAAAGTTAAGTCACTGCCTAAGTGCACAGACTTTCCTCATTTTCAAAAATTCATTAAAAATATTCCTTAAGAGATATGCAAATATTTTCAATTGATTCTTGTTCAGGGCGTCGTTGACTATGACTGAGTACAATTTCAAGACATTCCAACATACTTGGAATGTCCAAGTGCATGGATCGCTTTTCGGATTTTCAAAAATTCATTAAAAATATTCTTCAAGAGATATGCAAATATATTCAACGGATTCTTGTTCAGGGCATGCTTGACTATGACTGTGTACAATTTCAAGACATTCCAAGATACTTTTGGGGTCTTTTTTGACAAAAAAGTTAAGTCACTGCCTAAGTGCATGGATCGCTTTCCTGATTTTCAAAAATTCATTAAAAATATTCCTTAAGCGATATGCAAATATTTTCAACGGATTCTTGTTCAGGGCGTCGTTGACTATGACTGAGTACAATTTCAAGACATTCCAACATACTTGGAATGTCCAAGTGCATGGATCGCTTTCCTGATTTTCAAAAGTTCATTAAAAATATTCTTCAAGAGATATGCAAATATATTCAACGGATTCTTGTTCAGGGCATGCTTGACTATGACTGTGTACAATTTCAAGACATTCCAACATACTTGGAATGTCCAAGTGCATGGATCGCTTTTCGGATTTTCAAAAATTCATTAAAAATATTCTTCAAGAGATATGCAAATATATTCAACGGATTCTTGTTCAGGGCATGCTTGACTATGACTGTGTACAATTTCAAGACATTCCAAGATACTTTTGGGGTCTTTTTTGACGAAAAAGTTAAGTCACTGCCTAAGTGCATGGATCGCTTTCCTGATTTTCAGAAATTCTTTAAAAATATTCCTTAAACGATATGCAAATATTTGCAACGGATTCTTGTTCAGGGCGTCGTTGACTATGACTGAGTACAATTTCAAGACATTCCAACATACTTGGAATGTCCAAGTGCATGGATCGCTTTCCTGATTTTCAAAAGTTCATTAAAAATATTCTTCAAGAGATATGCAAATATATTCAACGGATTCTTGTTCAGGGCATGCTTGACTATGACTGTGTACAATTTCAAGACATTCCAAGATACTTTTGGGGTCTTTTTTGAATAAAAAGTTAAGTCACTGCCTAAGTGCACAGACTTTCCTCATTTTCAAAAATTCATTAAAAATATTCCTTAAGAGATATGCAAATATTTTCAATTGATTCTTGTTCAGGGCGTCGTTGACTATGACTGAGTACAATTTCAAGACATTCCAACATACTTGGAATGTCCAAGTGCATGGATCGCTTTTCGGATTTTCAAAAATTCATTAAAAATATTCTTCAAGAGATATGCAAATATATTCAACGGATTCTTGTTCAGGGCATGCTTGACTATGACTGTGTACAATTTCAAGACATTCCAAGATACTTTTGGGGTCTTTTTTGACAAAAAAGTTAAGTCACTGCCTAAGTGCATGGATCGCTTTCCTGATTTTCAAAAATTCATTAAAAATATTCCTTAAGCGATATGCAAATATTTTCAACGGATTCTTGTTCAGGGCGTCGTTGACTATGACTGAGTACAATTTCAAGACATTCCAACATACTTGGAATGTCCAAGTGCATGGATCGCTTTCCTGATTTTCAAAAGTTCATTAAAAATATTCTTCAAGAGATATGCAAATATATTCAACGGATTCTTGTTCAGGGCATGCTTGACTATGACTGTGTACAATTTCAAGACATTCCAACATACTTGGAATGTCCAAGTGCATGGATCGCTTTTCGGATTTTCAAAAATTCATTAAAAATATTCTTCAAGAGATATGCAAATATATTCAACGGATTCTTGTTCAGGGCATGCTTGACTATGACTGTGTACAATTTCAAGACATTCCAAGATACTTTTGGGGTCTTTTTTGACGAAAAAGTTAAGTCACTGCCTAAGTGCATGGATCGCTTTCCTGATTTTCAGAAATTCTTTAAAAATATTCCTTAAACGATATGCAAATATTTGCAACGGATTCTTGTTCAGGGCGTCGTTGACTATGACTGAGTACAATTTCAAGACATTCCAACATACTTGGAATGTCCAAGTGCATGGATCGCTTTCCTGATTTTCAAAAGTTCATTAAAAATATTCTTCAAGAGATATGCAAATATATTCAACGGATTCTTGTTCAGGGCATGCTTGACTATGACTGTGTACAATTTCAAGACATTCCAAGATACTTTTGGGGTCTTTTTTGAATAAAAAGTTAAGTCACTGCCTAAGTGCACAGACTTTCCTCATTTTCAAAAATTCATTAAAAATATTCCTTAAGAGATATGCAAATATTTTCAATTGATTCTTGTTCAGGGCGTCGTTGACTATGACTGAGTACAATTTCAAGACATTCCAACATACTTGGAATGTCCAAGTGCATGGATCGCTTTTCGGATTTTCAAAAATTCATTAAAAATATTCTTCAAGAGATATGCAAATATATTCAACGGATTCTTGTTCAGGGCATGCTTGACTATGACTGTGTACAATTTCAAGACATTCCAAGATACTTTTGGGGTCTTTTTTGACAAAAAAGTTAAGTCACTGCCTAAGTGCATGGATCGCTTTCCTGATTTTCAAAAATTCATTAAAAATATTCCTTAAGCGATATGCAAATATTTTCAACGGATTCTTGTTCAGGGCGTCGTTGACTATGACTGAGTACAATTTCAAGACATTCCAACATACTTGGAATGTCCAAGTGCATGGATCGCTTTCCTGATTTTCAAAAGTTCATTAAAAATATTCTTCAAGAGATATGCAAATATATTCAACGGATTCTTGTTCAGGGCATGCTTGACTATGACTGTGTACAATTTCAAGACATTCCAAGATACTTTTGGGGTCTTTTTTGACGAAAAAGTTAAGTCACTGCCTAAGTGCATGGATCGCTTTCCTGATTTTCAGAAATTCTTTAAAAATATTCCTTAAATGATATGCAAATATTTTCAACGGATTCTTGTTCAGGGCGTCGTTGACTATGACTGAGTACAATTTCAAGACATTCCAACATACTTGGAATGTCCAAGTGCATGGATCGCTTTCCTGATTTTCAAAAGTTCATTAAAAATATTCTTCAAGAGATATGCAAATATATTCAACGGATTCTTGTTCAGGGCATGCTTGACTATGACTGTGTACAATTTCAAGACATTCCAAGATACTTTTGGGGTCTTTTTTGAATAAAAAGTTAAGTCACTGCCTAAGTGCACAGACTTTCCTCATTTTCAAAAATTCATTAAAAATATTCCTTAAGAGATATGCAAATATTTTCAATTGATTCTTGTTCAGGGCGTCGTTGACTATGACTGAGTACAATTTCAAGACATTCCAACATACTTGGAATGTCCAAGTGCATGGATCGCTTTTCGGATTTTCAAAAATTCATTAAAAATATTCTTCAAGAGATATGCAAATATATTCAACGGATTCTTGTTCAGGGCATGCTTGACTATGACTGTGTACAATTTCAAGACATTCCAAGATACTTTTGGGGTCTTTTTTGACGAAAAAGTTAAGTCACTGCCTAAGTGCATGGATCGCTTTCCTGATTTTCAGAAATTCTTTAAAAATATTCCTTAAACGATATGCAAATATTTGCAACGGATTCTTGTTCAGGGCGTCGTTGACTATGACTGAGTACAATTTCAAGACATTCCAACATACTTGGAATGTCCAAGTGCATGGATCGCTTTCCTGATTTTCAAAAGTTCATTAAAAATATTCTTCAAGAGATATGCAAATATATTCAACGGATTCTTGTTCAGGGCATGCTTGACTATGACTGTGTACAATTTCAAGACATTCCAAGATACTTTTGGGGTCTTTTTTGAATAAAAAGTTAAGTCACTGCCTAAGTGCACAGACTTTCCTCATTTTCAAAAATTCATTAAAAATATTCCTTAAGAGATATGCAAATATTTTCAATTGATTCTTGTTCAGGGCGTCGTTGACTATGACTGAGTACAATTTCAAGACATTCCAACATACTTGGAATGTCCAAGTGCATGGATCGCTTTTCGGATTTTCAAAAATTCATTAAAAATATTCTTCAAGAGATATGCAAATATATTCAACGGATTCTTGTTCAGGGCATGCTTGTCTATGACTGTGTACAATTTCAAGACATTCCAAGATACTTTTGGGGTCTTTTTTGACAAAAAAGTTAAGTCACTGCCTAAGTGCATGGATCGCTTTCCTGATTTTCAAAAATTCATTAAAAATATTCCTTAAGCGATATGCAAATATTTTCAACGGATTCTTGTTCAGGGCGTCGTTGACTATGACTGAGTACAATTTCAAGACATTCCAACATACTTGGAATGTCCAAGTGCATGGATCGCTTTCCTGATTTTCAAAAGTTCATTAAAAATATTCTTCAAGAGATATGCAAATATATTCAACGGATTCTTGTTCAGGGCATGCTTGACTATGACTGTGTACAATTTCAAGACATTCCAAGATACTTTTGGGGTCTTTTTTGACGAAAAAGTTAAGTCACTGCCTAAGTGCATGGATCGCTTTCCTGATTTTCAGAAATTCTTTAAAAATATTCCTTAAATGATATGCAAATATTTTCAACGGATTCTTGTTCAGGGCGTCGTTGACTATGACTGAGTACAATTTCAAGACATTCCAACATACTTGGAATGTCCAAGTGCATGGATCGCTTTCCTGATTTTCAAAAGTTCATTAAAAATATTCTTCAAGAGATATGCAAATATATTCAACGGATTCTTGTTCAGGGCATGCTTGACTATGACTGTGTACAATTTCAAGACATTCCAGGATACTTTTGGGGTCTTTTTTGAATAAAAAGTTAAGTCACTGCCTAAGTGCACAGACTTTCCTCATTTTCAAAAATTCATTAAAAATATTCCTTAAGAGATATGCAAATATTTTCAATTGATTCTTGTTCAGGGCGTCGTTGACTATGACTGAGTACAATTTCAAGACATTCCAACATACTTGGAATGTCCAAGTGCATGGATCGCTTTTCGGATTTTCAAAAATTCATTAAAAATATTCTTCAAGAGATATGCAAATATATTCAACGGATTCTTGTTCAGGGCATGCTTGACTATGACTGTGTACAATTTCAAGACATTCCAAGATACTTTTGGGGTCTTTTTTGACAAAAAAGTTAAGTCACTGCCTAAGTGCATGGATCGCTTTTCTGATTTTCAAAAATTCATTAAAAATATTCCTTAAGCGATATGCAAATATTTTCAACGGATTCTTGTTCAGGGCGTCGTTGACTATGACTGAGTACAATTTCAAGACATTCCAACATACTTGGAATGTCCAAGTGCATGGATCGCTTTCCTGATTTTCAAAAGTTCATTAAAAATATTCTTCAAGAGATATGCAAATATATTCAACGGATTCTTGTTCAGGGCATGCTTGACTATGACTGTGTACAATTTCAAGACATTCCAAGATACCTTTGGGGTCTTTTTTGGATAAAAAGTTAAGTCACTGCCTAAGTGCACAGACTTTCATCATTTTCAAAAATTCATTAAAAATATTCCTTAAGCGATATGCAAATATTTTCAATGGATTCTTGTTCAGGGCGTCGTTGACTATGACTGAGTACAATTTCAAGACATTCCAACATACTTGGAATGTCCAAGTGCATGGATCGCTTTCCTGATTTTCAAAAGTTCATTAAAAATATTCTTCAAGAGATATGCAAATATATTCAACGGATTCTTGTTCAGGGCATGCTTGACTATGACTGTGTACAATTTCAAGACATTCCAAGATACTTTTGGGGTCTTTTTTGACGAAAAAGTTAAGTCACTGCCTAAGTGCATGGATCGCTTTCCTGATTTTCAGAAATTCTTTAAAAATATTCCTTAAACGATATGCAAATATTTTCAACGGATTCTTGTTCAGGGCGTCGTTGACTATGACTGAGTACAATTTCAAGACATTCCAACATACTTGGAATTTCCAAGTGCATGGATCGCTTTCCTGATTTTCAAAAGTTCATTAAAAATATTCTTCAAGAGATATGCAAATATATTCAACGGATTCTTGTTCAGGGCATGCTTGACTATGACTGTGTACAATTTCAAGACATTCCAGGATACTTTTGGGGTCTTTTTTGAATAAAAAGTTAAGTCACTGCCTAAGTGCTAAGACTTTCCTCATTTTCAAAAATTCATTAAAAATATTCCTTAAGAGATATGCAAATATTTTCAATTGATTCTTGTTCAGGGCGTCGTTGACTATGACTGAGTACAATTTCAAGACATTCCAACATACTTGGAATGTCCAAGTGCATGGATCGCTTTTCGGATTTTCAAAAATTCATTAAAAATATTCTTCAAGAGATATGCAAATATATTCAACGGATTCTTGTTCAGGGCATGCTTGACTATGACTGTGTACGATTTCAAGACATTCCAAGATACTTTTGGGGTCTTTTTTGACAAAAAAGTTAAGTCACTGCCTAAGTGCATGGATCGCTTTTCTGATTTTCAAAAATTCATTAAAAATATTCCTTAAGCGATATGCAAATATTTTCAACGGATTCTTGTTCAGGGCGTCGTTGACTATGACTGAGTACAATTTCAAAACATTCCAACATACTTGGAATGTCCAAGTGCATGGATAGCTTTCCTGATTTTCAAAAATTCATTAAAAATATTCTTCAAGAGATATGCAAATATATTCAACGGATTCTTGTTCAGGGCATGCTTGACTATGACTGTGTACAATTTCAAGACATTCCAAGATACTTTTGGGGTCTTTTTTGACGAAAAAGTTAAGTCACTGCCTAAGTGCATGGATCGCTTTCCTGATTTTCAAAAATTCATTAAAAATATTCCTTAAGCGATATGCAAATATTTTCAACGGATTCTTGTTCAGGGCGTCGTTGACTATGACTGAGTACAATTTCAAGACATTCCAACATACTTGGAATGTCCAAGTGCATGGATCGCTTTCCTGATTTTCAAAAGTTCATTAAAAATATTCTTCAAGAGATATGCAAATATATTCAACGGATTCTTGTTCAGGGCATGCTTGACTATGACTGTGTACAATTTCAAGACATTCCAAGATACTTTTGGGGTCTTTTTTGAATAAAAAGTTAAGTCACTGCCTAAGTGCACAGACTTTCCTCATTTTCAAAAATTCATTAAAAATATTCCTTAAGAGATATGCAAATATTTTCAATGGATTCTTGTTCAGGGCGTTGTTGACTATGACTGAGTACAATTTCAAGACATTCCAACATACTTGGAATGTCCAAGTGCATGGATCGCTTTCCGGATTTTCAAAAATTCATTAAAAATATTCTTCAAGAGATATGCAAATATATTCAACGGATTCTTGTTCAGGGCATGCTTGACTATGACTGTGTACAATTTCAAGACATTCCAAGATACTTTTGGGGTCTTTTTTGACGAAAAAGTTAAGTCACTGCCTAAGTGCATGGATCGCTTTCCTGATTTTCAGAAATTCTTTAAAAATATTCCTTAAACGATATGCAAATATTTTCAACGGATTCTTGTTCAGGGCGTCGTTGACTATGACTGAGTACAATTTCAAGACATTCCAACATACTTGGAATGTCCAAGTGCATGGATCGCTATCCTGATTTTCAAAAGTTCATTAAAAATATTCTTCAAGAGATATGCAAATATATTCAACGGATTCTTGTTCAGGGCATGCTTGACTATGACTGTGTACAATTTCAAGACATTCCAAGATACTTTTGGGGTCTTTTTTGAATAAAAAGTTAAGTCACTGCCTAAGTGCACAGACTTTCATCATTTTCAAAAATTCATTAAAAATATTCCTTAAGAGATATGCAAATATTTTCAATTGATTCTTGTTCAGGGCGTCGTTGACTATGACTGAGTACAATTTCAAGACATTCCAACATACTTGGAATGTCCAAGTGCATGGATCGCTTTTCGGATTTTCAAAAATTCATTAAAAATATTCTTCAAGAGATATGCAAATATATTCAACGGATTCTTGTTCAGGGCACGCTTGACTATGACTGTGTACAATTTCAAGACATTCCAAGATACTTTTGGGGTCTTTTTTGACAAAAAAGTTAAGTCACTGCCTAAGTGCATGGATCGCTTTCCTGATTTTCAAAAATTCATTAAAAATATTGCTTAAGCGATATGCAAATATTTTCAATTGATTCTTGTTCAGGGCGTCGTTGACTATGACTGAGTACAATTTCAAGACATTCCAACATACTTGGAATGTCCAAGTGCATGGATCGCTTTTCGGATTTTCAAAAATTCATTTAAAATATTCTTCAAGAGATATGCAAATATATTCAACGGATTCTTGTTCAGGGCATGCTTGACTATGACTGTGTACAATTTCAAGACATTCCAAGATACTTTTGGGGTCTTTTTTGACAAAAAAGTTAAGTCACTGCCTAAGTGCATGGATCGCTTTCCTGATTTTCAAAAATTCATTAAAAATATTCCTTAAGCGATATGCAAATATTTTCAACGGATTCTTGTTCAGGGCGTCGTTGACTATGACTGAGTACAATTTCAAGACATTCCAACATACTTGGAATGTCCAAGTGCATGGATCGCTTTTCGGATTTTCAAAAATTCATTAAAAATATTCTTCAAGAGATATGCAAATATATTCAACGGATTCTTGTTCAGGGCATGCTTGACTATGACTGTGTACAATTTCAAGACATTCCAAGATACTTTTGGGGTCTTTTTTGACGAAAAAGTTAAGTCACTGCCTAAGTGCATGGATCGCTTTCCTGATTTTCAAAAATTCATTAAAAATATTCCTTAAGCGATATGCAAATATTTTCAACGGATTCTTGTTCAGGGCGTCGTTGACTATGACTGAGTACAATTTCAAGACATTCCAACATACTTGGAATGTCCAAGTGCATGGATCGCTTTCCGGATTTTCAAAAGTTCATTAAAAATATTCTTCAAGAGATATGCAAATATATTCAACGGATTCTTATTCAGGGCATGCTTGACTATGACTGTGTACAATTTCAAGACATTCCAATTTACTTTTGGGGTTTTTTTTGAAAAAAAAGTCAAGTCACTAAGTGCATCAGGACAAATGGATCGTTTCCTTCGTCTCACCTGATATCCTGCTGTGTGATCCACGGTGTCCAAACGTTCGTTTCCAGCGACTGGACGACATGGATGAACTCCTGCAGCTTTAATTCTTTAAAAACAACCCAAAAACATCAAAAGTTAAGTCACTGCCTAAGTGCATGGATCGCTTTCCTGATTTTCAAAAATTCATTAAAAATATTCCTCAATAGATATGCAAATATATTCAACGGATTCTTGTTCAGGGCATGCTTGACTATGACTGTGTACAATTTCAAGACATTCCAAGATACTTTTGGGGTCTTTTTTGAAAAAAAAGTCAAGTCACTAAGTGCATCAGGGCAAATGGATCGTTTCCTCCGTCTCACCTTATTTCCTGCTGTGTGATCCATGGTGTCCAAACGTTTGTTTCCAGTGACTGGGCGACATGGATGAACTCCTGCAGCTTTAATGCTTTTAAAGCAAACCAAAAACATCAAAAGTTAAGTCACTGCCTAAGTGCATGGATCGCTTTCCTAATTTTCAAAAATTCATTAAAAATATTCCTTAAGAGATATGCAAATATTTTCAATTGATTCTTGTTCAGGGCGTCGTTGACTATGACTGAGTACAATTTCAAGACATTCCAACATACTTGGAATGTCCAAGTGCATGGATCGCTTTTCGGATTTTCAAAAATTCATTAAAAATATTCTTCAAGAGATATGCAAATATATTCAACGGATTCTTGTTCAGGGCATGCTTGACTATGACTGTGTACAATTTCAAGACATTCCAAGATACTTTTGGGGTCTTTTTTGAATAAAAAGTTAAGTCACTGCCTAAGTGCATGGATCGCTTTCCTGATTTTCAAAAATTCATTAAAAATATTCCTTAAGCGATATGCAAATATTTTCAACGGATTCTTGTTCAGGGCGTCGTTGACTATGACTGAGTACAATTTCAAGACATTCCAACATACTTGGAATGTCCAAGTGCATGGATCGCTTTCCTGATTTTCAAAAGTTCATTAAAAATATTCTTCAAGAGATATGCAAATATATTCAACGGATTCTTGTTCAAGGCATGCTTGACTATGACTGTGTACAATTTCAAGACATTCCAAGATACCTTTGGGGTCTTTTTTGGATAAAAAGTTAAGTCACTGCCTAAGTGCACAGACTTTCATCATTTTCAAAACTTCATTAAAAATATTCCTTAAGAGATATGCAAATATTTTCAATGGATTCTTGTTCAGGGCGTCGTTGACTATGACCGAGTACAATTTCAAGACATTCCAACATACTTGGAATGTCCAAGTGCATGGATCGCTTTCCGGATTTTCAAAAATTCATTAAAAATATTCTTCAAGAGATATGCAAATATATTCAACGGATTCTTGTTCAGGGCATGCTTGACTATGACTGTGTACAATTTCAAGACATTCCAAGATACTTTTGGGGTCTTTTTTGACGAAAAAGTTAAGTCACTGCCAAAGTGCATGGATCGCTTTCCTGATTTTCAGAAATTCTTTAAAAATATTCCTTAAACGATATGCAAATATTTTCAACGGATTCTTGTTCAGGGCGTCGTTGACTATGACTGAGTACAATTTCAAGACATTCCAACATACTTGGAATGTCCAAGTGCATGGATCGCTTTCCTGATTTTCAAAAGTTCATTAAAAATATTCTTCAAGAGATATGCAAATATATTCAACGGATTCTTGTTCAGGGCATGCTTGACTATGACTGTGTACAATTTCAAGACATTCCAAGATACTTTTGGGGTCTTTTTTGAATAAAAAGTTAAGTCACTGCCTAAGTGCACAGACTTTCCTCATTTTCAAAAATTCATTAAAAATATTCCTTAAGAGATATGCAAATATTTTCAATTGATTCTTGTTCAGGGCGTCGTTGACTATGACTGAGTACAATTTCAAGACATTCCAACATACTTGGAATGTCCAAGTGCATGGATCGCTTTTCGGATTTTCAAAAATTCATTAAAAATATTCTTCAAGAGATATGCAAATATATTCAACGGATTCTTGTTCAGGGCATGCTTGACTATGACTGTGTACAATTTCAAGACATTCCAAGATACTTTTGGGGTCTTTTTTGACGAAAAAGTTAAGTCACTGCCTAAGTGCATGGATCGCTTTCCTGATTTTCAGAAATTCTTTAAAAATATACCTTAAACGATATGCAAATATTTTCAACGGATTCTTGTTCAGGGCGTCGTTAACTATGACTGAGTACAATTTCAAGACATTCCAACATACTTGGAATGTCCTTGTGCATGGATCGCTTTCCTGATTTTCAAAAGTTCATTAAAAATATTCTTCAAGAGATATGCAAATATATTCAACGGATTCTTGTTCAGGGCATGCTTGACTATGACTGTGTACAATTTCAAGACATTCCAAGATACCTTTGGGGTCTTTTTTGAATAAAAAGTTAAGTCACTGCCTAAGTGCACAGACTTTCATCATTTTCAAAAATTCATTAAAAATATTCCTTAAGAGATATGCAAATATTTTCAATGGATTCTTGTTCAGGGCGTCGTTGACTATGACCGAGAACAATTTCAAGACATTCCAACATACTTGGAATGTCCAAGTGCATGGATCGCTTTCCGGATTTTCAAAAATTCATTAAAAATATTCTTCAAGAGATATGCAAATATATTCAACGGATTCTTGTTCAGGGCATTCTTGACTATGACTGTGTACAATTTCAAGACATTCCAAGATACTTTTGGGGTCTTTTTTGACGAAAAAGTTAAGTCACTGCCTAAGTGCATGGATCGCTTTCCTGATTTTCAGAAATTCTTTAAAAATATTCCTTAAACGATATGCAAATATTTTCAACGGATTCTTGTTCAGGGCGTCGTTGACTATGACTGAGTACAATTTCAAGACATTCCAACATACTTGGAATGTCCAAGTGCATGGATCGCTTTCCTGATTTTCAAAAGTTCATTTAAAATATTCTTCAAGAGATATGCAAATATATTCAACGGATTCTTGTTCAGGGCATGCTTGACTATGACTGTGTACAATTTCAAGACATTCCAAGATACTTTTGGGGTCTTTTTTGAATAAAAAGTTAAGTCACTGCCTAAGTGCACAGACTTTCCTCATTTTCAAAAATTCATTAAAAATATTCCTTAAGAGATATGCAAATATTTTCAATAGATTCTTGTTCAGGGCGTCGTTGACTATGACTGAGTACAATTTCAAGACATTCCAACTTACTTGGAATGTCCAAGTGCATGGATAGCTTTCCGGATTTTCAAAAATTCATTAAAAATATTCTTCAAGAGATATGCAAATATATTCAACGGATTCTTGTTCAGGGCATGCTTGACTATGACTGTGTACAATTTCAAGACATTCCAAGATACTTTTGGGGTCTTTTTTGACGAAAAAGTTAAGTCACTGCCTAAGTACATGGATCGCTTTCCTGATTTTCAAAAATTCATTAAAAATATTCCTTAAGCGATATGCAAATATTTTCAACGGATTCTTGTTCAGGGCGTCGTTGACTATGACTGAGTACAATTTCAAGACATTCCAACATACTTTGAATGTCCAAGTGCATGGATCGCGTTCCTGATTTTCAAAAGTTCATTAAAAATATTCTTCAAGAGATATGCAAATATATTCAACGGATTCTTGTTCAGGGCATGCTTGACTATGACTGTGTACAATTTCAAGACATTCCAAGATACTTTTGGGGTCTTTTTTGAATAAAAAGTTAAGTCACTGCCTAAGTGCACAGACTTTCATCATTTTCAAAAATTCATTAAAAATATTCCTTAAGAGATATGCAAATATTTTCAATGGATTCTTGTTCAGGGCGTCGTTGACTATGACCGAGTACAATTTCAAGACATTCCAACATACTTGGAATGTCCAAGTGCATGGATCGCTTTCCGGATTTTCAAAAATTCATTAAAAATATTCTTCAAAGATATGCAAATATATTCAACGGATTCTTGTTCAGGGCATGCTTGACTATGACTGTGTACAATTTCAAGACATTCCAAGATACTTTTGGGGTCTTTTTTGAATAAAAAGTTAAGTCACTGCCTAAGTGCACAGACTTTCCTCATTTTCAAAAATTCATTAAAAATATTCCTTAAGAGATATGCAAATATTTTCAATTGATTCTTGTTCAGGGCGTCGTTGACTATGACTGAGTACAATTTCAAGACATTCCAACATACTTGGAATGTCCAAGTGCATGGATCGCTTTTCGGATTTTCAAAAATTCATTAAAAATATTCTTCAAGAGATATGCAAATATATTCAACGGATTCTTGTTCAGGGCATGCTTGACTATGACTGTGTACAATTTCAAGACATTCCAAGATACTTTTGGGGTCTTTTTTGACGAAAAAGTTAAGTCACTGCCTAAGTGCATGGATCGCTTTCCTGATTTTCAGAAATTCTTTAAAAATATACCTTAAACGATATGCAAATATTTTCAACGGATTCTTGTTCAGGGCGTCGTTGACTATGACTGAGTACAATTTCAAGACATTCCAACATACTTGGAATGTCCAAGTGCATGGATCGCTTTTCGGATTTTCAAAAATTCATTAAAAATATTCTTCAAGAGATATGCAAATATATTCAACGGATTCTTGTTCAGGGCATGCTTGACTATGACTGTGTACAATTTCAAGACATTCCAAGATACCTTTGGGGTCTTTTTTGAATAAAAAGTTAAGTCACTGCCTAAGTGCACAGACTTTCATCATTTTCAAAAATTCATTAAAAATATTCCTTAAGAGATATGCAAATATTTTCAATGGATTCTTGTTCAGGGCGTCGTTGACTATGACCGAGAACAATTTCAAGACATTCCAACATACTTGGAATGTCCAAGTGCATGGATCGCTTTCCGGATTTTCAAAAATTCATTAAAAATATTCTTCAAGAGATATGCAAATATATTCAACGGATTCTTGTTCAGGGCATTCTTGACTATGACTGTGTACAATTTCAAGACATTCCAAGATACTTTTGGGGTCTTTTTTGACGAAAAAGTTAAGTCACTGCCTAAGTGCATGGATCGCTTTCCTGATTTTCAGAAATTCTTTAAAAATATTCCTTAAACGATATGCAAATATTTTCAACGGATTCTTGTTCAGGGCGTCGTTGACTATGACTGAGTACAATTTCAAGACATTCCAACATACTTGGAATGTCCAAGTGCATGGATCGCTTTCCTGATTTTCAAAAGTTCATTTAAAATATTCTTCAAGAGATATGCAAATATATTCAACGGATTCTTGTTCAGGGCATGCTTGACTATGACTGTGTACAATTTCAAGACATTCCAAGATACTTTTGGGGTCTTTTTTGAATAAAAAGTTAAGTCACTGCCTAAGTGCACAGACTTTCATCATTTTCAAAAATTCATTAAAAATATTCCTTAAGAGATATGCAAATATTTTCAATGGATTCTTGTTCAGGGCGTCGTTGACTATGACCGAGTACAATTTCAAGACATTCCAACATACTTGGAATGTCCAAGTGCATGGATCGCTTTCCGGATTTTCAAAAATTCATTAAAAATATTCTTCAAAGATATGCAAATATATTCAACGGATTCTTGTTCAGGGCATGCTTGACTATGACTGTGTACAATTTCAAGACATTCCAAGATACTTTTGGGGTCTTTTTTGAATAAAAAGTTAAGTCACTGCCTAAGTGCACAGACTTTCCTCATTTTCAAAAATTCATTAAAAATATTCCTTAAGAGATATGCAAATATTTTCAATTGATTCTTGTTCAGGGCGTCGTTGACTATGACTGAGTACAATTTCAAGACATTCCAACATACTTGGAATGTCCAAGTGCATGGATCGCTTTTCGGATTTTCAAAAATTCATTAAAAATATTCTTCAAGAGATATGCAAATATATTCAACGGATTCTTGTTCAGGGCATGCTTGACTATGACTGTGTACAATTTCAAGACATTCCAAGATACTTTTGGGGTCTTTTTTGACGAAAAAGTTAAGTCACTGCCTAAGTGCATGGATCGCTTTCCTGATTTTCAGAAATTCTTTAAAAATATACCTTAAACGATATGCAAATATTTTCAACGGATTCTTGTTCAGGGCGTCGTTGACTATGACTGAGTACAATTTCAAGACATTCCAACATACTTGGAATGTCCAAGTGCATGGATCGCTTTTCGGATTTTCAAAAATTCATTAAAAATATTCTTCAAGAGATATGCAAATATATTCAACGGATTCTTGTTCAGGGCATGCTTGACTATGACTGTGTACAATTTCAAGACATTCCAAGATACCTTTGGGGTCTTTTTTGAATAAAAAGTTAAGTCACTGCCTAAGTGCACAGACTTTCATCATTTTCAAAAATTCATTAAAAATATTCCTTAAGAGATATGCAAATATTTTCAATGGATTCTTGTTCAGGGCGTCGTTGACTATGACCGAGAACAATTTCAAGACATTCCAACATACTTGGAATGTCCAAGTGCATGGATCGCTTTCCGGATTTTCAAAAATTCATTAAAAATATTCTTCAAGAGATATGCAAATATATTCAACGGATTCTTGTTCAGGGCATTCTTGACTATGACTGTGTACAATTTCAAGACATTCCAAGATACTTTTGGGGTCTTTTTTGACGAAAAAGTTAAGTCACTGCCTAAGTGCATGGATCGCTTTCCTGATTTTCAGAAATTCTTTAAAAATATTCCTTAAACGATATGCAAATATTTTCAACGGATTCTTGTTCAGGGCGTCGTTGACTATGACTGAGTACAATTTCAAGACATTCCAACATACTTGGAATGTCCAAGTGCATGGATCGCTTTCCTGATTTTCAAAAGTTCATTTAAAATATTCTTCAAGAGATATGCAAATATATTCAACGGATTCTTGTTCAGGGCATGCTTGACTATGACTGTGTACAATTTCAAGACATTCCAAGATACTTTTGGGGTCTTTTTTGAATAAAAAGTTAAGTCACTGCCTAAGTGCACAGACTTTCATCATTTTCAAAAATTCATTAAAAATATTCCTTAAGAGATATGCAAATATTTTCAATGGATTCTTGTTCAGGGCGTCGTTGACTATGACCGAGTACAATTTCAAGACATTCCAACATACTTGGAATGTCCAAGTGCATGGATCGCTTTCCGGATTTTCAAAAATTCATTAAAAATATTCTTCAAAGATATGCAAATATATTCAACGGATTCTTGTTCAGGGCATTCTTGACTATGACTGTGTACAATTTCAAGACATTCCAAGATACTTTTGGGGTCTTTTTTGACGAAAAAGTTAAGTCACTGCCTAAGTGCATGGATCGCTTTCCTGATTTTCAGAAATTCTTTAAAAATATTCCTTAAACGATATGCAAATATTTTCAACGGATTCTTGTTCAGGGCGTCGTTGACTATGACTGAGTACAATTTCAAGACATTCCAACATACTTGGAATGTCCAAGTGCATGGATCGCTTTCCTGATTTTCAAAAGTTCATTAAAAATATTCTTCAAGAGATATGCAAATATATTCAACGGATTCTTGTTCAGGGCATGCTTGACTATGACTGTGTACAATTTCAAGACATTCCAAGATACTTTTGGGGTCTTTTTTGAATAAAAAGTTAAGTCACTGCCTAAGTGCACAGACTTTCATCATTTTCAAAAATTCATTAAAAATATTCCTTAAGAGATATGCAAATATTTTCAATGGATTCTTGTTCAGGGCGTCGTTGACTATGACTGAGTACAATTTCAAGACATTCCAACATACTTGGAATGTCCAAGTGCATGGATCGCTTTCCGGATTTTCAAAAATTCATTAAAAATATTCTTCAAGAGATATGCAAATATATTCAACGGATTCTTGTTCAGGGCATGCTTGACTATGACTGTGTACAATTTCAAGACATTCCAAGATACTTTTGGGGTCTTTTTTGACGAAAAAGTTAAGTCACTGCCAAAGTGCATGGATCGCTTTCCTGATTTTCAGAAATTCTTTAAAAATATTCCTTAAACGATATGCAAATATTTTCAACGGATTCTTGTTCAGGGCGTCGTTGACTATGACTGAGTACAATTTCAAGACATTCCAACATACTTGGAATGTCCAAGTGCATGGATCGCTTTCCTGATTTTCAAAAGTTCATTAAAAATATTCTTCAAGAGATATGCAAATATATTCAACGGATTCTTGTTCAGGGCATGCTTGACTATGACTGTGTACAATTTCAAGACATTCCAAGATACTTTTGGGGTCTTTTTTGAATAAAAAGTTAAGTCACTGCCTAAGTGCACAGACTTTCCTCATTTTCAAAAATTCATTAAAAATATTCCTTAAGAGATATGCAAATATTTTCAATTGATTCTTGTTCAGGGCGTCGTTGACTATGACTGAGTACAATTTCAAGACATTCCAACATACTTGGAATGTCCAAGTGCATGGATCGCTTTTCGGATTTTCAAAAATTCATTAAAAATATTCTTCAAGAGATATGCAAATATATTCAACGGATTCTTGTTCAGGGCATGCTTGACTATGACTGTGTACAATTTCAAGACATTCCAAGATACTTTTGGGGTCTTTTTTGACGAAAAAGTTAAGTCACTGCCTAAGTGCATGGATCGCTTTCCTGATTTTCAGAAATTCTTTAAAAATATACCTTAAACGATATGCAAATATTTTCAACGGATTCTTGTTCAGGGCGTCGTTGACTATGACTGAGTACAATTTCAAGACATTCCAACATACTTGGAATGTCCAAGTGCATGGATCGCTTTTCGGATTTTCAAAAATTCATTAAAAATATTCTTCAAGAGATATGCAAATATATTCAACGGATTCTTGTTCAGGGCATGCTTGACTATGACTGTGTACAATTTCAAGACATTCCAAGATACTTTTGGGGTCTTTTTTGACGAAAAAGTTAAGTCACTGCCTAAGTGCATGGATGGCTTTCCTGATTTTCAGAAATTCTTTAAAAATATACCTTAAACGATATGCAAATATTTTCAACGGATTCTTGTTCAGGGCGTCGTTAACTATGACTGAGTACAATTTCAAGACATTCCAACATACTTGGAATGTCCTTGTGCATGGATCGCTTTCCTGATTTTCAAAAGTTCATTAAAAATATTCTTCAAGAGATATGCAAATATATTCAACGGATTCTTGTTCAGGGCATGCTTGACTATGACTGTGTACAATTTCAAGACATTCCAAGATACCTTTGGGGTCTTTTTTGAATAAAAAGTTAAGTCACTGCCTAAGTGCACAGACTTTCATCATTTTCAAAAATTCATTAAAAATATTCCTTAAGAGATATGCAAATATTTTCAATGGATTCTTGTTCAGGGCGTCGTTGACTATGACCGAGAACAATTTCAAGACATTCCAACATACTTGGAATGTCCAAGTGCATGGATCGCTTTCCGGATTTTCAAAAATTCATTAAAAATATTCTTCAAGAGATATGCAAATATATTCAACGGATTCTTGTTCAGGGCATTCTTGACTATGACTGTGTACAATTTCAAGACATTCCAAGATACTTTTGGGGTCTTTTTTGACGAAAAAGTTAAGTCACTGCCTAAGTGCATGGATCGCTTTCCTGATTTTCAGAAATTCTTTAAAAATATTCCTTAAACGATATGCAAATATTTTCAACGGATTCTTGTTCAGGGCGTCGTTGACTATGACTGAGTACAATTTCAAGACATTCCAACATACTTGGAATGTCCAAGTGCATGGATCGCTTTCCTGATTTTCAAAAGTTCATTTAAAATATTCTTCAAGAGATATGCAAATATATTCAACGGATTCTTGTTCAGGGCATGCTTGACTATGACTGTGTACAATTTCAAGACATTCCAAGATACTTTTGGGGTCTTTTTTGAATAAAAAGTTAAGTCACTGCCTAAGTGCACAGACTTTCCTCATTTTCAAAAATTCATTAAAAATATTCCTTAAGAGATATGCAAATATTTTCAATAGATTCTTGTTCAGGGCGTCGTTGACTATGACTGAGTACAATTTCAAGACATTCCAACTTACTTGGAATGTCCAAGTGCATGGATAGCTTTCCGGATTTTCAAAAATTCATTAAAAATATTCTTCAAGAGATATGCAAATATATTCAACGGATTCTTGTTCAGGGCATGCTTGACTATGACTGTGTACAATTTCAAGACATTCCAAGATACTTTTGGGGTCTTTTTTGACGAAAAAGTTAAGTCACTGCCTAAGTACATGGATCGCTTTCCTGATTTTCAAAAATTCATTAAAAATATTCCTTAAGCGATATGCAAATATTTTCAACGGATTCTTGTTCAGGGCGTCGTTGACTATGACTGAGTACAATTTCAAGACATTCCAACATACTTTGAATGTCCAAGTGCATGGATCGCGTTCCTGATTTTCAAAAGTTCATTAAAAATATTCTTCAAGAGATATGCAAATATATTCAACGGATTCTTGTTCAGGGCATGCTTGACTATGACTGTGTACAATTTCAAGACATTCCAGGATACTTTTGGGGTCTTTTTTGAATAAAAAGTTAAGTCACTGCCTAAGTGCATGGATCGCTTTCCTGATTTTCAAAAATTCATTAAAAATATTCTTCAAGAGATATGCAAATATATTCAACGGATTCTTGTTCAGGGCATGCTTGACTATGACTGTGTACAATTTCAAGACATTCCAAGATACTTTTGGGGTCTTTTTTGAATAAAAAGTTAAGTCACTGCCTAAGTGCACAGACTTTCATCATTTTCAAAAATTCATTAAAAATATTCCTTAAGAGATATGCAAATATTTTCAATTGATTCTTGTTCAGGGCGTCGTTGACTATGACCGAGTACAATTTCAAGACTTTCCAACATACTTGGAATGTCCAAGTGCATGGATCGCTTTCCGGATTTTCAAAAATTCATTAAAAATATTCTTCAAGAGATATGCAAATATATTCAACGGATTCTTGTTCAGGGCATGCTTGACTATGACTGTGTACAATTTCAAGACATTCCAAGATACTTTTGGGGTCTTTTTTGACGAAAAAGTTAAGTCACTGCCTAAGTGCATGGATCGCTTTCCTGATTTTCAGAAATTCTTTAAAAATATTCCTTAAACGATATGCAAATATTTTCAACGGATTCTTGTTCAGGGCGTCGTTGACTATGACTGAGTACAATTTCAAGACATTCCAACATACTTTGAATGTCCAAGTGCATGGATCGCTTTCCTGATTTTCAAAAGTTCATTAAAAATATTCTTCAAGAGATATGCAAATATATTCAACGGATTCTTGTTCAGGGCATGCTTGACTATGACTGTGTACAATTTCAAGACATTCCAAGATACTTTTGGGGTCTTTTTTGACGAAAAAGTTAAGTCACTGCCTAAGTACATGGATCGCTTTCCTGATTTTCAAAAATTCATTAAAAATATTCCTTAAGCGATATGCAAATATTTTCAACGGATTCTTGTTCAGGGCGTCGTTGACTATGACTGAGTACAATTTCAAGACATTCCAACATACTTTGAATGTCCAAGTGCATGGATCGCGTTCCTGATTTTCAAAAGTTCATTAAAAATATTCTTCAAGAGATATGCAAATATATTCAACGGATTCTTGTTCAGGGCATGCTTGACTATGACTGTGTACAATTTCAAGACATTCCAAGATACTTTTGGGGTCTTTTTTGAATAAAAAGTTAAGTCACTGCCTAAGTGCACAGACTTTCATCATTTTCAAAAATTCATTAAAAATATTCCTTAAGAGATATGCAAATATTTTCAATTGATTCTTGTTCAGGGCGTCGTTGACTATGACTGAGTACAATTTCAAGACATTCCAACATACTTGGAATGTCCAAGTGCATGGATCGCTTTTCGGATTTTCAAAAATTCATTAAAAATATTCTTCAAGAGATATGCAAATATATTCAACGGATTCTTGTTCAGGGCATGCTTGACTATGACTGTGTACAATTTCAAGACATTCCAAGATACTTTTGGGGTCTTTTTTGACGAAAAAGTTAAGTCACTGCCTAAGTGCATGGATCGCTTTCCTGATTTTCAGAAATTCTTTAAAAATATAGCTTAAACGATATGCAAATATTTTCAACGGATTCTTGTTCAGGGCGTCGTTAACTATGACTGAGTACAATTTCAAGACATTCCAACATACTTGGAATGTCCTTGTGCATGGATCGCTTTCCTGATTTTCAAAAGTTCATTAAAAATATTCTTCAAGAGATATGCAAATATTTTCAACGGATTCTTGTTCAGGGCATGCTTGACTATGACTGTGTACAATTTCAAGACATTCCAAGATACCTTTGGGGTCTTTTTTGAATAAAAAGTTAAGTCACTGCCTAAGTGCACAGACTTTCATCATTTTCAAAAATTCATTAAAAATATTCCTTAAGAGATATGCAAATATTTTCAATGGATTCTTGTTCAGGGCGTCGTTGACTATGACCGAGAACAATTTCAAGACATTCCAACATACTTGGAATGTCCAAGTGCATGGATCGCTTTCCGGATTTTCAAAAATTCATTAAAAATATTCTTCAAGAGATATGCAAATATATTCAACGGATTCTTGTTCAGGGCATTCTTGACTATGACTGTGTACAATTTCAAGACATTCCAAGATACTTTTGGGGTCTTTTTTGACGAAAAAGTTAAGTCACTGCCTAAGTGCATGGATCGCTTTCCTGATTTTCAGAAATTCTTTAAAAATATTCCTTAAACGATATGCAAATATTTTCAACGGATTCTTGTTCAGGGCGTCGTTGACTATGACTGAGTACAATTTCAAGACATTCCAACATACTTGGAATGTCCAAGTGCATGGATCGCTTTCCTGATTTTCAAAAGTTCATTTAAAATATTCTTCAAGAGATATGCAAATATATTCAACGGATTCTTGTTCAGGGCATGCTTGACTATGACTGTGTACAATTTCAAGACATTCCAAGATACTTTTGGGGTCTTTTTTGAATAAAAAGTTAAGTCACTGCCTAAGTGCACAGACTTTCCTCATTTTCAAAAATTCATTAAAAATATTCCTTAAGAGATATGCAAATATTTTCAATAGATTCTTGTTCAGGGCGTCGTTGACTATGACTGAGTACAATTTCAAGACATTCCAAATTACTTGGAATGTCCAAGTGCATGGATAGCTTTCCGGATTTTCAAAAATTCATTAAAAATATTCTTCAAGAGATATGCAAATATATTCAACGGATTCTTGTTCAGGGCATGCTTGACTATGACTGTGTACAATTTCAAGACATTCCAAGATACTTTTGGGGTCTTTTTTGACGAAAAAGTTAAGTCACTGCCTAAGTACATGGATCGCTTTCCTGATTTTCAAAAATTCATTAAAAATATTCCTTAAGCGATATGCAAATATTTTCAACGGATTCTTGTTCAGGGCGTCGTTGACTATGACTGAGTACAATTTCAAGACATTCCAACATACTTTGAATGTCCAAGTGCATGGATCGCGTTCCTGATTTTCAAAAGTTCATTAAAAATATTCTTCAAGAGATATGCAAATATATTCAACGGATTCTTGTTCAGGGCATGCTTGACTATGACTGTGTACAATTTCAAGACATTCCAAGATACTTTTGGGGTCTTTTTTGACGAAAAAGTTAAGTCACTGCCTAAGTGCATGGATCGCTTTCCTGATTTTCAGAAATTCTTTAAAAATATTCCTTAAACGATATGCAAATATTTTCAACGGATTCTTGTTCAGGGCGTCGTTGACTATGACTGAGTACAATTTCAAGACATTCCAACATACTTGGAATGTCCAAGTGCATGGATCGCTTTCCTGATTTTCAAAAGTTCATTAAAAATATTCTTCAAGAGATATGCAAATATATTCAACGGATTCTTGTTCAGGGCATGCTTGACTATGACTGTGTACAATTTCAAGACATTCCAAGATACTTTTGGGGTCTTTTTTGAATAAAAAGTTAAGTCACTGCCTAAGTGCACAGACTTTCATCATTTTCAAAAATTCATTAAAAATATTCCTTAAGAGATATGCAAATATTTTCAATGGATTCTTGTTCAGGGCGTCGTTGACTATGACCGAGTACAATTTCAAGACATTCCAACATACTTGGAATGTCCAAGTGCATGGATCGCTTTCCGGATTTTCAAAAATTCATTAAAAATATTCTTCAAAGATATGCAAATATATTCAACGGATTCTTGTTCAGGGCATTCTTGACTATGACTGTGTACAATTTCAAGACATTCCAAGATACTTTTGGGGTCTTTTTTGACGAAAAAGTTAAGTCACTGCCTAAGTGCATGGATCGCTTTCCTGATTTTCAGAAATTCTTTAAAAATATTCCTTAAACGATATGCAAATATTTTCAACGGATTCTTGTTCAGGGCGTCGTTGACTATGACTGAGTACAATTTCAAGACATTCCAACATACTTGGAATGTCCAAGTGCATGGATCGCTTTCCTGATTTTCAAAAGTTCATTAAAAATATTCTTCAAGAGATATGCAAATATATTCAACGGATTCTTGTTCAGGGCATGCTTGACTATGACTGTGTACAATTTCAAGACATTCCAAGATACTTTTGGGGTCTTTTTTGAATAAAAAGTTAAGTCACTGCCTAAGTGCACAGACTTTCATCATTTTCAAAAATTCATTAAAAATATTCCTTAAGAGATATGCAAATATTTTCAATGGATTCTTGTTCAGGGCGTCGTTGACTATGACTGAGTACAATTTCAAGACATTCCAACATACTTGGAATGTCCAAGTGCATGGATCGCTTTCCGGATTTTCAAAAATTCATTAAAAATATTCTTCAAGAGATATGCAAATATATTCAACGGATTCTTGTTCAGGGCATGCTTGACTATGACTGTGTACAATTTCAAGACATTCCAAGATACTTTTGGGGTCTTTTTTGAATAAAAAGTTAAGTCACTGCCTAAGTGCATGGATCGCTTTCCTGATTTTCAAAAATTCATTAAAAATATTCCTTAAGCGATATGCAAATATTTTCAACGGATTCTTGTTCAGGGCGTCGTTGACTATGACTGAGTACAATTTCAAGACATTCCAACATACTTGGAATGTCCAAGTGCATGGATCGCTTTCCTGATTTTCAAAAGTTCATTAAAAATATTCTTCAAGAGATATGCAAATATATTCAACGGATTCTTGTTCAGGGCATGCTTGACTATGACTGTGTACAATTTCAAGACATTCCAAGATACCTTTGGGGTCTTTTTTGGATAAAAAGTTAAGTCACTGCCTAAGTGCACAGACTTTCATCATTTTCAAAACTTCATTAAAAATATTCCTTAAGAGATATGCAAATATTTTCAATGGATTCTTGTTCAGGGCGTCGTTGACTATGACCGAGTACAATTTCAAGACATTCCAACATACTTGGAATGTCCAAGTGCATGGATCGCTTTCCGGATTTTCAAAAATTCATTAAAAATATTCTTCAAGAGATATGCAAATATATTCAACGGATTCTTGTTCAGGGCATGCTTGACTATGACTGTGTACAATTTCAAGACATTCCAAGATACTTTTGGGGTCTTTTTTGACGAAAAAGTTAAGTCACTGCCAAAGTGCATGGATCGCTTTCCTGATTTTCAGAAATTCTTTAAAAATATTCCTTAAACGATATGCAAATATTTTCAACGGATTCTTGTTCAGGGCGTCGTTGACTATGACTGAGTACAATTTCAAGACATTCCAACATACTTGGAATGTCCAAGTGCATGGATCGCTTTCCTGATTTTCAAAAGTTCATTAAAAATATTCTTCAAGAGATATGCAAATATATTCAACGGATTCTTGTTCAGGGCATGCTTGACTATGACTGTGTACAATTTCAAGACATTCCAAGATACTTTTGGGGTCTTTTTTGAATAAAAAGTTAAGTCACTGCCTAAGTGCACAGACTTTCCTCATTTTCAAAAATTCATTAAAAATATTCCTTAAGAGATATGCAAATATTTTCAATTGATTCTTGTTCAGGGCGTCGTTGACTATGACTGAGTACAATTTCAAGACATTCCAACATACTTGGAATGTCCAAGTGCATGGATCGCTTTTCGGATTTTCAAAAATTCATTAAAAATATTCTTCAAGAGATATGCAAATATATTCAACGGATTCTTGTTCAGGGCATGCTTGACTATGACTGTGTACAATTTCAAGACATTCCAAGATACTTTTGGGGTCTTTTTTGACGAAAAAGTTAAGTCACTGCCTAAGTGCATGGATCGCTTTCCTGATTTTCAGAAATTCTTTAAAAATATACCTTAAGAGATATGCAAATATTTTCAACGGATTCTTGTTCAGGGCGTCGTTAACTATGACTGAGTACAATTTCAAGACATTCCAACATACTTGGAATGTCCTTGTGCATGGATCGCTTTCATGATTTTCAAAAGTTCATTAAAAATATTCTTCAAGAGATATGCAAATATATTCAACGGATTCTTGTTCAGGGCATGCTTGACTATGACTGTGTACAATTTCAAGACATTCCAAGATACCTTTGGGGTCTTTTTTGAATAAAAAGTTAAGTCACTGCCTAAGTGCACAGACTTTCATCATTTTCAAAAATTCATTAAAAATATTCCTTAAGAGATATGCAAATATTTTCAATGGATTCTTGTTCAGGGCGTCGTTGACTATGACCGAGAACAATTTCAAGACATTCCAACATACTTGGAATGTCCAAGTGCATGGATCGCTTTCCGGATTTTCAAAAATTCATTAAAAATATTCTTCAAGAGATATGCAAATATATTCAACGGATTCTTGTTCAGGGCATTCTTGACTATGACTGTGTACAATTTCAAGACATTCCAAGATACTTTTGGGGTCTTTTTTGACGAAAAAGTTAAGTCACTGCCTAAGTGCATGGATCGCTTTCCTGATTTTCAGAAATTCTTTAAAAATATTCCTTAAACGATATGCAAATATTTTCAACGGATTCTTGTTCAGGGCGTCGTTGACTATGACTGAGTACAATTTCAAGACATTCCAACATACTTGGAATGTCCAAGTGCATGGATCGCTTTCCTGATTTTCAAAAGTTCATTTAAAATATTCTTCAAGAGATATGCAAATATATTCAACGGATTCTTGTTCAGGGCATGCTTGACTATGACTGTGTACAATTTCAAGACATTCCAAGATACTTTTGGGGTCTTTTTTGAATAAAAAGTTAAGTCACTGCCTAAGTGCACAGACTTTCCTCATTTTCAAAAATTCATTAAAAATATTCCTTAAGAGATATGCAAATATTTTCAATAGATTCTTGTTCAGGGCGTCGTTGACTATGACTGAGTACAATTTCAAGACATTCCAACTTACTTGGAATGTCCAAGTGCATGGATAGCTTTCCGGATTTTCAAAAATTCATTAAAAATATTCTTCAAGAGATATGCAAATATATTCAACGGATTCTTGTTCAGGGCATGCTTGACTATGACTGTGTACAATTTCAAGACATTCCAAGATACTTTTGGGGTCTTTTTTGACGAAAAAGTTAAGTCACTGCCTAAGTACATGGATCGCTTTCCTGATTTTCAAAAATTCATTAAAAATATTCCTTAAGCGATATGCAAATATTTTCAACGGATTCTTGTTCAGGGCGTCGTTGACTATGACTGAGTACAATTTCAAGACATTCCAACATACTTTGAATGTCCAAGTGCATGGATCGCGTTCCTGATTTTCAAAAGTTCATTAAAAATATTCTTCAAGAGATATGCAAATATATTCAACGGATTCTTGTTCAGGGCATGCTTGACTATGACTGTGTACAATTTCAAGACATTCCAAGATACTTTTGGGGTCTTTTTTGACGAAAAAGTTAAGTCACTGCCTAAGTGCATGGATCGCTTTCCTGATTTTCAGAAATTCTTTAAAAATATTCCTTAAACGATATGCAAATATTTTCAACGGATTCTTGTTCAGGGCGTCGTTGACTATGACTGAGTACAATTTCAAGACATTCCAACATACTTGGAATGTCCAAGTGCATGGATCGCTTTCCTGATTTTCAAAAGTTCATTAAAAATATTCTTCAAGAGATATGCAAATATATTCAACGGATTCTTGTTCAGGGCATGCTTGACTATGACTGTGTACAATTTCAAGACATTCCAAGATACTTTTGGGGTCTTTTTTGAATAAAAAGTTAAGTCACTGCCTAAGTGCACAGACTTTCATCATTTTCAAAAATTCATTAAAAATATTCCTTAAGAGATATGCAAATATTTTCAATGGATTCTTGTTCAGGGCGTCGTTGACTATGACCGAGTACAATTTCAAGACATTCCAACATACTTGGAATGTCCAAGTGCATGGATCGCTTTCCGGATTTTCAAAAATTCATTAAAAATATTCTTCAAAGATATGCAAATATATTCAACGGATTCTTGTTCAGGGCATTCTTGACTATGACTGTGTACAATTTCAAGACATTCCAAGATACTTTTGGGGTCTTTTTTGACGAAAAAGTTAAGTCACTGCCTAAGTGCATGGATCGCTTTCCTGATTTTCAGAAATTCTTTAAAAATATTCCTTAAACGATATGCAAATATTTTCAACGGATTCTTGTTCAGGGCGTCGTTGACTATGACTGAGTACAATTTCAAGACATTCCAACATACTTGGAATGTCCAAGTGCATGGATCGCTTTCCTGATTTTCAAAAGTTCATTAAAAATATTCTTCAAGAGATATGCAAATATATTCAACGGATTCTTGTTCAGGGCATGCTTGACTATGACTGTGTACAATTTCAAGACATTCCAAGATACTTTTGGGGTCTTTTTTGAATAAAAAGTTAAGTCACTGCCTAAGTGCACAGACTTTCATCATTTTCAAAAATTCATTAAAAATATTCCTTAAGAGATATGCAAATATTTTCAATGGATTCTTGTTCAGGGCGTCGTTGACTATGACTGAGTACAATTTCAAGACATTCCAACATACTTGGAATGTCCAAGTGCATGGATCGCTTTCCGGATTTTCAAAAATTCATTAAAAATATTCTTCAAGAGATATGCAAATATATTCAACGGATTCTTGTTCAGGGCATGCTTGACTATGACTGTGTACAATTTCAAGACATTCCAAGATACTTTTGGGGTCTTTTTTGAATAAAAAGTTAAGTCACTGCCTAAGTGCATGGATCGCTTTCCTGATTTTCAAAAATTCATTAAAAATATTCCTTAAGCGATATGCAAATATTTTCAACGGATTCTTGTTCAGGGCGTCGTTGACTATGACTGAGTACAATTTCAAGACATTCCAACATACTTGGAATGTCCAAGTGCATGGATCGCTTTCCTGATTTTCAAAAGTTCATTAAAAATATTCTTCAAGAGATATGCAAATATATTCAACGGATTCTTGTTCAGGGCATGCTTGACTATGACTGTGTACAATTTCAAGACATTCCAAGATACCTTTGGGGTCTTTTTTGGATAAAAAGTTAAGTCACTGCCTAAGTGCACAGACTTTCATCATTTTCAAAACTTCATTAAAAATATTCCTTAAGAGATATGCAAATATTTTCAATGGATTCTTGTTCAGGGCGTCGTTGACTATGACCGAGTACAATTTCAAGACATTCCAACATACTTGGAATGTCCAAGTGCATGGATCGCTTTCCGGATTTTCAAAAATTCATTAAAAATATTCTTCAAGAGATATGCAAATATATTCAACGGATTCTTGTTCAGGGCATGCTTGACTATGACTGTGTACAATTTCAAGACATTCCAAGATACTTTTGGGGTCTTTTTTGACGAAAAAGTTAAGTCACTGCCAAAGTGCATGGATCGCTTTCCTGATTTTCAGAAATTCTTTAAAAATATTCCTTAAACGATATGCAAATATTTTCAACGGATTCTTGTTCAGGGCGTCGTTGACTATGACTGAGTACAATTTCAAGACATTCCAACATACTTGGAATGTCCAAGTGCATGGATCGCTTTCCTGATTTTCAAAAGTTCATTAAAAATATTCTTCAAGAGATATGCAAATATATTCAACGGATTCTTGTTCAGGGCATGCTTGACTATGACTGTGTACAATTTCAAGACATTCCAAGATACTTTTGGGGTCTTTTTTGAATAAAAAGTTAAGTCACTGCCTAAGTGCACAGACTTTCCTCATTTTCAAAAATTCATTCAAAATATTCCTTAAGAGATATGCAAATATTTTCAATTGATTCTTGTTCAGGGCGTCGTTGACTATGACTGAGTACAATTTCAAGACATTCCAACATACTTGGAATGTCCAAGTGCATGGATCGCTTTTCGGATTTTCAAAAATTCATTAAAAATATTCTTCAAGAGATATGCAAATATATTCAACGGATTCTTGTTCAGGGCATGCTTGACTATGACTGTGTACAATTTCAAGACATTCCAAGATACTTTTGGGGTCTTTTTTGACGAAAAAGTTAAGTCACTGCCTAAGTGCATGGATCGCTTTCCTGATTTTCAGAAATTCTTTAAAAATATACCTTAAACGATATGCAAATATTTTCAACGGATTCTTGTTCAGGGCGTCGTTAACTATGACTGAGTACAATTTCAAGACATTCCAACATACTTGGAATGTCCTTGTGCATGGATCGCTTTCCTGATTTTCAAAAGTTCATTAAAAATATTCTTCAAGAGATATGCAAATATATTCAACGGATTCTTGTTCAGGGCATGCTTGACTATGACTGTGTACAATTTCAAGACATTCCAAGATACCTTTGGGGTCTTTTTTGGATAAAAAGTTAAGTCACTGCCTAAGTGCACAGACTTTCATCATTTTCAAAAATTCATTAAAAATATTCCTTAAGAGATATGCAAATATTTTCAATTGATTCTTGTTCAGGGCGTCGTTGACTATGACTGAGTACAATTTCAAGACATTCCAACATACTTGGAATGTCCAAGTGCATGGATCGCTTTTCGGATTTTCAAAAATTCATTAAAAATATTCTTCAAGAGATATGCAAATATATTCAACGGATTCTTGTTCAGGGCATGCTTGACTATGACTGTGTACAATTTCAAGACATTCCAAGATACTTTTGGGGTCTTTTTTGACGAAAAAGTTAAGTCACTGCCTAAGTGCATGGATCGCTTTCCTGATTTTCAGAAATTCTTTAAAAATATTCCTTAAACGATATGCAAATATTTTCAACGGATTCTTGTTCAGGGCGTCGTTGACTATGACTGAGTACAATTTCAAGACATTCCAACATACTTGGAATGTCCAAGTGCATGGATCGCTTTCCTGATTTTCAAAAGTTCATTAAAAATATTCTTCAAGAGATATGCAAATATATTCAACGGATTCTTGTTCAGGGCATGCTTGACTATGACTGTGTACAATTTCAAGACATTCCAAGATACTTTTGGGGTCTTTTTTGAATAAAAAGTTAAGTCACTGCCTAAGTGCACAGACTTTCCTCATTTTCAAAAATTCATTAAAAATATTCCTTAAGAGATATGCAAATATTTTCAATGGATTCTTGTTCAGGGCGTTGTTGACTATGACTGAGTACAATTTCAAGACATTCCAACATACTTGGAATGTCCAAGTGCATGGATCGCTTTCCGGATTTTCAAAAATTCTTTAAAAATATTCCTTAAACGATATGCAAATATTTTCAACGGATTCTTGTTCAGGGCGTCGTTGACTATGACTGAGTACAATTTCAAGACATTCCAACATACTTGGAATGTCCAAGTGCATGGATCGCTATCCTGATTTTCAAAAGTTCATTAAAAATATTCTTCAAGAGATATGCAAATATATTCAACGGATTCTTGTTCAGGGCATGCTTGACTATGACTGTGTACAATTTCAAGACATTCCAAGATACTTTTGGGGTCTTTTTTGAATAAAAAGTTAAGTCACTGCCTAAGTGCTAAGACTTTCCTCATTTTCAAAAATTCATTAAAAATATTCCTTAAGAGATATGCAAATATTTTCAATTGATTCTTGTTCAGGGCGTCGTTGACTATGACTGAGTACAATTTCAAGACATTCCAACATACTTGGAATGTCCAAGTGCATGGATCGCTTTTCGGATTTTCAAAAATTCATTAAAAATATTCTTCAAGAGATATGCAAATATATTCAACGGATTCTTGTTCAGGGCATGCTTGACTATGACTGTGTACAATTTCAAGACATTCCAAGATACTTTTGGGGTCTTTTTTGACAAAAAAGTTAAGTCACTGCCTAAGTGCATGGATCGCTTTTCTGATTTTCAAAAATTCATTAAAAATATTCCTTAAGCGATATGCAAATATTTTCAACGGATTCTTGTTCAGGGCGTCGTTGACTATGACTGAGTACAATTTCAAAACATTCCAACATACTTGGAATGTCCAAGTGCATGGATCGCTTTCCTGATTTTCAAAAATTCATTAAAAATATTCTTCAAGAGATATGCAAATATATTCAACGGATTCTTGTTCAGGGCATGCTTGACTATGACTGTGTACAATTTCAAGACATTCCAAGATACTTTTGGGGTCTTTTTTGACGAAAAAGTTAAGTCACTGCCTAAGTGCATGGATCGCTTTCCTGATTTTCAAAAATTCATTAAAAATATTCCTTAAGCGATATGCAAATATTTTCAACGGATTCTTGTTCAGGGCGTCGTTGACTATGACTGAGTACAATTTCAAGACATTCCAACATACTTGGAATGTCCAAGTGCATGGATCGCTTTCCTGATTTTCAAAAGTTCATTAAAAATATTCTTCAAGAGATATGCAAATATATTCAACGGATTCTTGTTCAGGGCATGCTTGACTATGACTGTGTACAATTTCAAGACATTCCAAGATACTTTTGGGGTCTTTTTTGAATAAAAAGTTAAGTCACTGCCTAAGTGCACAGACTTTCCTCATTTTCAAAAATTCATTAAAAATATTCCTTAAGAGATATGCAAATATTTTCAATGGATTCTTGTTCAGGGCGTTGTTGACTATGACTGAGTACAATTTCAAGACATTCCAACATACTTGGAATGTCCAAGTGCATGGATCGCTTTCCGGATTTTCAAAAATTCATTAAAAATATTCTTCAAGAGATATGCAAATATATTCAACGGATTCTTGTTCAGGGCATGCTTGACTATGACTGTGTACAATTTCAAGACATTCCAAGATACTTTTGGGGTCTTTTTTGACGAAAAAGTTAAGTCACTGCCTAAGTGCATGGATCGCTTTCCTGATTTTCAGAAATTCTTTAAAAATATTCCTTAAACGATATGCAAATATTTTCAACGGATTCTTGTTCAGGGCGTCGTTGACTATGACTGAGTACAATTTCAAGACATTCCAACATACTTGGAATGTCCAAGTGCATGGATCGCTATCCTGATTTTCAAAAGTTCATTAAAAATATTCTTCAAGAGATATGCAAATATATTCAACGGATTCTTGTTCAGGGCATGCTTGACTATGACTGTGTACAATTTCAAGACATTCCAAGATACTTTTGGGGTCTTTTTTGAATAAAAAGTTAAGTCACTGCCTAAGTGCACAGACTTTCATCATTTTCAAAAATTCATTAAAAATATTCCTTAAGAGATATGCAAATATTTTCAATTGATTCTTGTTCAGGGCGTCGTTGACTATGACTGAGTACAATTTCAAGACATTCCAACATACTTGGAATGTCCAAGTGCATGGATCGCTTTTCGGATTTTCAAAAATTCATTAAAAATATTCTTCAAGAGATATGCAAATATATTCAACGGATTCTTGTTCAGGGCACGCTTGACTATGACTGTGTACAATTTCAAGACATTCCAAGATACTTTTGGGGTCTTTTTTGACAAAAAAGTTGTCACTGCCTAAGTGCATGGATCGCTTTCCTGATTTTCAAAAATTCATTAAAAATATTGCTTAAGCGATATGCAAATATTTTCAATTGATTCTTGTTCAGGGCGTCGTTGACTATGACTGAGTACAATTTCAAGACATTCCAACATACTTGGAATGTCCAAGTGCATGGATCGCTTTTCGGATTTTCAAAAATTCATTTAAAATATTCTTCAAGAGATATGCAAATATATTCAACGGATTCTTGTTCAGGGCATGCTTGACTATGACTGTGTACAATTTCAAGACATTCCAAGATACTTTTGGGGTCTTTTTTGACAAAAAAGTTAAGTCACTGCCTAAGTGCATGGATCGCTTTCCTGATTTTCAAAAATTCATTAAAAATATTCCTTAAGCGATATGCAAATATTTTCAACGGATTCTTGTTCAGGGCGTCGTTGACTATGACTGAGTACAATTTCAAGACATTCCAACATACTTGGAATGTCCAAGTGCATGGATCGCTTTTCGGATTTTCAAAAATTCATTAAAAATATTCTTCAAGAGATATGCAAATATATTCAACGGATTCTTGTTCAGGGCATGCTTGACTATGACTGTGTACAATTTCAAGACATTCCAAGATACTTTTGGGGTCTTTTTTGAATAAAAAGTTAAGTCACTGCCTAAGTGCACAGACTTTCCTCATTTTCAAAAATTCATTAAAAATATTCCTTAAGAGATATGCAAATATTTTCAATGGATTCTTGTTCAGGGCGTTGTTGACTATGACTGAGTACAATTTCAAGACATTCCAACATACTTGGAATGTCCAAGTGCATGGATCGCTTTCCGGATTTTCAAAAATTCATTAAAAATATTCTTCAAGAGATATGCAAATATATTCAACGGATTCTTGTTCAGGGCATGCTTGACTATGACTGTGTACAATTTCAAGACATTCCAAGATACTTTTGGGGTCTTTTTTGACGAAAAAGTTAAGTCACTGCCTAAGTGCATGGATCGCTTTCCTGATTTTCAGAAATTCTTTAAAAATATTCCTTAAACGATATGCAAATATTTTCAACGGATTCTTGTTCAGGGCGTCGTTGACTATGACTGAGTACAATTTCAAGACATTCCAACATACTTGGAATGTCCAAGTGCATGGATCGCTATCCTGATTTTCAAAAGTTCATTAAAAATATTCTTCAAGAGATATGCAAATATATTCAACGGATTCTTGTTCAGGGCATGCTTGACTATGACTGTGTACAATTTCAAGACATTCCAAGATACTTTTGGGGTCTTTTTTGAATAAAAAGTTAAGTCACTGCCTAAGTGCACAGACTTTCATCATTTTCAAAAATTCATTAAAAATATTCCTTAAGAGATATGCAAATATTTTCAATTGATTCTTGTTCAGGGCGTCGTTGACTATGACTGAGTACAATTTCAAGACATTCCAACATACTTGGAATGTCCAAGTGCATGGATCGCTTTTCGGATTTTCAAAAATTCATTAAAAATATTCTTCAAGAGATATGCAAATATATTCAACGGATTCTTGTTCAGGGCACGCTTGACTATGACTGTGTACAATTTCAAGACATTCCAAGATACTTTTGGGGTCTTTTTTGACAAAAAAGTTGTCACTGCCTAAGTGCATGGATCGCTTTCCTGATTTTCAAAAATTCATTAAAAATATTGCTTAAGCGATATGCAAATATTTTCAATTGATTCTTGTTCAGGGCGTCGTTGACTATGACTGAGTACAATTTCAAGACATTCCAACATACTTGGAATGTCCAAGTGCATGGATCGCTTTTCGGATTTTCAAAAATTCATTTAAAATATTCTTCAAGAGATATGCAAATATATTCAACGGATTCTTGTTCAGGGCATGCTTGACTATGACTGTGTACAATTTCAAGACATTCCAAGATACTTTTGGGGTCTTTTTTGACAAAAAAGTTAAGTCACTGCCTAAGTGCATGGATCGCTTTCCTGATTTTCAAAAATTCATTAAAAATATTCCTTAAGCGATATGCAAATATTTTCAACGGATTCTTGTTCAGGGCGTCGTTGACTATGACTGAGTACAATTTCAAGACATTCCAACATACTTGGAATGTCCAAGTGCATGGATCGCTTTTCGGATTTTCAAAAATTCATTAAAAATATTCTTCAAGAGATATGCAAATATATTCAACGGATTCTTGTTCAGGGCATGCTTGACTATGACTGTGTACAATTTCAAGACATTCCAAGATACTTTTGGGGTCTTTTTTGAATAAAAAGTTAAGTCACTGCCTAAGTGCACAGACTTTCCTCATTTTCAAAAATTCATTAAAAATATTCCTTAAGAGATATGCAAATATTTTCAATGGATTCTTGTTCAGGGCGTTGTTGACTATGACTGAGTACAATTTCAAGACATTCCAACATACTTGGAATGTCCAAGTGCATGGATCGCTTTCCGGATTTTCAAAAATTCATTAAAAATATTCTTCAAGAGATATGCAAATATATTCAACGGATTCTTGTTCAGGGCATGCTTGACTATGACTGTGTACAATTTCAAGACATTCCAAGATACTTTTGGGGTCTTTTTTGACGAAAAAGTTAAGTCACTGCCTAAGTGCATGGATCGCTTTCCTGATTTTCAGAAATTCTTTAAAAATATTCCTTAAACGATATGCAAATATTTTCAACGGATTCTTGTTTAGGGCGTCGTTGACTATGACTGAGTACAATTTCAAGACATTCCAACATACTTGGAATGTCCAAGTGCATGGATCGCTATCCTGATTTTCAAAAGTTCATTAAAAATATTCTTCAAGAGATATGCAAATATATTCAACGGATTCTTGTTCAGGGCACGCTTGACTATGACTGTGTACAATTTCAAGACATTCCAAGATACTTTTGGGGTCTTTTTTGACAAAAAAGTTAAGTCACTGCCTAAGTGCATGGATCGCTTTCCTGATTTTCAAAAATTCATTAAAAATATTCCTTAAGCGATATGCAAATATTTTCAACGGATTCTTGTTCAGGGCGTCGTTGACTATGACTGAGTACAATTTCAAGACATTCCAACATACTTGGAATGTCCAAGTGCATGGATCGCTTTTCGGATTTTCAAAAATTCATTTAAAATATTCTTCAAGAGATATGCAAATATATTCAACGGATTCTTGTTCAGGGCATGCTTGACTATGACTGTGTACAATTTCAAGACATTCCAAGATACTTTTGGGGTCTTTTTTGACAAAAAAGTTAAGTCACTGCCTAAGTGCATGGATCGCTTTCCTGATTTTCAAAAATTCATTAAAAATATTCCTTAAGCGATATGCAAATATTTTCAACAAATTCTTGTTCAGGGCGTCGTTGACTATGACTGAGTACAATTTCAAGACATTCCAACATACTTGGAATGTCCAAGTGCATGGATCGCTTTTCGGATTTTCAAAAATTCATTAAAAATATTCTTCAAGAGATATGCAAATATATTCAACGGATTCTTGTTCAGGGCATGCTTGACTATGACTGTGTACAATTTCAAGACATTCCAAGATACTTTTGGGGTCTTTTTTGACGAAAAAGTTAAGTCACTGCCTAAGTGCATGGATCGCTTTCCTGATTTTCAAAAATTCATTAAAAATATTCCTTAAGCGATATGCAAATATTTTCAACGGATTCTTGTTCAGGGCGTCGTTGACTATGACTGAGTACAATTTCAAGACATTCCAACATACTTGGAATGTCCAAGTGCATGGATCGCTTTCCTGATTTTCAAAAGTTCATTAAAAATATTCTTCAAGAGATATGCAAATATATTCAACGGATTCTTGTTCAGGGCATGCTTAACTATGACTGTGTACAATTTCAAGACATTCCAAGATACTTTTGGGGTCTTTTTTGAATAAAAAGTTAAGTCACTGCCTAAGTGCACAGACTTTCCTCATTTTCAAAAATTCATTAAAAATATTCCTTAAGAGATATGCAAATATTTTCAATTGATTCTTGTTCAGGGCGTCGTTGACTATGACTGAGTACAATTTCAAGACATTCCAACATACTTGGAATGTCCAAGTGCATGGATCGCTTTTCGGATTTTCATAAATTCATTAAAAATATTCTTCAAGAGATATGCAAATATATTCAACGGATTCTTGTTCAGGGCATGCTTGACTATGACTGTGTACAATTTCAAGACATTCCAATTTACTTTTGGGGTTTTTTTTGAAAAAAAAGTCAAGTCACTAAGTGCATCAGGGCAAATGGATCGTTTCCTTCGTCTCACCTGATATCCTGCTGTGTGATCCACGGTGTCCAAACGTTTGTTTCCAGCGACTGGACGACATGGATGAACTCCTGCAGCTTTAATTCTTTAAAAACAACCCAAAAACATCAAAAGTTAAGTCACTGCCTAAGTGCATGGATCGCTTTTCGGATTTTCAAAAATTCATTAAAAATATTCCTCAAGAGATATGCAAATATATTCAACGGATTCTTGTTCAGGGCATGCTTGACTATGACTGTGTACAATTTCAAGACATTCCAAGATACTTTTGGGGTCTTTTTTGACGAAAAAGTTAAGTCACTGCCTAAGTGCATGGATCGCTTTCCTGATTTTCAAAAATTCATTAAAAATATTCCTTAAGCGATATGCAAATATTTTCAACGGATTCTTGTTCAGGGCGTCGTTGACTATGACTGAGTACAATTTCAAGACATTCCAACATACTTGGAATGTCCAAGTGCATGGATCGCTTTCCTGATTTTCAAAAGTTAATTAAAAATATTCTTCAAGAGATATGCAAATATATTCAACGGATTCTTGTTCAGGGCATGCTTAACTATGACTGTGTACAATTTCAAGACATTCCAAGATACTTTTGGGGTCTTTTTTGAATAAAAAGTTAAGTCACTGCCTAAGTGCACAGACTTTCCTCATTTTCAAAAATTCATTAAAAATATTCCTTAAGAGATATGCAAATATTTTCAATTGATTCTTGTTCAGGGCGTCTTTGACTATGACTGAGTACAATTTCAAGACATTCCAACATACTTGGAATGTCCAAGTGCATGGATCGCTTTTCGGATTTTCATAAATTCATTAAAAATATTCTTCAAGAGATATGCAAATATATTCAACGGATTCTTGTTCAGGGCATGCTTGACTATGACTGTGTACAATTTCAAGACATTCCAATTTACTTCTGGGGTTTTTTTTGAAAAAAAAGTCAAGTCACTAAGTGCATCAGGGCAAATGGATCGTTTCCTTCGTCTCACCTGATATCCTGCTGTGTGATCCACGGTGTCCAAACGTTTGTTTCCAGCGACTGGACGACATGGATGAACTCCTGCAGCTTTAATTCTTTAAAAACAACCCAAAAACATCAAAAGTTAAGTCACTGCCTTAGTGCATGGATCGCTTTCCTGATTTTCAAAAATTCATTAAAAATATTCCTCAAGAGATATGCAAATATATTCAACGGATTCTTGTTCAGGGCATGCTTGACTATGACTGTGTACAATTTCAAGACATTCCAAGATACTTTTGGGGTCTTTTTTGACGAAAAAGTTAAGTCACTGCCTAAGTGCATGGATCGCTTTCCTGATTTTCAGAAATTCTTTAAAAATATTCCTTAAACGATATGCAAATATTTTCAACGGATTCTTGTTCAGGGCGTCGTTGACTATGACTGAGTACAATTTCAAGACATTCCAACATACTTGGAATGTCCAAGTGCATGGATCGCTTTCCTGATTTTCAAAAGTTCATTAAAAATATTCTTCAAGAGATATGCAAATATATTCAACGGATTCTTGTTCAGGGCATGCTTGACTATGACTGTGTACAATTTCAAGACAAATCAAGATACTTTTGGGGTCTTTTTTGAATAAAAAGTTAAGTCACTGCCTAAGTGCACAGACTTTCCTCATTTTCAAAAATTCATTAAAAATAATCCTTGAGAGATATGCAAATATTTTCAATTGATTCTTGTTCAGGGCGTCGTTGACTATGACTGAGTACAATTTCAAGACATTCCAACATACTTGGAATGTCCAAGTGCATGGATCGCTTTTCGGATTTTCAAAAATTCATTAAAAATATTCTTCAAGAGATATGCAAATATATTCAACGGTTTCTTGTTCAGGGCATGCTTGACTATGACTGTGTACAATTTCAAGACATTCCAAGATACTTTTGGGGTCTTTTTTGACAAAAAAGTTAAGTCACTGCCTAAGTGCATGGATTGCTTTCCTGATTTTCAAAAATTCATTAAAAATATTCCTTAAGCGATATGCAAATATTTTCAACGGATTCTTGTTCAGGGCGTCGTTGACTATGACTGAGTACAATTTCAAGACATTCCAACATACTTGGAATGTCCAAGTGCATGGATCGCTTTCCGGATTTTCAAAAATTCATTAAAAATATTCTTCAAGAGATATGCAAATATATTCAACGGATTCTTGTTCAGGGCATGCTTGACTATGACTGTGTACAATTTCAAGACATTCCAAGATACTTTTGGGGTCTTTTTTGAATAAAAAGTTAAGTCACTGCCTAAGTGCACAGACTTTCCTCATTTCCAAAAATTCATTAAAAATATTCCTTAAGAGATATGCAAATATTTTCAATGGATTCTTGTTCAGGGCGTCGTTGACTATGACCGAGTACAATTTCAAGACATTCCAACATACTTGGAATGTCCAAGTGCATGGATCGCTTTCCGGATTTTCAAAAATTCATTAAAAATATTCTTCAAGAGATATGCAAATATATTCAACGGATTCTTGTTCAGGGCATGCTTGACTATGACTGTGTACAATTTCAAGACATTCCAAGATACTTTTGGGGTCTTTTTTGACGAAAAAGTTAAGTCACTGCCTAAGTGCATGGATCGCTTTCCTGATTTTCAAAAATTCATTAAAAATATTCCTTAAGCGATATGCAAATATTTTCAACGGATTCTTGTTCAGGGCGTCGTTGACTATGACTGAGTACAATTTCAAGACATTCCAACATACTTGGAATGTCCAAGTGCATGGATCGCTTTCCGGATTTTCAAAAATTCATTAAAAATATTCTTCAAGAGATATGCAAATATATTCAACGGATTCTTATTCAGGGCATGCTTGACTATGACTGTGTACAATTTCAAGACATTCCAATTTACTTTTGGGGTTTTTTTTGAAAAAAAAGTCAAGTCACTAAGTGCATCAGGACAAATGGATCGTTTCCTTCGTCTCACCTGATATCCTGCTGTGTGATCCACGGTGTCCAAACGTTTGTTTCCAGCGACTGGACGACATGGATGAACTCCTGCAGCTTTAATTCTTTAAAAACAACCCAAAAACATCAAAAGTTAAGTCACTGCCTAAGTGCATGGATCGCTTTCCTGATTTTCAAAAATTCATTAAAAATATTCCTCAAGAGATATGCAAATATATTCAACGGATTCTTGTTCAGGGCATGCTTGACTATGACTGTGTACAATTTCAAGACATTCCAAGATACTTTTGGGGTCTTTTTTGAAAAAAAAGTCAAGTCACTAAGTGCATCAGGGCAAATGGATCGTTTCCTCCGTCTCACCTTATTTCCTGCTGTGTGATCCATGGTGTCCAAACGTTTGTTTCCAGCGACTGGGCGACATGGATGAACTCCTGCAGCTTTAATGCTTTAAAAGCAAACCAAAAACATCAAAAGTTAAGTCACTGCCTAAGTGCATGGATCGCTTTCCTAATTTTCAAAAATTCATTAAAAATATTCCTTAAGAGATATGCAAATATTTTCAATTGATTCTTGTTCAGGGCGTCGTTGACTATGACTGAGTACAATTTCAAGACATTCCAACATACTTGGAATGTCCAAGTGCATGGATCGCTTTTCGGATTTTCAAAAATTCATTAAAAATATTCTTCAAGAGATATGCAAATATATTCAACGGATTCTTGTTCAGGGCATGCTTGACTATGACTGTGTACAATTTCAAGACATTCCAAGATACTTTTGGGGTCTTTTTTGAATAAAAAGTTAAGTCACTGCCTAAGTGCATGGATCGCTTTCCTGATTTTCAAAAATTCATTAAAAATATTCCTTAAGCGATATGCAAATATTTTCAACGGATTCTTGTTCAGGGCGTCGTTGACTATGACTGAGTACAATTTCAAGACATTCCAACATACTTGGAATGTCCAAGTGCATGGATCGCTTTCCTGATTTTCAAAAGTTCATTAAAAATATTCTTCAAGAGATATGCAAATATATTCAACGGATTCTTGTTCAGGGCATGCTTGACTATGACTGTGTACAATTTCAAGACATTCCAAGATACCTTTGGGGTCTTTTTTGGATAAAAAGTTAAGTCACTGCCTAAGTGCACAGACTTTCATCATTTTCAAAACTTCATTAAAAATATTCCTTAAGAGATATGCAAATATTTTCAATGGATTCTTGTTCAGGGCGTCGTTGACTATGACCGAGTACAATTTCAAGACATTCCAACATACTTGGAATGTCCAAGTGCATGGATCGCTTTCCGGATTTTCAAAAATTCATTTAAAATATTCTTCAAGAGATATGCAAATATATTCAACGGATTCTTGTTTAGGGCATGCTTGACTATGACTGTGTACAATTTCAAGACATTCCAAGATACTTTTGGGGTCTTTTTTGACGAAAAAGTTAAGTCACTGCCTCAGTGCATGGATCGCTTTCCTGATTTTCATAAATTCTTTAAAAATATTCCTTAAACGATATGCAAATATTTTCAACGGATTCTTGTTCAGGGCGTCGTTGACTATGACTGTGTACAATTTCAAGACATTCCAACATACTTGGAATGTCCAAGTGCATGGATCGCTTTCCTGATTTTCAAAAGTTCATTAAAAATATTCTTCAAGAGATATGCAAATATATTCAACGGATTCTTGTTCAGGGCATGCTTGACTATGACTGTGTACAATTTCAAGACATTCCAGGATACTTTTGGGGTCTTTTTTGAATAAAAAGTTAAGTCACTGCCTAAGTGCACAGACTTTCCTCATTTTCAAAAATTCATTAAAAATATTCCTTAAGAGATATGCAAATATTTTCAATTGATTCTTGTTCAGGGCGTCGTTGACTATGACTGAGTACAATTTCAAGACATTCCAACATACTTGGAATGTCCAAGTGCATGGATCGCTTTTCAGATTTTCAAAAATTCATTAAAAATATTCTTCAAGAGATATGCAAATATATTCAACGGATTCTTGTTCAGGGCATGCTTGACTATGACTGTGTACAATTTCAAGACATTCCAAGATACTTTTGGGGTCTTTTTTGACAAAAAAGTTAAGTCACTGCCTAAGTGCATGGATCGCTTTCCTGATTTTCAAAAATTCATTAAAAATATTCCTTAAGCGATATGCAAATATTTTCAACGGATTCTTGTTCAGGGCGTCGTTGACTATGACTGAGTACAATTTCAAGACATTCCAACATACTTGGAATGTCCAAGTGCATGGATCGCTTTCCTGATTTTCAAAAGTTCATTAAAAATATTCTTCAAGAGATATGCAAATATATTCAACGGATTCTTGTTCAGGGCATGCTTGACTATGACTGTGTACAATTTCAAGACATTCCAAGATACCTTTGGGGTCTTTTTTGAATAAAAAGTTAAGTCACTGCCTAAGTGCACAGACTTTCATCATTTTCAAAAATTCATTAAAAATATTCCTTAAGAGATATGCAAATATTTTCAATGGATTCTTGTTCAGGGCGTCGTTGACTATGACTGAGTACAATTTCAAGACATTCCAACATACTTGGAATGTCCAAGTGCATGGATCGCTTTCCGGATTTTCAAAAATTCATTAAAAATATTCTTCAAGAGATATGCAAATATATTCAACGGATTCTTGTTCAGGGCATGCTTGACTATGACTGTGTACAATTTCAAGACATTCCAAGATACTTTTGGGGTCTTTTTTGACGAAAAAGTTAAGTCACTGCCTAAGTGCATGGATCGCTTTCCTGATTTTCAGAAATTCTTTAAAAATATTCCTTAAACGATATGCAAATATTTTCAACGGATTCTTGTTCAGGGCGTCGTTGACTATGACTGAGTACAATTTCAAGACATTCCAACATACTTGGAATGTCCAAGTGCATGGATCGCTTTCCTGATTTTCAAAAGTTCATTAAAAATATTCTTCAAGAGATATGCAAATATATTCAACGGATTCTTGTTCAGGGCATGCTTGACTATGACTGTGTACAATTTCAAGACATTCCAAGATACTTTTGGGGTCTTTTTTGAATAAAAAGTTAAGTCACTGCCTAAGTGCACAGACTTTCCTCATTTTCAAAAATTCATTAAAAATATTCCTTAAGAGATATGCAAATATTTTCAATTGATTCTTGTTCAGGGCGTCGTTGACTATGACTGAGTACAATTTCAAGACATTCCAACATACTTGGAATGTCCAAGTGCATGGATCGCTTTTCGGATTTTCAAAAATTCATTAAAAATATTCTTCAAGAGATATGCAAATATATTCAACGGATTCTTGTTCAGGGCATGCTTGACTATGACTGTGTACAATTTCAAGACATTCCAAGATACTTTTGGGGTCTTTTTTGACGAAAAAGTTAAGTCACTGCCTAAGTGCATGGATCGCTTTCCTGATTTTCAGAAATTCTTTAAAAATATTCCTTAAACGATATGCAAATATTTTCAACGGATTCTTGTTCAGGGCGTCGTTGACTATGACTGAGTACAATTTCAAGACATTCCAACATACTTGGAATGTCCAAGTGCATGGATCGCTTTCCTGATTTTCAAAAGTTCATTAAAAATATTCTTCAAGAGATATGCAAATATATTCAACGGATTCTTGTTCAGGGCATGCTTGACTATGACTGTGTACAATTTCAAGACATTCCAAGATACTTTTGGGGTCTTTTTTGAATAAAAAGTTAAGTCACTGCCTAAGTGCACAGACTTTCCTCATTTTCAAAAATTCATTAAAAATATTCCTTAAGAGATATGCAAATATTTTCAATGGATTCTTGTTCAGGGCGTCGTTGACTATGACCGAGTACAATTTCAAGACATTCCAACATACTTGGAATGTCCAAGTGCATGGATCGCTTTCCGGATTTTCAAAAATTCATTAAAAATATTCTTCAAGAGATATGCAAATATATTCAACGGATTCTTGTTCAGGGCATTCTTGACTATGACTGTGTACAATTTCAAGACATTCCAAGATACTTTTGGGGTCTTTTTTGACGAAAAAGTTAAGTCACTGCCTAAGTGCATGGATCGCTTTCCTGATTTTCAGAAATTCTTTAAAAATATTCCTTAAACGATATGCAAATATTTTCAACGGATTCTTGTTCAGGGCGTCGTTGACTATGACTGAGTACAATTTCAAGACATTCCAACATACTTGGAATGTCCAAGTGCATGGATCGCTTTCCTGATTTTCAAAAGTTCATTAAAAATATTCTTCAAGAGATATGCAAATATATTCAACGGATTCTTGTTCAGGGCATGCTTGACTATGACTGTGTACAATTTCAAGACATTCCAAGATACTTTTGGGGTCTTTTTTGACAAAAAAGTTAAGTCACTGCCTAAGTGCATGGATCGCTTTCCTGATTTTCAAAAATTCATTAAAAATATTCCTTAAGCGATATGCAAATATTTTCAACGGATTCTTGTTCAGGGCGTCGTTGACTATGACTGAGTACAATTTCAAGACATTCCAACATACTTGGAATGTCCAAGTGCATGGATCGCTTTCCTGATTTTCAAAAGTTAATTAAAAATATTCTTCAAGAGATATGCAAATATATTCAACGGATTCTTGTTCAGGGCATGCTTGACTATGACTGTGTACAATTTCAAGACATTCCAAGATACCTTTGGGGTCTTTTTTGAATAAAAAGTTAAGTCACTGCCTAAGTGCACAGACTTTCATCATTTTCAAAAATTCATTAAAAATATTCCTTAAGAGATATGCAAATATTTTCAATGGATTCTTGTTCAGGGCGTCGTTGACTATGACCGAGTACAATTTCAAGACATTCCAACATACTTGGAATGTCCAAGTGCATGGATCGCTTTCCGGATTTTCAAAAATTCATTAAAAATATTCTTCAAGAGATATGCAAATATATTCAACGGATTCTTGTTCATGGCATTCTTGACTATGACTGTGTACAATTTCAAGACATTCCAAGATACTTTTGGGGTCTTTTTTGACGAAAAAGTTAAGTCACTGCCTAAGTGCATGGATCGCTTTCCTGATTTTCAAAAATTCATTAAAAATATTCCTTAAGCGATATGCAAATATTTTCAACGGATTCTTGTTCAGGGCGTCGTTGACTATGACTGAGTACAATTTCAAGACATTCCAACATACTTGGAATGTCCAAGTGCATGGATCGCTTTCCTGATTTTCAAAAGTTCATTAAAAATATTCTTCAAGAGATATGCAAATATATTCAACGGATTCTTGTTCAGGGCATGCTTGACTATGACTGTGTACAATTTCAAGACATTCCAAGATACTTTTGGGGTCTTTTTTGACGAAAAAGTTAAGTCACTGCCTAAGTGCATGGATCGCTTTCCTGATTTTCAAAAATTCATTAAAAATATTCCTTAAGCGATATGCAAATATTTTCAACGGATTCTTGTTCAGGGCGTCGTTGACTATGACCGAGTACAATTTCAAGACATTCCAACATACTTTGAATGTCCAGGTACATGGATCGCTTTCCTGATTTTCAAAAGTTCATTAAAAATATTCTTCAAGAGATATGCAAATATATTCAACGGATTCTTGTTCAGGGCATGCTTGACTATGACTGTGTACAATTTCAAGACATTCCAAGATACTTTTGGGGTCTTTTTTGAATAAAAAGTTAAGTCACTGCCTAAGTACACAGAAATTCCTAATTTTCAAAAATTCATTAAAAATATTCCTTAAGAGATATGCAAATATTTTCAATAGATTCTTGTTCAGGGCGTCGTTGACTATGACTGAGTACAATTTCAAGACATTCCAACTTACTTGGAATGTCCAAGTGCATGGATAGCTTTCCGGATTTTCAAAAATTCATTAAAAATATTCTTCAAGAGATATGCAAATATATTCAACGGATTCTTGTTCAGGGCATGCTTGACTATGACTGTGTACAATTTCAAGACATTCCAAGATACTTTTGGGGTCTTTTTTGACGAAAAAGTTAAGTCACTGCCTAAGTGCATGGATCGCTTTCCTGATTTTCAAAAATTCATTAAAAATATTCCTTAAGCGATATGCAAATATTTTCAACGGATTCTTGTTCAGGGCGTCGTTGACTATGACTGAGTACAATTTCAAGACATTCCAACATACTTTGAATGTCCAAGTGCATGGATCGCTTTCCTGATTTTCAAAAGTTCATTAAAAATATTCTTCAAGAGATATGCAAATATATTCAACGGATTCTTGTTCAGGGCATGCTTGACTATGACTGTATACAATTTCAAGACATATCAAGATACTTTTGGGGTCTTTTTTGAATAAAAAGTTAAGTCACTGCCTAAGTGCACAGACTTTCCTCATTTTCAAAAATTCATTAAAAATAATCCTTAAGAGATATGCAAATATTTTCAATTGATTCTTGTTCAGGGCGTCGTTGACTATGACTGAGTACAATTTCAAGACATTCCAACATACTTGGAATGTCCAAGTGCATGGATCGCTTTTCGGATTTTCAAAAATTCATTAAAAATATTCTTCAAGAGATATGCAAATATATTCAACGGTTTCTTGTTCAGGGCATGCTTGACTATGACTGTGTACAATTTCAAGACATTCCAAGATACTTTTGGGGTCTTTTTTGACAAAAAAGTTAAGTCACTGCCTAAGTGCATGGATTGCTTTCCTGATTTTCAAAAATTCATTAAAAATATTCCTTAAGCGATATGCAAATATTTTCAACGGATTCTTGTTCAGGGCGTCGTTGACTATGACTGAGTACAATTTCAAGACATTCCAACATACTTGGAATGTCCAAGTGCATGGATCGCTTTCCGGATTTTCAAAAATTCATTAAAAATATTCTTCAAGAGATATGCAAATATATTCAACGGATTCTTGTTCAGGGCATGCTTGACTATGACTGTGTACAATTTCAAGACATTCCAAGATACTTTTGGGGTCTTTTTTGAATAAAAAGTTAAGTCACTGCCTAAGTGCACAGACTTTCCTCATTTCCAAAAATTCATTAAAAATATTCCTTAAGAGATATGCAAATATTTTCAATGGATTCTTGTTCAGGGCGTCGTTGACTATGACCGAGTACAATTTCAAGACATTCCAACATACTTGGAATGTCCAAGTGCATGGATCGCTTTCCGGATTTTCAAAAATTCATTAAAAATATTCTTCAAGAGATATGCAAATATATTCAACGGATTCTTGTTCAGGGCATGCTTGACTATGACTGTGTACAATTTCAAGACATTCCAAGATACTTTTGGGGTCTTTTTTGACGAAAAAGTTAAGTCACTGCCTAAGTGCATGGATCGCTTTCCTGATTTTCAAAAATTCATTAAAAATATTCCTTAAGCGATATGCAAATATTTTCAACGGATTCTTGTTCAGGGCGTCGTTGACTATGACTGAGTACAATTTCAAGACATTCCAACATACTTGGAATGTCCAAGTGCATGGATCGCTTTCCGGATTTTCAAAAATTCATGAAAAATATTCTTCAAGAGATATGCAAATATATTCAACGGATTCTTATTCAGGCCATGCTTGACTATGACTGTGTACAATTTCAAGACATTCCAATTTACTTTTGGGGTTTTTTTTGAAAAAAAAGTCAAGTCACTAAGTGCATCAGGGCAAATGGATCGTTTCCTTCGTCTCACCTGATATCCTGCTGTGTGATCCACGGTGTCCAAACGTTTGTTTCCAGCGACTGGACGACATGGATGAACTCCTGCAGCTTTAATTCTTTAAAAACAACCCAAAAACATCAAAAGTTAAGTCACTGCCTAAGTGCATGGATCGTTTTCCTGATTTTCAAAAATTCATTAAAAATATTCCTCAAGAGATATGCAAATATATTCAATGGATTCTTGTTCAGGGCATGCTTGACTATGACTGTGTACAATTTCAAGACATTCCAAGATACTTTTGGGGTCTTTTTTGAAAAAAAAGTCAAGTCACTAAGTGCATCAGGGCAAATGGATCGTTTCCTCCGTCTCACCTTATTTCCTGCTGTGTGATCCATGGTGTCCAAACGTTTGTTTCCAGCGACTGGGCGACATGGATGAACTCCTGCAGCTTTAATGCTTTAAAAACAAACCAAAAACATCAAAAGTTAAGTCACTGCCTAAGTGCATGGATCGCTTTCCTAATTTTCAAAAATTCATTAAAAATATTCCTTAAGAGATATGCAAATATTTTCAATTGATTCTTGTTCAGGGCGTCGTTGACTATGACTGAGTACAATTTCAAGACATTCCAACATACTTTGAATGTCCAAGTGCATGGATCGCTTTTCGGATTTTCAAAAATTCATTAAAAATATTCTTCAAGAGATATGCAAATATATTCAACGGATTCTTGTTCAGGGCATGCTTGACTATGACTGTGTACAATTTCAAGACATTCCAAGATACTTTTGGGGTCTTTTTTGACAAAAAAGTTAAGTCACTGCCTAAGTGCATGGATCACTTTCCTGATTTTCAAAAATTCATTAAAAATATTCCTTAAGCGATATGCAAATATTTTCAATGGATTCTTGTTCAGGGCGTCATTGACTATGACTGAGTACAATTTCAAGACATTCCAACATACTTGGAATGTCCAAGTGCACGGATCGCTTTCCTGATTTTCAAAAGTTCATTAAAAATATTCTTCAAGAGATATGCAAATATATTCAACGGATTCTTGTTCAGGGCATGCTTGACTATGACTGTGTACAATTTCAAGACATTCCAAGATACCTTTGGGGTCTTTTTTGAATAAAAAGTTAAGTCACTGCCTAAGTGCACAGACTTTCATCATTTTCAAAAATTCATTAAAAATATTCCTGAAGAGATATGCAAATATTTTCAATGGATTCTTGTTCAGGGCGTCGTTGACTATGACCGAGTACAATTTCAAGACATTCCAACATACTTGGAATGTCCAAGTGCATGGATCGCTTTCCGGATTTTCAAAAATTCATTAAAAATATTCTTCAAGAGATATGCAAATATATTCAACGGATTCTTGTTCAGGGCATTCTTGACTATGACTGTGTACAATTTCAAGACATTCCAAGATACTTTTGGGGTCTTTTTTGACGAAAAAGTTAAGTCACTGCCTAAGTGCATTGATCGCTTTCCTGATTTTCAGAAATTCTTTAAAAATATTCCTTAAACTATACGCAAATATTTTCAATGGATTCTTGTTCAGGGCGTCGTTGACTATGACTGAGTACAATTTCAAGACATTCCAACATACTTGGAATGTCCAAGTGCATGGATCGCTTTCCTGATTTTCAAAAGTTCATTAAAAATATTCTTCAAGAGATATGCAAATATATTCAACGGATTCTTGTTCAGGGCATGCTTGACTATGACTGTGTACAATTTCAAGACATTCCAAGATACTTTTGGGGTCTTTTTTGACAAAAAAGTTAAGTCACTGCCTAAGTGCATGGATCGCTTTCCTGATTTTCAAAAATTCATTAGAAATATTCCTTAAGCGATATGCAAATATTTTCAACGGATTCTTGTTCAGGGCGTTGTTGACTATGACTGAGTACAATTTCAAGACATTCCAACATACTTGGAATGTCCAAGTGCATGGATCGCTTTCCTGATTTTCAAAAGTTCATTAAAAATATTCTTCAAGAGATATGCAAATATATTCAACGGATTCTTGTTCAGGGCATGCTTGACTATGACTGTGTACAATTTCAAGACATTCCAAGATACCTTTGGGGTCTTTTTTGAATAAAAAGTTAAGTCACTGCCTAAGTGCACAGACTTTCATCATTTTCAAAAATTCATTAAAAATATTCCTTAAGAGATATGCAAATATTTTCAATGGATTCTTGTTCAGGGCGTCGTTGACTATGACTGAGTACAATTTCAAGACATTCCAACATACTTGGAATGTCCAAGTGCATGGATCGCTTTCCGGATTTTCAAAAATTCATTAAAAATATTCTTCAAGAGATATGCAAATATATTCAACGGATTCTTGTTCAGGGCATTCTTGACTATGACTGTGTACAATTTCAAGACATTCCAAGATACTTTTGGGGTCTTTTTTGACGAAAAAGTTAAGTCACTGCCTAAGTGCATGGATCGCTTTCCTGATTTTCAGAAATTCTTTAAAAATATTCCTTAAACGATATGCAAATATTTTCAACGGATTCTTGTTCAGGGCGTCGTTGACTATGACTGAGTACAATTTCAAGACATTCCAACATACTTGGAATGTCCAAGTGCATGGATCGCTTTCCTGATTTTCAAAAGTTCATTAAAAATATTCTTCAAGAGATATGCAAATATATTCAACGGATTCTTGTTCAGGGCATGCTTGACTATGACTGTGTACAATTTCAAGACATTCCAAGATACCTTTGGGGTCTTTTTTGAATAAAAAGTTAAGTCACTGCCTAAGTGCACAGACTTTCATCATTTTCAAAAATTCATTAAAAATATTCCTTAAGAGATATGCAAATATTTTCAATGGATTCTTGTTCAGGGCGTCGTTGACTATGACCGAGTACAATTTCAAGACATTCCAACATACTTGGAATGTCCAAGTGCATGGATCGCTTTCCTGATTTTCAAAAGTTCATTAAAAATATTCTTCAAGAGATATGCAAATATATTCAACGGATTCTTGTTCAGGGCATGCTTGACTATGACTGTGTACAATTTCAAGACATTCCAAGATACTTTTGGGGTCTTTTTTGAATAAAAAGTTAAGTCACTGCCTAAGTGCACAGACTTTCCTCATTTTCAAAAATTCATTAAAAATATTCCTTAAGAGATATGCAAATATTTTCAATTGATTCTTGTTCAGGGCGTCGTTGACTATGACTGAGTACAATTTCAAGACATTCCAACATACTTGGAATGTCCAAGTGCATGGATCGCTTTTCGGATTTTCAAAAATTCATTAAAAATATTATTCAAGAGATATGCAAATATATTCAACATATTCTTGTTCAGGGCATGCTTGACTATGACTGTGTACAATTTCAAGACATTCCAAGATACTTTTGGAGTCTTTTTTGACAAAAAAGTTTAGTCACTGCCTAAGTGCATGGATCGCTTTCCTGATTTTCAGAAATTCTTTAAAAATATTCCTTAAACGATATGCAAATATTTTCAACGGATTCTTGTTCAGGGCGTCGTTGACTATGACTGAGTACAATTTCAAGACATTCCAACATACTTGCAATGTCCAAGTGCATGGATCGCTTTCCTGATTTTCAAAAGTTCATTAAAAATATTCTTCAAGAGATATGCAAATATATTCAACGGATTCTTGTTCAGGGCATGCTTGACTATGACTGTGTACAATTTCAAGACATTCCAAGATACCTTTGGGGTCTTTTTTGAATAAAAAGTTAAGTCACTGCCTAAGTGCATGGATCGCTTTCCTGATTTTCAAAAATTCATTAAAAATATTCCTTAAGCGATATGCAAATATTTTCAACGGATTCTTGTTCAGGGCGTCGTTGACTATGACCGAGTACAATTTCAAGACATTCCAACATACTTTGAATGTCCAAGTACATGGATCGCTTTCCTGATTTTCAAAAGTTCATTAAAAATATTCTTCAAGAGATATGCAAATATATTCAACGGATTCTTGTTCAGGGCATGCTTGACTATGACTGTGTACAATTTCAAGACATTCCAAGATACTTTTGGGGTCTTTTTTGAATGAAAAGTTAAGTCACTGGCTTAGTGCACAGACTTTCCTCATTTTCAAAAATTCATTAAAAATATTCCTTAAGAGATATGCAAATATTTTCAATTGATTCTTGTTCAGAGCGTCGTTGACTATGACTGAGTACAATTTCAAGACATTCCAACATACTTGGAATGTCCAAGTGCATGGATCGCTTTTCGGATTTTCAAAAATTCATTAAAAATATTCTACAAGAGATATGCAAATATATTCAACGGATTCTTGTTCAGGGCATGCTTGACTATGACTGTGTACAATTTCAAGACATTCCAAGATACTTTTGGGGTCTTTTTTGACGAAAAAGTTAAGTCACTGCCTAAGTGCATGGATCGCTTTCCTGATTTTCAAAAATTCATTAAAAATATTCCTTAAGCGATATGCAAATATTTTCAACGGATTCTTGTTCAGGGCGTCGTTGACTATGACTGAGTACAATTTCAAGACATTCCAACATACTTGGAATGTCCAAGTGCATGGATCGCTTTCCTGATTTTCAAAAGTTCATTAAAAATATTCTTCAAGAGATATGCAAATATATTCAACGGATTCTTGTTCAGGGCATGCTTGACTATGACTGTGTACAATTTCAAGACATTCCAAGATACTTTTGGGGTCTTTTTTGACGAAAAAGTTAAGTCACTGCCTAAGTGCATGGATCGCTTTCCTGATTTTCAGAAATTCTTTAAAAATATTCCTTAAACGATATGCAAATATTTTCAACGGATTCTTGTTCAGGGCGTCGTTGACTATGACTGAGTACAATTTCAAGACATTCCAACATACTTGGAATGTCCAAGTGCATGGATCGCTTTCCTGATTTTCAAAAGTTCATTAAAAATATTCTTCAAGAGATATGCAAATATATTCAACGGATTCTTGTTCAGGGCATGCTTGACTATGACTGTGTACAATTTCAAGACATTCCAAGATACTTTTGGGGTCTTTTTTGAATAAAAAGTTAAGTCACTGCCTAAGTGCACAGACTTTCCTCATTTTCAAAAATTCATTAAAAATATTCCTTAAGAGATATGCAAATATTTTCAATTGATTCTTGTTCAGGGCGTCGTTGACTATGACTGAGTACAATTTCAAGACATTCCAACATACTTGGAATGTCCAAGTGCATGGATCGCTTTTCGGATTTTCAAAAATTCATTAAAAATATTCTTCAAGAGATATGCAAATATATTCAACGGATTCTTGTTCAGGGCATGCTTGACTATGACTGTGTACAATTTCAAGACATTCCAAGATACTTTTGGGGTCTTTTTTGACAAAAAAGTTAAGTCACTGCCTAAGTGCATGGATCGCTTTCCTGATTTTCAGAAATTCATTAAAAATATTCCTTAAGCGATATGCAAATATTTTCAATTGATTCTTGTTCAGGGCGTCGTTGACTATGACTGAGTACAATTTCAAGACATTCCAACATACTTGGAATGTCCAAGTGCATGGATCGCTTTCCTGATTTTCAAAAGTTCATTAAAAATATTCTTCAAGAGATATGCAAATATATTCAACGGATTCTTGTTCAGGGCATGCTTGACTATGACTGTGTACAATTTCAAGACATTCCAAGATACCTTTGGGGTCTTTTTTGAATAAAAAGTTAAGTCACTGCCTAAGTGCACAGACTTTCATCATTTTCAAAAATTCATTAAAAATATTCCTTAAGAGATATGCAAATATTTTCAATGGATTCTTGTTCAGGGCGTCGTTGACTATGACCGAGTACAATTTCAAGACATTCCAACATACTTGGAATGTCCAAGTGCATGGATCGCTTTCCGGATTTTCAAAAATTCATTAAAAATATTCTTCAAGAGATATGCAAATATATTCAACGGATTCTTGTTCAGGGCATGCTTGACTATGACTGTGTACAATTTCAAGACATTCCAAGATACTTTTGGGGTCTTTTTTGACGAAAAAGTTAAGTCACTGCCTAAGTGCACAGACTTTCCTCATTTTCAAAAAATTCATTAAAAATATTCCTTAAGAGATATGCAAATATTTTCAATTGATTCTTGTTCAGGGCGTCGTTGACTATGACTGAGTACAATTTCAAGACATTCCAACATACTTGGAATGTCCAAGTGCATGGATCGCTTTTCGGATTTTCAAAAATTCATTAAAAATATTCTTCAAGAGATATGCAAATATATTCAACGGATTCTTGTTCAGGGCATGCTTGACTATGACTGTGTACAATTTCAAGACATTCCAAGATACTTTTGGGGTCTTTTTTGACAAAAAAGTTAAGTCACTGCCTAAGTGCATGGATCGCTTTCCTGATTTTCAAAAATTCATAAAAAATATTCCTTAAGCGATATGCAAATATTTTCAACGGATTCTTGTTCAGGGCGTCGTTGACTATGACTGAGTACAATTTCAAGACATTCCAACATACTTGGAATGTCCAAGTGCATGGATCGCTTTCCTGATTTTCAAAAGTTCATTAAAAATATTCTTCAAGAGATATGCAAATATATTCAACGGATTCTTGTTCAGGGCATGCTTGACTATGACTGTGTACAATTTCAAGACATTCCAAGATACCTTTGGGGTCTTTTTTGAATAAAAAGTTAAGTCACTGCCTAAGTGCACAGACTTTCATCATTTTCAAAAATTCATTAAAAATATTCCTTAAGAGATATGCAAATATTTTCAATGGATTCTTGTTCAAGGCGTCGTTGACTATGACCGAGTACAATTTCAAGACATTCCAACATACTTGGAATGTCCAAGTGCATGGATCGCTTTCCGGATTTTCAAAAATTCATTAAAAATATTCTTCAAGAGATATGCAAATATATTCAACGGATTCTTGTTCAGGGCATGCTTGACTATGACTGTGTACAATTTCAAGACATTCCAAGATACTTTTGGGGTCTTTTTTGACGAAAAAGTTAAGTCACTGCCTAAGTGCATGGATCGCTTTCCTGATTTTCAAAAATTCATTAAAAATATTCCTTAAGCGATATGCAAATATTTTCAACGGATTCTTGTTCAGGGCGTCGTTGACTATGACTGAGTACAATTTCAAGACATTCCAACATACTTGGAATGTCCAAGTGCATGGATCGCTTTCCCGATTTTCAAAAGTTCATTAAAAATATTCTTCAAGAGATATGCAAATATATTCAACGGATTCTTGTTCAGGGCATGCTTGACTATGACTGTGTACAATTTCAAGACATTCCAAGATACTTTTGGGGTCTTTTTTGAATAAAAAGTTAAGTCACTGCCTAAGTGCACAGACTTTCATCATTTTCAAAAATTCATTAAAAATATTCCTTAAGAGATATGCAAATATTTTCAATTGATTCTTGTTCAGGGCGTCGTTGACTATGACTGAGTACAATTTCAAGACATTCCAACATACTTGGAATGTCCAAGTGCATGGATCGCTTTTCGGATTTTCAAAAATTCATTAAAAATATTCTTCAAGAGATATGCAAATATATTCAACGGATTCTTGTTCAGGGCATGCTTGACTATGACTGTGTACAATTTCAAGACATTCCAAGATACTTTTGGGGTCTTTTTTGACAAAAAAGTTAAGTCACTGCCTAAGTGCATGGATCGCTTTCCTGATTTTCAAAAATTCATTAAAAATATTCCTTAAGGGATATGCAAATATTTTCAACGGATTCTTGTTCAGGGCGTCGTCGACTATGACTGAGTACAATTTCAAGACATTCCAACATACTTGGAATGTCCAAGTGCATGGATTGCTTTTCGGATTTTCAAAAATTCATTAAAAATATTCTTCAAGAGATATGCAAATATATTCAACGGATTCTTGTTCAGGGCATGCTTGACTATGACTGTGTACAATTTCAAGACATTCCAAGATACTTTTGGGGTCTTTTTTGACAAAAAAGTTAAGTCACTGCCTAAGTGCATGGATCGCTTTCCTGATTTTCAAAAATTCATTAAAAATATTCCTTAAGCGATATGCAAATATTTTCAACGGATTCTTGTTCAGGGCGTCGTTGACTATGACTGAGTACAATTTCAAGACATTCCAACATACTTGGAATGTCCAAGTGCATGGATCGCTTTCCTGATTTTCAAAAGTTCATTAAAAATATTCTTCAAGAGATATGCAAATATATTCAACGGATTCTTGTTCAGGGCATGCTTGACTATGACTGTGTACAATATCAAGACATTCCAAGATACTTTTGGGGTCTTTTTTGAATAAAAAGTTAAGTCACTGCCTAAGTGCACAGACTTTCCTCATTTTCAAAAATTCATTAAAAATATTCCTTAAGAGATATGCAAATATTTTCAATTGATTCTTGTTCAGGGCGTCGTTGACTATGACTGAGTACAATTTCAAGACATTCCAACATACTTGGAATGTCCAAGTGCATGGATCGCTTTTCGGATTTTCAAAAATTCATTAAAAATATTCTTCAAGAGATATGCAAATATATTCAACGGATTCTTGTTCAGGGCATGCTTGACTATGACTGTGTACAATTTCAAGACATTCCAATTTACTTTTGGGGTTTTTTTTTGAAAAAAAAGTCAAGTCACTAAGTGCATCAGGGCAAATGGATCGTTTCCTTCGTCTCACCTGATATCCTGCTGTGTGATCCACGGTGTCCAAACGTTTGTTTCCAGCGACTGGACGACATGGATGAACTCCTGCAGCTTTAATTCTTTAAAAACAACCCAAAAACATCAAAAGTTAAGTCACTGCCTAAGTGCATGGATCGCTTTCCTGATTTTCAAAAATTCATTAAAAATATTCCTCAAGAGATATGCAAATATATTCAACGGATTCTTGTTCAGGGCATGCTTGACTATGACTGTGTACAATTTCAAGACATTCCAAGATACTTTTGGGGTCTTTTTTGACGAAAAAGTTAAGTCACTGCCTAAGTGCATGGATTGCTTTCCTGATTTTCAAAAATTCATTAAAAATATTCCTTAAGCGATATGCAAATATTTTCAACGGATTCTTGTTCAGGGCGTCGTTGACTATGACTGAGTACAATTTCAAGACATTCCAACATACTTGGAATGTCCAAGTGCATGGATCGCTTTCCGGATTTTCAAAAATTCATTAAAAATATTCTTCAAGAGATATGCAAATATATTCAACGGATTCTTATTCAGGGCATGCTTGACTATGACTGTGTACAATTTCAAGACATTCCAATTTACTTTTGGGTTTTTTTTTGAAAAAAAAGTCAAGTCACTAAGTGCATCAGGGCAAATGGATCGTTTCCTTCGTCTCACCTGATATCCTGCTGTGTGATCCACGGTGTCCAAACGTTTGTTTCCAGCGACTGGGCGACATGGATGAACTCCTGCAGCTTTAATGCTTAAAAAAAAAAACCAAAAACATCAAAAGTTAAGTCACTGCCTAAGTGCATGGATCGCTTTCCTAATTTTCAAAAATTCATTAAAAATATTCCTTAAGAGATATGCAAATATTTTCAATTGATTCTTGTTCAGGGCGTCGTTGACTATGACTGAGTACAATTTCAAGACATTCCAACATACTTGGAATGTCCAAGTGCATGGATCGCTTTTCGGATTTTCAAAAATTCATTAAAAATATTCTTCAAGAGATATGCAAATATATTCAACGGATTCTTGTTCAGGGCATGCTTGACTATGACTGTGTACAATTTCAAGACATTCCAGGATACTTTTGGGGTCTTTTTTGAATAAAAAGTTAAGTCACTGCCTAAGTGCATGGATCGCTTTCCTGATTTTCAAAAATTCATTAAAAATATTCCTTAAGCGATATGCAAATATTTTCAACGGATACTTGTTCAGGGCGTCGTTGACTATGACTGAGTACAATTTCAAAACATTCCAACATACTTGGAATGTCCAAGTGCATGGATCGCTTTCCTGATTTTCAAAAGTTCATTAAAAATATTCTTCAAGAGATATGCAAATATATTCAACGGATTCCTGTTCAGGGCATGCTTGACTATGACTGTGTACAATTTCAAGACATTCCAAGATACTTTTGGGGTCTTTTTTGAATAAAAAGTTAAGTCACTGCCTAAGTGCACAGACTTTCCTCATTTTCAAAAATTCATTAAAAATATTCCTTAAGCGATATGCAAATATTTTCAACGGATTCTTGTTCAGGGCGTCGTTGACTATGACTGAGTACAATTTCAAGACATTCCAACATACTTGGAATGTCCAAGTGCATGGATCGCTTTCCTGATTTTCAAAAGTTCATTAAAAATATTCTTCAAGAGATATGCAAATATATTCAACGGATTCTTGTATAGGGCATGCTTGACTATGACTGTGTACAATTTCAAGACATTCCAGGATACTTTTGGGGTCTTTTTTGAATAAAAAGTTAAGTCACTGCGTAAGTGCACAGACTTTCCTCATTTTCAAAAATTCATTAAAAATATTCCTTAAGAGATATGCAAATATTTTCAATTGATTCTTGTTCAGGGCGTCGTTGACTATGACTGAGTACAATTTCAAGACATTCCAACATACTTGGAATGTCCAAGTGCATGGATCGCTTTTCGGATTTTCAAAAATTCATTAAAAATATTCTTCAAGAGATATGCAAATATATTCAACGGATTCTTGTTCAGGGCATGCTTGACTATGACTGTGTACAATTTCAAGACATTCCAAGATACTTTTGGGGTCTTTTTTGACAAAAAAGTTAAGTCACTGCCTAAGTGCATGGATCGCTTTTCTGATTTTCAAAAATTCATTAAAAATATTCCTTAAGCGATATGCAAATATTTTCAACGGATTCTTGTTCAGGGCGTCGTTGACTATGACTGAGTACAATTTCAAGACATTCCAACATACTTGGAATGTCCAAGTGCATGGATCGCTTTCCTGATTTTCAAAAGTTCATTAAAAATATTCTTCAAGAGATATGCAAATATATTCAACGGATTCTTGTTCAGGGCATGCTTGACTATGACTGTGTACAATTTCAAGACATTCCAAGATACTTTTGGGGTCTTTTTTGAATAAAAAGTTAAGTCACTGCCTAAGTGCACAGACTTTCCTCATTTTCAAAAATTCATTAAAAATATTCCTTAAGAGATATGCAAATATTTTCAATGGATTCTTGTTCAGGGCGTTGTTGACTATGACTGAGTACAATTTCAAGACATTCCAACATACTTGGAATGTCCAAGTGCATGGATCGCTTTCCGGATTTTCAAAAATTCATTTAAAATATTCTTCAAGAGATATGCAAATATATTCAACGGATTCTTGTTCAGGGCATGCTTGACTATGACTGTGTACAATTTCAAGACATTCCAAGATACTTTTGGGGTCTTTTTTGACGAAAAAGTTAAGTCACTGCCTAAGTGCATGGATCGCTTTCCTGATTTTCAGAAATTCTTTAAAAATATTCCTTAAACGATATGCAAATATTTTCAACAGATTCTTGTTCAGGGCGTCGTTGACTATGACTGAGTACAATTTCAAGACATTCCAACATACTTGGAATGTCCAAGTGCATGGATCGCTTTCCTGATTTTCAAAAGTTCATTAAAAATATTCTTCAAGAGATATGCAAATATATTCAACGGATTCTTGTTCAGGGCATGCTTGACTATGACTGTGTACAATTTCAAGACATTCCAAGATACTTTTGGGGTCTTTTTTGAATAAAAAGTTAAGTCACTGCCTAAGTGCACAGACTTTCCTCATTTTCAAAAATTCATTAAAAATATTCCTTAAGAGATATGCAAATATTTTCAATTGATTCTTGTTCAGGGCGTCGTTGACTATGACTGAGTACAATTTAAAGACATTCCAACATACTTGGAATGTCCAAGTGCATGGATCGCTTTTCGGATTTTCAAAAATTCATTAAAAATATTCTTCAAGAGATATGCAAATATATTCAACGGATTCTTGTTCAGGGCATGCTTGACTATGACTGTGTACAATTTCAAGACATTCCAGGATACTTTTGGGGTCTTTTTTGAATAAAAAGTTAAGTCACTGCCTAAGTGCATGGATCGCTTTCCTGATTTTCAAAAATTCATTAAAAATATTCCTTAAGCGATATGCAAATATTTTCAACGGATTCTTGTTCAGGGCGTCGTTGACTATGACTGAGTACAATTTCAAAACATTCCAACATACTTGGAATGGCCAAGTGCATGGATCGCTTTCCTGATTTTCAAAAGTTCATTAAAAATATTCTTCAAGAGATATGCAAATATATTCAACGGATTCTTGTTCAGGGCATGCTTGACTATGACTGTGTACAATTTCAAGACATTCCAAGATACTTTTGGGGTCTTTTTTGAATAAAAAGTTAAGTCACTGCCGAAGTGCACAGACTTTCCTCATTTTCAAAAATTCATTAAAAATATTCCTTAAGAGATATGCAAATATTTTCAATTGATTCTTGTTCAGGGCGTCGTTGACTATGACTGAGTACAATTTAAAGACATTCCAACATACTTGGAATGTCCAAGTGCATGGATCGCTTTTCGGATTTTCAAAAATTCATTAAAAATATTCTTCAAGAGATATGCAAATATATTCAACGGATTCTTGTTCAGGGCATGCTTGACTATGACTGTGTACAATTTCAAGACATTCCAAGATACTTTTGGGGTCTTTTTTGACAAAAAAGTTAAGTCACTGCCTAAGTGCATGGATCGCTTTCCTGATTTTCAAAAATTCATTAAAAATATTCCTTAAGCGATATGCAAATATTTTCAACGGATTCTTGTTCAGGGCGTCGTTGACTATGACTGAGTACAATTTCAAGACATTCCAACATACTTGGAATGTCCAAGTGCATGGATCGCTTTTCGGATTTTCAAAAATTCATTAAAAATATTCTTCAAGAGATATGCAAATATATTCAACGGATTCTTGTTCAGGGCATGCTTGACTATGACTGTGTACAATTTCAAGACATTCCAAGATACTTTTGGGGTCTTTTTTGACGAAAAAGTTAAGTCACTGCCTAAGTGCATGGATCGCTTTCCTGATTTTCAGAAATTCTTTAAAAATATTCCTTAAACGATATGCAAATATTTTCAACGGATTCTTGTTCAGGGCGTCGTTGACTATGACTGAGTACAATTTCAAGACATTCCAACATACTTGGAATGTCCAAGTGCATGGATCGCTTTCCTGATTTTCAAAAGTTCATTAAAAATATTCTTCAAGAGATATGCAAATATATTCAACGGATTCTTGTTCAGGGCATGCTTGACTATGACTGTGTACAATTTCAAGACATTCCAAGATACTTTTGGGGTCTTTTTTGAATAAAAAGTTAAGTCACTGCCTAAGTGCACAGACTTTCCTCATTTTCAAAAATTCATTAAAAATATTCCTTAAGAGATATGCAAATATTTTCAATTGATTCTTGTTCAGGGCGTCGTTGACTATGACTGAGTACAATTTCAAGACATTCCAACATACTTGGAATGTCCAAGTGCATGGATCGCTTTTCGGATTTTCAAAAATTCATTAAAAATATTCTTCAAGAGATATGCAAATATATTCAACGGATTCTTGTTCAGGGCATGCTTGACTATGACTGTGTACAATTTCAAGACATTCCAAGATACTTTTGGGGTCTTTTTTGACAAAAAAGTTAAGTCACTGCCTAAGTGCATGGATCGCTTTTCTGATTTTCAAAAATTCATTAAAAATATTCCTTAAGCGATATGCAAATATTTTCAACGGATTCTTGTTCAGGGCGTCGTTGACTATGACTGAGTACAATTTCAAAACATTCCAACATACTTGGAATGTCCAAGTGCATGGATCGCTTTCCTGATTTTCAAAAGTTCATTAAAAATATTCTTCAAGAGATATGCAAATATATTCAACGGATTCTTGTTCAGGGCATGCTTGACTATGACTGTGTACAATTTCAAGACATTCCAAGATACCTTTGGGGTCTTTTTTGAATAAAAAGTTAAGTCACTGCCTAAGTGCACAGACTTTCCTCATTTTCAAAAATTCATTAAAAATATTCCTTAAGAGATATGCAAATATTTTCAATGGATTCTTGTTCAGGGCGTTGTTGACTATGACTGAGTACAATTTCAAGACATTCCAACATACTTGGAATGTCCAAGTGCATGGATCGCTTTCCGGATTTTCAAAAATTCATTAAAAATATTCTTCAAGAGATATGCAAATATATTCAACGGATTCTTGTTCAGGGCATGCTTGACTATGACTGTGTACAATTTCAAGACATTCCAAGATACTTTTGGGGTCTTTTTTGACGAAAAAGTTAAGTCACTGCCTAAGTGCATGGATCGCTTTCCTGATTTTCAGAAATTCTTTAAAAATATTCCTTAAACGATATGCAAATATTTTCAACGGATTCTTGTTCAGGGCGTCGTTGACTATGACTGAGTACAATTTCAAGACATTCCAACATACTTGGAATGTCCAAGTGCATGGATCGCTTTCCGGATTTTCAAAAATTCATTAAAAATATTCTTCAAGAGATATGCAAATATATTCAACGGATTCTTGTTCAGGGCATGCTTGACTATGACTGTGTACAATTTCAAGACATTCCAAGATACTTTTGGGGTCTTTTTTGACGAAAAAGTTAAGTCACTGCCTAAGTGCATGGATCGCTTTCCTGATTTTCAGAAATTCTTTAAAAATATTCCTTAAACGATATGCAAATATATTCAACGGATTCTTGTTCAGGGCATGCTTGACTATGACTGTGTACAATTTCAAGACATTCCAAGATACCTTTGGGGTCTTTTTTGGATAAAAAGTTAAGTCACTGCCTAAGTGCATGGATCGCTTTCCTGATTTTCAAAAGTTCATTAAAAATATTCCTTAAGCGATATGCAAATATATTCAACGGATTCTTGTTCAGGGCATGCTTGACTATGACTGTGTACAATTTCAAGACATTCCAGGATACTTTTGGGGTCTTTTTTGAATAAAAAGTTAAGTCACTGCCTAAGTGCATGGATCGCTTTCCTGATTTTCAAAAATTCATTAAAAATATTCCTTAAGCGATATGCAAATATTTTCAACGGATTCTTGTTCAGGGCGTCGTTGACTATGACTGAGTACAATTTCAAGACATTTCAACATACTTGGAATGTCCAAGTGCATGGATCGCTTTCCTGATTTTCAAAAGTTCATTAAAAATATTCTTCAAGAGATATGCAAATATATTCAACGGATTCTTGTTCAGGGCATGCTTGACTATGACTGTGTACAATTTCAAGACATTCCAAGATACTTTTGGGGTCTTTTTTGAATAAAAAGTTAAGTCACTGCCTAAGTGCACAGACTTTCATCATTTTCAAAAATTCATTAAAAATATTCCTTAAGAGATATGCAAATATTTTCAATTGATTCTTGTTCAGGGCGTCGTTGACTATGACCGAGTACAATTTCAAGACTTTCCAACATACTTGGAATGTCCAAGTGCATGGATCGCTTTCCGGATTTTCAAAAATTCATTAAAAATATTCTTCAAGAGATATGCAAATATATTCAACGGATTCTTGTTCAGGGCATGCTTGACTATGACTGTGTACAATTTCAAGACATTCCAAGATACTTTTGGGGTCTTTTTTGACGAAAAAGTTAAGTCACTGCCTAAGTGCATGGATCGCTTTCCTGATTTTCAGAAATTCTTTAAAAATATTCCTTAAACGATATGCAAATATTTTCAACGGATTCTTGTTCAGGGCGTCGTTGACTATGACTGAGTACAATTTCAAGACATTCCAACATACTTGGAATGTCCAAGTGCATGGATCGCTTTCCTGATTTTCAAAAGTTCATTAAAAATATTCTTCAAGAGATATGCAAATATATTCAACGAATTCTTGTTCAGGGCATGCTTGACTATGACTGTGTACAATTTCAAGACATTCCAAGATACCTTTGGGGTCTTTTTTGGATAAAAAGTTAAGTCACTGCCTAAGTGCACAGACTTTCATCATTTTCAAAAATTCATTAAAAATATTCCTTAAGAGATATGCAAATATTTTCAATGGATTCTTGTTCAGGGCGTCGTTGACTATGACCGAGTACAATTTCAAGACATTCCAACATACTTGGAATGTCCAAGTGCATGGATCGCTTTTCGGATTTTCAAAAATTCATTAAAAATATTCTTCAAGAGATATGCAAATATATTCAACGGATTCTTGTTCAGGGCATGCTTGACTATGACTGTGTACAATTTCAAGACATTCCAAGATACTTTTGGGGTCTTTTTTGACGAAAAAGTTAAGTCACTGCCTAAGTGCATGGATCGCTTTCCTGATTTTCAGAAATTCTTTAAAAATATTCCTTAAACGATATGCAAATATTTTCAACGGATTCTTGTTCAGGGCGTCGTTGACTATGACTGAGTACAATTTCAAGACATTCCAACATACTTGGAATGTCCAAGTGCATGGATCGCTTTCCTGATTTTCAAAAGTTCATTAAAAATATTCTTCAAGAGATATGCAAATATATTCAACGGATTCTTGTTCAGGGCATGCTTGACTATGACTGTGTACAATTTCAAGACATTCCAGGATACTTTTGGGGTCTTTTTTGAATAAAAAGTTAAGTCACTGCCTAAGTGCACAGACTTTCCTCATTTTCAAAAATTCATTAAAAATATTCCTTAAGAGATATGCAAATATTTTCAATTGATTCTTGTTCAGGGCGTCGTTGACTATGACTGAGTACAATTTCAAGACATTCCAACATACTTGGAATGTCCAAGTGCATGGATCGCTTTTCGGATTTTCAAAAATTCATTAAAAATATTCTTCAAGAGATATGCAAATATATTCAACGGATTCTTGTTCAGGGCATGCTTGACTATGACTGTGTACAATTTCAAGACATTCCAAGATACTTTTGGGGTCTTTTTTGACAAAAAAGTTAAGTCACTGCCTAAGTGCATGAATCGCTTTCCTGATTTTCAAAAATTCATTAAAAATATTCCTTAAGCGATATGCAAATATTTTCAACGGATTCTTGTTCAGGGCGTCGTTGACTATGACTGAGTACAATTTCAAGACATTCCAACATACTTGGAATGTCCAAGTGCATGGATCGCTTTTCGGATTTTCAAAAATTCATTAAAAATATTCTTCAAGAGATATGCAAATATATTCAACGGATTCTTGTTCAGGGCATGCTTGACTATGACTGTGTACAATTTCAAGACATTCCAAGATACTTTTGGGGTCTTTTTTGACAAAAAAGTTAAGTCACTGCCTAAGTGCATGAATCGCTTTCCTGATTTTCAAAAATTCATTAAAAATATTCCTTAAGCGATATGCAAATATTTTCAACGGATTCTTGTTCAGGGCGTCGTTGACTATGACTGAGTACAATTTCAAGACATTCCAACATACTTGGAATGTCCAAGTGCATGGATCGCTTTTCGGATTTTCAAAAATTCATTAAAAATATTCTTCAAGAGATATGCAAATATATTCAACGGATTCTTGTTCAGGGCATGCTTGACTATGACTGTGTACAATTTCAAGACATTCCAAGATACTTTTGGGGTCTTTTTTGACGAAAAAGTTAAGTCACTGCCTAAGTGCATGGATCGCTTTCCTGATTTTCAAAAATTCATTAAAAATATTCCTTAAGCGATATGCAAATATTTTCAACGGATTCTTGTTCAGGGCGTCGTTGACTATGACTGAGTACAATTTCAAGACATTTCAACATACTTGGAATGTCCAAGTGCATGGATCGCTTTCCTGATTTTCAAAAGTTCATTAAAAATATTCTTCAAGAGATATGCAAATATATTCAACGGATTCTTGTTCAGGGCATGCTTGACTATGACTGTGTACAATTTCAAGACATTCCAAGATACTTTTGGGGTCTTTTTTGAATAAAAAGTTAAGTCACTGCCTAAGTGCACAGACTTTCATCATTTTCAAAAATTCATTAAAAATATTCCTTAAGAGATATGCAAATATTTTCAATGGATTCTTGTTCAGGGCGTCGTTGACTATGATCGAGTACAATTTCAAGACTTTCCAACATACTTGGAATGTCCAAGTGCATGGATCGCTTTCCGGATTTTCAAAAATTCATTAAAAATATTCTTCAAGAGATATGCAAATATATTCAACGGATTCTTGTTCAGGGCATGCTTGACTATGACTGTGTACAATTTCAAGACATTCCAAGATACTTTTGGGGTCTTTTTTGACGAAAAAGTTAAGTCACTGCCTAAGTGCATGGATCGCTTTCCTGATTTTCAGAAATTCTTTAAAAATATTCCTTAAACGATATGCAAATATTTTCAACGGATTCTTGTTCAGGGCGTCGTTGACTATGACTGAGTACAATTTCAAGACATTTCAACATACTTGGAATGTCCAAGTGCATGGATCGCTTTCCTGATTTTCAAAAGTTCATTAAAAATATTCTTCAAGAGATATGCAAATATATTCAACGGATTCTTGTTCAGGGCATGCTTGACTATGACTGTGTACAATTTCAAGACATTCCAAGATACTTTTGGGGTCTTTTTTGAATAAAAAGTTAAGTCACTGCCTAAGTGCACAGACTTTCATCATTTTCAAAAATTCATTAAAAATATTCCTTAAGAGATATGCAAATATTTTCAATGGATTCTTGTTCAGGGCGTCGTTGACTATGATCGAGTACAATTTCAAGACTTTCCAACATACTTGGAATGTCCAAGTGCATGGATCGCTTTCCGGATTTTCAAAAATTCATTAAAAATATTCTTCAAGAGATATGCAAATATATTCAACGGATTCTTGTTCAGGGCATGCTTGACTATGACTGTGTACAATTTCAAGACATTCCAAGATACTTTTGGGGTCTTTTTTGACGAAAAAGTTAAGTCACTGCCTAAGTGCATGGATCGCTTTCCTGATTTTCAGAAATTCTTTAAAAATATTCCTTAAACGATATGCAAATATTTTCAACGGATTCTTGTTCAGGGCGTCGTTGACTATGACTGAGTACAATTTCAAGACATTCCAACATACTTGGAATGTCCAAGTGCATGGATCGCTTTCCTGATTTTCAAAAGTTCATTAAAAATATTCTTCAAGAGATATGCAAATATATTCAACGGATTCTTGTTCAGGGCATGCTTGACTATGACTGTGTACAATTTCAAGACATTCCAGGATACTTTTGGGGTCTTTTTTGAATAAAAAGTTAAGTCACTGCCTAAGTGCACAGACTTTCCTCATTTTCAAAAATTCATTAAAAATATTCCTTAAGAGATATGCAAATATTTTCAATTGATTCTTGTTCAGGGCGTCGTTGACTATGACTGAGTACAATTTCAAGACATTCCAACATACTTGGAATGTCCAAGTGCATGGATCGCTTTTCGGATTTTCAAAAATTCATTAAAAATATTCTTCAAGAGATATGCAAATATATTCAACGGATTCTTGTTCAGGGCATGCTTGACTATGACTGTGTACAATTTCAAGACATTCCAATATACTTTTGGGGTCTTTTTTGACAAAAAAGTTAAGTCACTGCCTAAGTGCATGGATCGCTTTCCTGATTTTCAAAAATTCATTAAAAATATTCCTTAAGCGATATGCAAATATTTTCAATTGATTCTTGTTCAGGGCGTCGTTGACTATGACTGAGTACAATTTCAAGACATTCCAACATACTTGGAATGTCCAAGTGCATGGATCGCTTTTCGGATTTTCAAAAATTCATTAAAAATATTCTTCAAGAGATATGCAAATATATTCAACGGATTCTTGTTCAGGGCATGCTTGACTATGACTGTGTACAATTTCAAGACATTCCAAGATACTTTTGGGGTCTTTTTTGACAAAAAAGTTAAGTCACTGCCTAAGTGCATGAATCGCTTTCCTGATTTTCAAAAATTCATTAAAAATATTCCTTAAGCGATATGCAAATATTTTCAACGGATTCTTGTTCAGGGCGTCGTTGACTATGACTGAGTACAATTTCAAGACATTCCAACATACTTGGAATGTCCAAGTGCATGGATCGCTTTTCGGATTTTCAAAAATTCATTAAAAATATTCTTCAAGAGATATGCAAATATATTCAACGGATTCTTGTTCAGGGCATGCTTGACTATGACTGTGTACAATTTCAAGACATTCCAAGATACTTTTGGGGTCTTTTTTGACAAAAAAGTTAAGTCACTGCCTAAGTGCATGGATCGCTTTCCTGATTTTCAAAAATTCATTAAAAATATTCCTTAAGCGATATGCAAATATTTTCAACGGATTCTTGTTCAGGGCGTCGTTGACTATGACTGAGTACAATTTCAAGACATTCCAACATACTTGGAATGTCCAAGTGCATGGATCGCTTTCCTGATTTTCAAAAGTTCATTAAAAATATTCTTCAAGAGATATGCAAATATATTCAACGGATTCTTGTTCAGGGCATGCTTGACTATGACTGTGTACAATTTCAAGACATTCCAAGATACTTTTGGGGTCTTTTTTGAATAAAAAGTTAAGTCACTGCCTAAGTGCACAGACTTTCCTCATTTTCAAAAATTCATTAAAAATATTCCTTAAGAGATATGCAAATATTTTCAATTGATTCTTGTTCAGGGCGTCGTTGACTATGACTGAGTACAATTTCAAGACATTCCAACATACTTGGAATGTCCAAGTGCATGGATCGCTTTTCGGATTTTCATAAATTCATTAAAAATATTCTTCAAGAGATATGCAAATATATTCAACGGATTCTTGTTCAGGGCATGCTTGACTATGACTGTGTACAATTTCAAGACATTCCAATTTACTTTTGGGGTTTTTTTTGAAAAAAAAGTCAAGTCACTAAGTGCATCAGGGCAAATGGATCGTTTCCTTCGTCTCACCTGATATCCTGCTGTGTGATCCACGGTGTCCAAACGTTTGTTTCCAGCGACTGGACGACATGGATGAACTCCTGCAGCTTTAATTCTTTAAAAACAACCCAAAAACATCAAAAGTTAAGTCACTGCCTAAGTGCATGGATCGCTTTCCTGATTTTCAAAAATTCATTAAAAATATTCCTCAAGAGATATGCAAATATATTCAACGGATTCTTGTTCAGGGCGTCGTTGACTATGACTGAGTACAATTTCAAGACATTCCAACATACTTGGAATGTCCAAGTGCATGGATCGCTTTTCGGATTTTCAAAAATTCATTAAAAATATTCTTTAAGAGATATGCAAATATATTCAACGGATTCTTGTTCAGGGCATGCTTGACTATGACTGTGTACAATTTCAAGACATTCCAAGATACTTTTGGGGTCTTTTTTGAATAAAAAGTTAAGTCACTGCCTAAGTGCATGGATCGCTTTCCTGATTTTCAAAAATTCATTAAAAATATTCCTTAAGCGATATGCAAATATTTTCAACGGATTCTTGTTCAGGGCGTCGTTGACTATGACTGAGTACAATTTCAAAACATTCCAACATACTTGGAATGTCCAAGTGCATGGATCGCTTTTCGGATTTTCAAAAATTCATTAAAAATATTCTTCAAGAGATATGCAAATATATTCAACGGATTCTTGTTCAGGGCATGCTTGACTATGACTGTGTACAATTTCAAGACATTCCAAGATACTTTTGGGGTCTTTTTTGACAAAAAAGTTAAGTCACTGCCTAAGTGCATGGATCGCTTTCCTGATTTTCAAAAATTCATTAAAAATATTCCTTAAGCGATATGCAAATATTTTCAACGGATTCTTGTTCAGGGCGTCGTTGACTATGACTGAGTACAATTTCAAGACATTCCAACATACTTGGAATGTCCAAGTGCATGGATCGCTTTCCTGATTTTCAAAAGTTCATTAAAAATATTCTTCAAGAGATATGCAAATATATTCAACGGATTCTTGTTCAGGGCATGCTTGACTATGACTGTGTACAATTTCAAGACATTCCAAGATACTTTTGGGGTCTTTTTTGAATAAAAAGTTAAGTCACTGCCTAAGTGCACAGACTTTCCTCATTTTCAAAAATTCATTAAAAATATTCCTTAAGAGATATGCAAATATTTTCAATTGATTCTTGTTCAGGGCGTCGTTGACTATGACCGAGTACAATTTCAAGACATTCCAACATACTTGGAATGTCCAAGTGCATGGATCGCTTTTCGGATTTTCATAAATTCATTAAAAATATTCTTCAAGAGATATGCAAATATATTCAACGGATTCTTGTTCAGGGCATGCTTGACTATGACTGTGTACAATTTCAAGACATTCCAAGATACTTTTGGGGTCTTTTTTGACAAAAAAGTTAAGTCACTGCCTAAGTGCATGGATCGCTTTTCTGATTTTCAAAATTTCATTAAAAATATTCCTTAAGCGATATGCAAATATTTTCAACGGATTCTTGTTCAGGGCGTCGTTGACTATGACTGAGTACAATTTCAAGACATTCCAACATACTTGGAATGTCCAAGTGCATGGATCGCTTTCCTGATTTTCAAAAATTCATTAAAAATATTCCTTAAGAGATATGCAAATATTTTCAATTGATTCTTGTTCAGGGCGTCGTTGACTATGACTGAGTACAATTTCAAGACATTCCAACATACTTGGAATGTCCAAGTGCATGGATCGCTTTCCTGATTTTCAAAAGTTCATTAAAAATATTCTTCAAGAGATATGCAAATATATTCAACGGATTCTTGTTCAGGGCATGCTTGACTATGACTGTGTACAATTTCAAGACATTCCAAGATACTTTTGGGGTCTTTTTTGAATAAAAAGTTAAGTCACTGCCTAAGTGCACAGACTTTCCTCATTTTCAAAAATTCATTAAAAATATTCCTTAAGAGATATGCAAATATTTTCAATTGATTCTTGTTCAGGGCGTCGTTGACTATGACCGAGTACAATTTCAAGACATTCCAACATACTTGGAATGTCCAAGTGCATGGATCGCTTTTCGGATTTTCATAAATTCATTAAAAATATTCTTCAAGAGATATGCAAATATATTCAACGGATTCTTGTTCAGGGCATGCTTGACTATGACTGTGTACAATTTCAAGACATTCCAAGATACTTTTGGGGTCTTTTTTGACAAAAAAGTTAAGTCACTGCCTAAGTGCATGGATCGCTTTTCTGATTTTCAAAATTTCATTAAAAATATTCCTTAAGCGATATGCAAATATTTTCAACGGATTCTTGTTCAGGGCGTCGTTGACTATGACTGAGTACAATTTCAAGACATTCCAACATACTTGGAATGTCCAAGTGCATGGATCGCTTTCCTGATTTTCAAAAATTCATTAAAAATATTCCTTAAGAGATATGCAAATATTTTCAATTGATTCTTGTTCAGGGCGTCGTTGACTATGACTGAGTACAATTTCAAGACATTCCAACATACTTGGAATGTCCAAGTGCATGGATCGCTTTTCGGATTTTCAAAAATTCATTAAAAATATTCTTCAAGAGATATGCAAATATATTCAACGGATTCTTGTTCAGGGCATGCTTGACTATGACTGTGTACAATTTCAAGACATTCCTAAGTACTTTTGGGGTCTTTTTTGACAAAAAAGTTAAGTCACTGCCTAAGTGCATGGATCGCTTTCCTGATTTTCAAAAATTCATTAAAAATATTCCTTAAGCGATATGCAAATATTTTCAACGGATTCTTGTTCAGGGCGTCGTTGACTATGACTGAGTACAATTTCAAGACATTCCAACATACTTGGAATGTCCAAGTGCATGGATCGCTTTCCTGATTTTCAAAAGTTCATTAAAAATATTCTTCAAGAGATATGCAAATATATTCAACGGATTCTTGTTCAGGGCATGCTTGACTATGACTGTGTACAATTTCAAGACATTCCAAGATACTTTTGGGGTCTTTTTTGAATAAAAAGTTAAGTCACTGCCTAAGTGCACAGACTTTCATCATTTTCAAAAATTCATTAAAAATATTCCTTAAGAGATATGCAAATATTTTCAATGGATTCTTGTTCAGGGCGTCGTTGACTATGACCGAGTACAATTTCAAGACATTCCAACATACTTGGAATGTCCAAGTGCATGGATCGCTTTCCGGATTTTCAAAAATTCATTAAAAATATTCTTCAGGAGATATGCAAATATATTCAACGGATTCTTGTTCAGGGCATGCTTGACTATGACTGTGTACAATTTCAAGACATTCCAAGATACTTTTGGGGTCTTTTTTGACGAAAAAGTTAAGTCACTGCCTAAGTGCATGGATCGCTTTCCTGATTTTCAGAAATTCTTTAAAAATATTCCTTAAACGATATGCAAATATTTTCAACGGATTCTTGTTCAGGGCGTCGTTGACTATGACTGAGTACAATTTCAAGACATTCCAACATACTTGGAATGTCCAAGTGCATGGATCGCTTTCCTGATTTTCAAAAGTTCATTAAAAATATTCTTCAAGAGATATGCAAATATATTCAACGGATTCTTGTTCAGGGCATGCTTGACTATGACTGTGTACAATTTCAAGACATTCCAAGATACTTTTGGGGTCTTTTTTGAATAAAAAGTTAAGTCACTGCCTAAGTGCACAGACTTTCCTCATTTTCAAAAATTCATTAAAAATATTCCTTAAGAGATATGCAAATATTTTCAATTGATTCTTGTTCAGGGCGTCGTTGACTATGACTGAGTACAATTTCAAGACATTCCAACATACTTGGAATGTCCAAGTGCATGGATCGCTTTTCGGATTTTCAAAAATTCATTAAAAATATTCCTCAAGAGATATGCAAATATATTCAACGGATTCTTGTTCAGGGCATGCTTGACTATGACTGTGTACAATTTCAAGACATTCCAAGATACTTTTGGGGTCTTTTTTGACAAAAAAGTTAAGTCACTGCCTAAGTGCATGGATCGCTTTCCTGATTTTCAAAAATTCATTAAAAATGTTCCTTAAGCGATATGCAAATATTTTCAACGGATTCTTGTTCAGGGCATCGTTGACTATGACTGAGTACAATTTCAAGACATTCCAACATACTTGGAATGTCCAAGTGCATGGATCGCTTTCCTGATTTTCAAAAGTTCATTAAAAATATTCTTCAAGAGATATGCAAATATATTCAACGGATTCTTGTTCAGGGCATGCTTGACTATGACTGTGTACAATTTCAAGACATTCCAAGATACTTTTGGGGTCTTTTTTGAATAAAAAGTTAAGTCACTGCCTAAGTGCACAGACTTTCCTCATTTTCAAAAATTCATTAAAAATATTCCTTAAGAGATATGCAAATATTTTCAATTGATTCTTGTTCAGGGCGTCGTTGACTATGACTGAGTACAATTTCAAGACATTCCAACATACTTGGAATGTCCAAGTGCATGGATCGCTTTTCGGATTTTCAAAAATTCATTAAAAATATTCCTCAAGAGATATGCAAATATATTCAACGGATTCTTGTTCAGGGCATGCTTGACTATGACTGTGTACAATTTCAAGACATTCCAAGATACTTTTGGGGTCTTTTTTGACAAAAAAGTTAAGTCACTGCCTAAGTGCATGGATCGCTTTCCTGATTTTCAAAAATTCATTAAAAATGTTCCTTAAGCGATATGCAAATATTTTCAACGGATTCTTGTTCAGGGCATCGTTGACTATGACTGAGTACAATTTCAAGACATTCCAACATACTTGGAATGTCCAAGTGCATGGATCGCTTTCCTGATTTTCAAAAGTTCATTAAAAATATTCTTCAAGAGATATGCAAATATATTCAACGGATTCTTGTTCAGGGCATGCTTGACTATGACTGTGTACAATTTCAAGACATTCCAAGATACCTTTGGGGTCTTTTTTGAATAAAAAGTTAAGTCACTGCCTAAGTGCACAGACTTTCATCATTTTCAAAAATTCATTAAAAATATTCCTTAAGAGATATGCAAATATTTTCAATTGATTCTTGTTCAGGGCGTCGTTGACTATGACTGAGTACAATTTCAAGACATTCCAACATACTTGGAATGTCCAAGTGCATGGATCACTTTTCGGATTTTCAAAAATTCATTAAAAATATTCTTCAAGAGATATGCAAATATATTCAACGGATTCTTGTTCAGGGCATGCTTGACTATGACTGTGTACAATTTCAAGACATTCCAAGATACTTTTGGGGTCTTTTTTGACGAAAAAGTTAAGTCACTGCCTAAGTGCATGGATCGCTTATCTGATTTTCAGAAATTCTTTAAAAATATTCCTTAAGCGATATGCAAATATTTTCAACGGATTCTTGTTCAGGGCGTCGTTGACTATGACTGAGTACAATTTCAAGACATTCCAACATACTTGGAATGTCCAAGTGCATGGATCGCTTTCCTGATTTTCAAAAGTTCATTAAAAATATTCTTCAAGAGATATGCAAATATATTCAACGGATTCTTGTTCAGGGCATGCTTGACTATGACTGTGTACAATTTCAAGATATTCCAAGATACCTTTGGGGTCTTTTTTGAATAAAAAGTTAAGTCACTGCCTAAGTGCACAGACTTTCATCATTTTCAAAAATTCATTAAAAATATTCCTTAAGAGATATGCAAATATTTTCAATGGATTCTTGTTCAGGGCGTCGTTGACTATGACCGAGTACAATTTCAAGACATTCCAACATACTTGGAATGTCCAAGTGCATGGATCGCTTTCCGGATTTTCAAAAATTCATTAAAAATATTCTTCAAGAGATATGCAAATATATTCAACGGATTCTTGTTCAGGGCATTCTTGACTATGACTGTGTACAATTTCAAGACATTCCAAGATACTTTTGGGGTCTTTTTTGACGAAAAAGTTAAGTCACTGCCTAAGTGCATGGATCGCTTTCCTGATTTTCAGAAATTCTTTAAAAATATTCCTTAAACGATATGCAAATATTTTCAACGGATTCTTGTTCAGGGCGTCGTTGACTATGACTGAGTACAATTTCAAGACATTCCAACATACTTGGAATGTCCAAGTGCATGGATCGCTTTCCTGATTTTCAAAAGTTCATTAAAAATATTCTTCAAGAGATATGCAAATATATTCAACGGATTCTTGTTCAGGGCATGCTTGACTATGACTGTGTACAATTTCAAGACATTCCAAGATACTTTTGGGGTCTTTTTTGAATAAAAAGTTAAGTCACTGCCTAAGTGCACAGACTTTCCTCATTTTCAAAAATTCATTAAAAATATTCCTTAAGCGATATGCAAATATTTTCAATTGATTCTTGTTCAGGGCGTCGTTGACTATGACTGAGTACAATTTCAAGACATTCCAACATACTTGGAATGTCCAAGTGCATGGATCGCTTTTCGGATTTTCAAAATTTCATTAAAAATATTCTTCAAGAGATATGCAAATATATTCAACGGATTCTTGTTCAGGGCATGCTTGACTATGACTGTGTACAATTTCAAGACATTCCAAGATACTTTTGGGGTCTTTTTTGACAAAAAAGTTAAGTCACTGCCTAAGTGCATGGATCGCTTTCCTCATTTTCAGAAATTCATTAAAAATATTCCTTAAGCGATATGCAAATATTTTCAACGGATTCTTGTTCAGGGCGTCGTTGACTATGACTGAGTACAATTTCAAGACATTCCAACATACTTGGAATGTCCAAGTGCATGGATCGCTTTCCTGATTTTCAAAAGTTCATTAAAAATATTCTTCAAGAGATATGCAAATATATTCAACGGATTCTTGTTCAGGGCATGCTTGACTATGACTGTGTACAATTTCAAGACATTCCAAGATACCTTTGGGGTCTTTTTTGAATAAAAAGTTAAGTCACTGCCTAAGTGCACAGACTTTCATCATTTTCAAAAGTTCATTAAAAATATTCCTTAAGAGATATGCAAATATTTTCAATGGATTTTTGTTCAGGGCGTCGTTGACTATGACCGAGTACAATTTCAAGACATTCCAACATACTTGGAATGTCCAAGTGCATGGATCGCTTTCCTGATTTTCAAAAGTTAATTAAAAATATTCTTCAAGAGATATACAAATATATTCAACGGATTCTTGTTCAGGGCATGCTTGACTATGACTGTGTACAATTTCAAGACATTCCAAGATACTTTTGGGGTCTTTTTTGAATAAAAAGTTAAGTCACTGCCTAAGTGCACAGACTTTCCTCATTTTCAAAAATTCATTAAAAATATTCCTTAAGCGATATGCAAATATTTTCAATTGATTCTTGTTCAGGGCGTCGTTGACTATGACTGAGTACAATTTCAAGACATTCCAACATACTTGGAATGTCCAAGTGCATGGATCGCTTTTCGGATTTTCAAAATTTCATTAAAAATATTCTTCAAGAGATATGCAAATATATTCAACGGATTCTTGTTCAGGGCATGCTTGACTATGACTGTGTACAATTTCAAGACATTCCAAGATACTTTTGGGGTCTTTTTTGACAAAAAAGTTAAGTCACTGCCTAAGTGCATGGATCGCTTTCCTCATTTTCAGAAATTCATTAAAAATATTCCTTAAGCGATATGCAAATATTTTCAACGGATTCTTGTTCAGGGCGTCGTTGACTATGACTGAGTACAATTTCAAGACATTCCAACATACTTGGAATGTCCAAGTGCATGGATCGCTTTCCTGATTTTCAAAAGTTCATTAAAAATATTCTTCAAGAGATATGCAAATATATTCAACGGATTCTTGTTCAGGGCATGCTTGACTATGACTGTGTACAATTTCAAGACATTCCAAGATACCTTTGGGGTCTTTTTTGAATAAAAAGTTAAGTCACTGCCTAAGTGCACAGACTTTCATCATTTTCAAAAGTTCATTAAAAATATTCCTTAAGAGATATGCAAATATTTTCAATGGATTTTTGTTCAGGGCGTCGTTGACTATGACCGAGTACAATTTCAAGACATTCCAACATACTTGGAATGTCCAAGTGCATGGATCGCTTTCCTGATTTTCAAAAGTTAATTAAAAATATTCTTCAAGAGATATACAAATATATTCAACGGATTCTTGTTCAGGGCATGCTTGACTATGACTGTGTACAATTTCAAGACATTCCAAGATACTTTTGGGGTCTTTTTTGAATAAAAAGTTAAGTCACTGCCTAAGTGCACAGACTTTCCTCATTTTCAAAAATTCATTAAAAATATTCCTTAAGAGATATGCAAATATTTTCAATTGATTCTTGTTCAGGGCGTCGTTGACTATGACTGAGTACAATTTCAAGACATTCCAACATACTTGGAATGTCCAAGTGCATGGATCGCTTTTCGGATTTTCATAAATTCATTAAAAATATTCTTCAAGAGATATGCAAATATATTCAACGGATTCTTGTTCAGGGCATGCTTGACTATGACTGTGTACAATTTCAAGACATTCCAATTTACTTTTGGGGTTTTTTTAAAAAAAAAAGTCAAGTCACTAAGTGCATCAGGGCAAATGGATCGTTTCCTTCGTCTCACCTGATATCCTGCTGTGTGATCCACGGTGTCCAAACGTTTGTTTCCAGCGACTGGACGACATGGATGAACTCCTGCAGCTTTAATTCTTTAAAAACAACCCAAAAACATCAAAAGTTAAGTCACTGCCTAAGTGCATGGATCGCTTTCCTGATTTTCAAAAATTCATTAAAAATATTCCTCAAGAGATATGCAAATATATTCAACGGATTCTTGTTCAGGGCGTCGTTGACTATGACTGAGTACAATTTCAAGACATTCCAACATACTTGGAATGTCCAAGTGCATGGATCGCTTTTTGGATTTTCAAAAATTCATTAAAAATATTATTCAAGAGATATGCAAATATATTCAACGGATTCTTGTTCAGGGCATGCTTGACTATGACTGTGTACAATTTCAAGACATTCCAAGATACTTTTGGGGTCTTTTTTGAATAAAAAGTTAAGTCACTGCCTAAGTGCATGGATCGCTTTCCTGATTTTCAAAAATTCATTAAAAATATTCCTTAAGCGATATGCAAATATTTTCAACGGATTCTTGTTCAGGGCGTCGTTGACTATGACTGAGTACAATTTCAAAACATTCCAACATACTTGGAATGTCCAAGTGCATGGATCGCTTTTCGGATTTTCAAAAATTCATTAAAAATATTCTTCAAGAGATATGCAAATATATTCAACGGATTCTTGTTCAGGGCATGCTTGACTATGACTGTGTACAATTTCAAGACATTCCAAGATACTTTTGGGGTCTTTTTTGACAAAAAAGTTAAGTCACTGCCTAAGTGCATGGATCGCTTTCCTGATTTTCAAAAATTCATTAAAAATATTCCTTAAGCGATATGCAAATATTTTCAACGGATTCTTGTTCAGGGCGTCGTTGACTATGACTGAGTACAATTTCAAGACATTCCAACATACTTGGAATGTCCAAGTGCATGGATCGCTTTCCTGATTTTCAAAAGTTCATTAAAAATATTCTTCAAGAGATATGCAAATATATTCAACGGATTCTTGTTCAGGGCATGCTTGACTATGACTGTGTACAATTTCAAGACATTCCAAGATACCTTTGGGGTCTTTTTTGGATAAAAAGTTAAGTCACTGCCTAAGTGCACAGACTTTCATCATTTTCAAAAATTCATTAAAAATATTCCTTAAGAGATATGCAAATATTTTCAATGGATTCTTGTTCAGGGCGTCGTTGACTATGACCGAGTACAATTTCAAGACATTCCAACATACTTGGAATGTCCAAGTGCATGGATCGCTTTTCGGATTTTCAAAAATTCATTAAAAATATTCTTCAAGAGATATGCAAATATATTCAACGGATTCTTGTTCAGGGCATGCTTGACTATGACTGTGTACAATTTCAAGACATTCCAAGATACTTTTGGGGTCTTTTTTGACGAAAAAGTTAAGTCACTGCCTAAGTGCATGGATCGCTTTCCTGATTTTCAGAAATTCTTTAAAAATATTCCTTAAACGATATGCAAATATTTTCAACGGATTCTTGTTCAGGGCGTCGTTGACTATGACTGAGTACAATTTCAAGACATTCCAACATACTTGGAATGTCCAAGTGCATGGATCGCTTTCCTGATTTTCAAAAGTTCATTAAAAATATTCTTCAAGAGATATGCAAATATATTCAACGGATTCTTGTTCAGGGCATGCTTGACTATGACTGTGTACAATTTCAAGACATTCCAGGATACTTTTGGGGTCTTTTTTGAATAAAAAATTAAGTCACTGCCTAAGTGCACAGACTTTCCTCATTTTCAAAAATTCATTAAAAATATTCCTTAAGAGATATGCAAATATTTTCAATTGATTCTTGTTCAGGGCGTCGTTGACTATGACTGAGTACAATTTCAAGACATTCCAACATACTTGGAATGTCCAAGTGCATGGATCGCTTTTCGGATTTTCAAAAATTCATTAAAAATATTCTTCAAGAGATATGCAAATATATTCAACGGATTCTTGTTCAGGGCATGCTTGACTATGACTGTGTACAATTTCAAGACATTCCAAGATACTTTTGGGGTCTTTTTTGACAAAAAAGTTAAGTCACTGCCTAAGTGCACAGACTTTCCTCATTTTCAAAAATTCATTAAAAATATTCCTTAAGAGATATGCAAATATTTTCAATTGATTCTTGTTCAGGGCGTCGTTGACTATGACTGAGTACAATTTCAAGACATTCCAACATACTTGGAATGTCCAAGTGCATGGATCGCTTTTCGGATTTTCAAAAATTCATTAAAAATATTCTTCAAGAGATATGCAAATATATTCAACGGATTCTTGTTCAGGGCATGCTTGACTATGACTGTGTACAATTTCAAGACATTCCAAGATACTTTTGGGGTCTTTTTTGACAAAAAAGTTAAGTCACTGCCTAAGTGCATGGATCGCTTTCCTGATTTTCAAAAATTCATTAAAAATATTCCTTAAACGATATGCAAATATTTTCAACGGATTCTTGTTCAGGGCGTCGTTGACTATGACTGAGTACAATTTCAAGACATTCCAACATACTTGGAATGTCCAAGTGCATGGATCGCTTTCCTGATTTTCAAAAGTTCATTAAAAATATTCTTCAAGAGATATGCAAATATATTCAACGGATTCTTGTTCAGGGCATGCTTGACTATGACTGTGTACAATTTCAAGACATTCCAAGATACTTTTGGGGTCTTTTTTGAATAAAAAGTTAAGTCACTGCCTAAGTGCACAGACTTTCATCATTTTCAAAAATTCATTAAAAATATTCCTTAAGAGATATGCAAATATTTTCAATGGATTCTTGTTCAGGGCGTCGTTGACTATGACCGAGTACAATTTCAAGACATTCCAACATACTTGGAATGTCCAAGTGCATGGATCGCTTTCCGGATTTTCAAAAATTCATTAAAAATATTCTTCAGGAGATATGCAAATATATTCAACGGATTCTTGTTCAGGGCATGCTTGACTATGACTGTGTACAATTTCAAGACATTCCAAGATACTTTTGGGGTCTTTTTTGACGAAAAAGTTAAGTCACTGCCTAAGTGCATGGATCGCTTTCCTGATTTTCAGAAATTCTTTAAAAATATTCCTTAAACGATATGCAAATATTTTCAACGGATTCTTGTTCAGGGCGTCGTTGACTATGACTGAGTACAATTTCAAGACATTCCAACATACTTGGAATGTCCAAGTGCATGGATCGCTTTCCTGATTTTCAAAAGTTCATTAAAAATATTCTTCAAGAGATATGCAAATATATTCAACGGATTCTTGTTCAGGGCATGCTTGACTATGACTGTGTACAATTTCAAGACATTCCAAGATACTTTTGGGGTCTTTTTTGAATAAAAAGTTAAGTCACTGCCTAAGTGCACAGACTTTCCTCATTTTCAAAAATTCATTAAAAATATTCCTTAAGAGATATGCAAATATTTTCAATTGATTCTTGTTCAGGGCGTCGTTGACTATGACTGAGTACAATTTCAAGACATTCCAACATACTTGGAATGTCCAAGTGCATGGATCGCTTTTCGGATTTTCAAAAATTCATTAAAAATATTCCTCAAGAGATATGCAAATATATTCAACGGATTCTTGTTCAGGGCGTCGTTGACTATGACTGAGTACAATTTCAAGACATTCCAACATACTTGGAATGTCCAAGTGCATGGATCGCTTTCCTGATTTTCAAAAGTTCATTAAAAATATTCTTCAAGAGATATGCAAATATATTCAACGGATTCTTGTTCAGGGCATGCTTGACTATGACTGTGTACAATTTCAAGACATTCCAAGATACTTTTGGGGTCTTTTTTGAATAAAAAGTTAAGTCACTGCCTAAGTGCACAGACTTTCCTCATTTTCAAAAATTCATTAAAAATATTCCTCAAGAGATATGCAAATATATTCAACGGATTCTTGTTCAGGGCGTCGTTGACTATGACTGAGTACAATTTCAAGACATTCCAACATACTTGGAATGTCCAAGTGCATGGATCGCTTTTCGGATTTTCAAAAATTCATTAAAAATATTCTTCAAGAGATATGCAAATATATTCAACGGATTCTTGTTCAGGGCATGCTTGACTATGACTGTGTACAATTTCAAGACATTCCAAGATACTTTTGGGGTCTTTTTTGACAAAAAAGTTAAGTCACTGCCTAAGTGCATGGATCGCTTTCCTGATTTTCAAAAATTCATTAAAAATATTCCTTAAGCGATATGCAAATATTTTCAACGGATTCTTGTTCAGGGCGTCGTTGACTATGACTGAGTACAATTTCAAGACATTCCAACATACTTGGAATGTCCAAGTGCATGGATCGCTTTCCTGATTTTCAAAAGTTCATTAAAAATATTCTTCAAGAGATATGCAAATATATTCAACGGATTCTTGTTCAGGGCATGCTTGACTATGACTGTGTACAATTTCAAGACATTCCAAGATACCTTTGGGGTCTTTTTTGGATAAAAAGTTAAGTCACTGCCGAAGTGCACAGACTTTCATCATTTTCAAAAATTCATTAAAAATATTCCTTAAGAGATATGCAAATATTTTCAATGGATTCTTGTTCAGGGCGTCGTTGACTATGACTGAGTACAATTTCAAGACATTCCAACATACTTGGAATGTCCAAGTGCATGGATCGCTTTCCGGATTTTCAAAAATTCATTAAAAATATTCTTCAAGAGATATGCAAATATATTCAATGGATTCTTGTTCAGGGCATGCTTGACTATGACTGTGTACAATTTCAAGACATTCCAAGATACTTTTGGGGTCTTTTTTGACGAAAAAGTTAAGTCACTGCCTAAGTGCATGGATCGCTTTCCTGATTTTCAGAAATTCTTTAAAAATATTCCTTAAACGATATGCAAATATTTTCAACGGATTCTTGTTCAGGGCGTCGTTGACTATGACTGAGTACAATTTCAAGACATTCCAACATACTTGGAATGTCCAAGTGCATGGATCGCTTTCCTGATTTTCAAAAGTTCATTAAAAATATTCTTCAAGAGATATGCAAATATATTCAACGGATTCTTGTTCAGGGCATGCTTGACTATGACTGTGTACAATTTCAAGACATTCCAGGATACTTTTGGGGTCTTTTTTGAATAAAAAGTTAAGTCACTGCCTAAGTGCACAGACTTTCCTCATTTTCAAAAATTCATTAAAAATATTCCTTAAGAGATATGCAAATATTTTCAATTGATTCTTGTTCAGGGCGTCGTTGACTATGACTGAGTACAATTTCAAGACATTCCAACATACTTGGAGTGTCCAAGTGCATGGATCGCTTTTCGGATTTTCAAAAATTCATTAAAAATATTCTTCAAGAGATATGCAAATATATTCAACGGATTCTTGTTCAGGGCATGCTTGACTATGACTGTGTACAATTTCAAGACATTCCAAGATACTTTTGGGGTCTTTTTTGACAAAAAAGTTAAGTCACTGCCTAAGTGCATGGATCGCTTTCCTGATTTTCAAAAATTCATTAAAAATATTCCTTAAGCGATATGCAAATATTTTCAACGGATTCTTGTTCAGGGCGTCGTTGACTATGACTGAGTACAATTTCAAGACATTCCAACATACTTGGAATGTCCAAGTGCATGGATCGCTTTCCTGATTTTCAAAAGTTCATTAAAAATATTCTTCAAGAGATATGCAAATATATTCAACGGATTCTTGTTCAGGGCATGCTTGACTATGACTGTGTACAATTTCAAGACATTCCAAGATACTTTTGGGGTCTTTTTTGAATAAAAAGTTAAGTCACTGCCTAAGTGCACAGACTTTCATCATTTTCAAAAATTCATTAAAAATATTCCTTAAGAGATATGCAAATATTTTCAATGGATTCTTGTTCAGGGCGTCGTTGACTATGACTGAGTACAATTTCAAGACATTCCAACATACTTGGAATGTCCAAATGCATGGATCGCTTTTCGGATTTTCAAAATTTCATTAAAAATATTCTTCAAGAGATATGCAAATATATTCAACGGATTCTTGTTCAGGGCATGCTTGACTATGACTGTGTACAATTTCAAGACATTCCAAGATACTTTTGGGGTCTTTTTTGAATAAAAAGTTAAGTCACTGCCTAAGTGCACAGACTTTCATCATTTTCAAAAATTCATTAAAAATATTCCTTAAGAGATATGCAAATATTTTCAATGGATTTTTGTTCAGGGCGTCGTTGACTATGACCGAGTACAATTTCAAGACATTCCAACATACTTGGAATGTCCAAGTGCATGGATCGCTTTCCGGATTTTCAAAAATTCATTAAAAATATTCTTCAAGAGATATGCAAATATATTCAACGGATTCTTGTTCAGGGCATTCTTGACTATGACTGTGTACAATTTCAAGACATTCCAAGATACTTTTGGGGTCTTTTTTGACAAAAAAGTTAAGTCACTGCCTAAGTGCATGGATCGCTTTCCTGATTTTCAAAAATTCATTAAAAATATTCCTTAAACGATATGCAAATATTTTCAACGGATTCTTGTTCAGGGCGTCGTTGACTATGACTGAGTACAATTTCAAGACATTCCAAGATACTTTTGGGGTCTTTTTTGAATAAAAAGTTAAGTCACTGCCTAAGTGCACAGACTTTCATCATTTTCAAAAATTCATTAAAAATATTCCTTAAGAGATATGCAAATATTTTCAATGGATTCTTGTTCAGGGCGTCGTTGACTATGACCGAGTACAATTTCAAGACATTCCAACATACTTGGAATGTCCAAGTGCATGGATCGCTTTCCGGATTTTCAAAAATTCATTAAAAATATTCTTCAGGAGATATGCAAATATATTCAACGGATTCTTGTTCAGGGCATGCTTGACTATGACTGTGTACAATTTCAAGACATTCCAAGATACTTTTGGGGTCTTTTTTGACGAAAAAGTTAAGTCACTGCCTAAGTGCATGGATCGCTTTCCTGATTTTCAGAAATTCTTTAAAAATATTCCTTAAACGATATGCAAATATTTTCAACGGATTCTTGTTCAGGGCGTCGTTGACTATGACTGAGTACAATTTCAAGACATTCCAACATACTTGGAATGTCCAAGTGCATGGATCGCTTTCCTGATTTTCAAAAGTTCATTAAAAATATTCTTCAAGAGATATGCAAATATATTCAACGGATTCTTGTTCAGGGCATGCTTGACTATGACTGTGTACAATTTCAAGACATTCCAAGATACTTTTGGGGTCTTTTTTGAATAAAAAGTTAAGTCACTGCCTAAGTGCACAGACTTTCCTCATTTTCAAAAATTCATTAAAAATATTCCTTAAGAGATATGCAAATATTTTCAATTGATTCTTGTTCAGGGCGTCGTTGACTATGACTGAGTACAATTTCAAGACATTCCAACATACTTGGAATGTCCAAGTGCATGGATCGCTTTTCAAAAATTCATTAAAAATATTCCTCAAGAGATATGCAAATATATTCAACGGATTCTTGTTCAGGGCGTCGTTGACTATGACTGAGTACAATTTCAAGACATTCCAACATACTTGGAATGTCCAAGTGCATGGATCGCTTTCCTGATTTTCAAAAGTTCATTAAAAATATTCTTCAAGAGATATGCAAATATATTCAACGGATTCTTGTTCAGGGCATGCTTGACTATGACTGTGTACAATTTCAAGACATTCCAAGATACTTTTGGGGTCTTTTTTGAATAAAAAGTTAAGTCACTGCCTCAGTGCACAGACTTTCCTCATTTTCAAAAATTCATTAAAAATATTCCTTAAGAGATATGCAAATATTTTCAATTGATTCTTGTTCAGGGCGTCGTTGACTATGACTGAGTACAATTTCAAGACATTCCAACATACTTGGAATGTCCAAGTGCATGGATCGCTTTTCGGATTTTCATAAATTCATTAAAAGTATTTTTCAAGAGATATGCAAATATATTCAACGGATTCTTGTTCAGGGCATGCTTGACTATGACTGTGTACAATTTCAAGACATTCCAAGATACTTTTGGGGTTTTTTTAAAAAAAAAAGTCAAGTCACTAAGTGCATCAGGGCAAATGGATCGTTTCCTTCGTCTCACCTGATATCCTGCTGTGTGATCCACGGTGTCCAAACGTTTGTTTCCAGCGACTGGACGACATGGATGAACTCCTGCAGCTTTAATTCTTTAAAAACAACCCAAAAACATCAAAAGTTAAGTCACTGCCTAAGTGCATGGATCGCTTTCCTGATTTTCAAAAATTCATTAAAAATATTCCTCAAGAGATATGCAAATATATTCAACGGATTCTTGTTCAGGGCGTCGTTGACTATGACTGAGTACAATTTCAAGACATTCCAACATACTTGGAATGTCCAAGTGCATGGATCGCTTTTCGGATTTTCAAAAATTCATTAAAAATATTCTTCAAGAGATATGCAAATATATTCAACGGATTCTTGTTCAGGGCATGCTTGACTATGACTGTGTACAATTTCAAGACATTCCAAGATACTTTTGGGGTCTTTTTTGACAAAAAAGTTAAGTCACTGCCTAAGTGCATGGATCGCTTTCCTGATTTTCAAAAATTCATTAAAAATATTCCTTAAGCGATATGCAAATATTTTCAACGGATTCTTGTTCAGGGCGTCGTTGACTATGACTGAGTACAATTTCAAGACATTCCAACATACTTGGAATGTCCAAGTGCATGGATCGCTTTCCTGATTTTCAAAAGTTCATTAAAAATATTCTTCAAGAGATATGCAAATATATTCAACGGATTCTTGTTCAGGGCATGCTTGACTATGACTGTGTACAATTTCAAGACATTCCAAGATACCTTTGGGGTCTTTTTTGGATAAAAAGTTAAGTCACTGCCGAAGTGCACAGACTTTCATCATTTTCAAAAATTCATTAAAAATATTCCTTAAGAGATATGCAAATATTTTCAATGGATTCTTGTTCAGGGCGTCGTTGACTATGACCGAGTACAATTTCAAGACATTCCAACATACTTGGAATGTCCAAGTGCATGGATCGCTTTCCTGATTTTCAAAAGTTCATTAAAAATATTCTTCAAGAGATATGCAAATATATTCAACGGATTCTTGTTCAGGGCATTCTTGACTATGACTGTGTACAATTTCAAGACATTCCAAGATACTTTTGGGGTCTTTTTTGATGAAAAAGTTAAGTCACTGCCTAAGTGCATGGATCGCTTTCCTGATTTTCAAAAATTCATTAAAAATATTCCTTAAGCGATATGCAAATATATTCAACGGATTCTTGTTCAGGGCGTCGTTGACTATGACTGAGTACAATTTCAAGACATTCCAACATACTTGGAATGTCCAAGTGCATGGATCGCTTTCCGGATTTTCAAAAATTCATTAAAAATATTCTTCAAGAGATAAGCAAATATATTCAATGGATTCTTGTTCAGGGCATGCTTGACTATGACTGTGTACAATTTCAAGACATTCCAAGATACTTTTGGGGTCTTTTTTGACGAAAAAGTTAAGTCACTGCCTAAGTGCATGGATCGCTTTCCTGATTTTCAGAAATTCTTTAAAAATATTCCTTAAACGATATGCAAATATTTTCAACGGATTCTTGTTCAGGGCGTCGTTGACTATGACTGAGTACAATTTCAAGACATTCCAACATACTTGGAATGTCCAAGTGCATGGATCGCTTTCCTGATTTTCAAAAGTTCATTAAAAATATTCTTCAAGAGATATGCAAATATATTCAACGGATTCTTGTTCAGGGCATGCTTGACTATGACTGTGTACAATTTCAAGACATTCCAGGATACTTTTGGGGTCTTTTTTGAATAAAAAGTTAAGTCACTGCCTAAGTGCACAGACTTTCCTCATTTTCAAAAATTCATTAAAAATATTCCTTAAGAGATATGCAAATATTTTCAATTGATTCTTGTTCAGGGCGTCGTTGACTATGACTGAGTACAATTTCAAGACATTCCAACATACTTGGAATGTCCAAGTGCATGGATCGCTTTTCGGATTTTCAAAAATTCATTAAAAATATTCTTCAAGAGATATGCAAATATATTCAACGGATTCTTGTTCAGGGCATGCTTGACTATGACTGTGTACAATTTCAAGACATTCCAAGATACTTTTGGGGTCTTTTTTGACAAAAAAGTTAAGTCACTGCCTAAGTGCATGGATCGCTTTTCTGATTTTCAAAATTTCATTAAAAATATTCCTTAAGCGATATGCAAATATTTTCAACGGATTCTTGTTCAGGGCGTCGTTGACTATGACTGAGTACAATTTCAAGACATTCCAACATACTTGGAATGTCCAAGTGCATGGATCGCTTTCCTGATTTTCAAAAGTTCATTAAAAATATTCTTCAAGAGATATGCAAATATATTCAACGGATTCTTGTTCAGGGCATGCTTGACTATGACTGTGTACAATTTCAAGACATTCCAAGATACTTTTGGGGTCTTTTTTGAATAAAAAGTTAAGTCACTGCCTAAGTGCACAGACTTTCCTCATTTTCAAAAATTCATTAAAAATATTCCTTAAGAGATATGCAAATATTTTCAATTGATTCTTGTTCAGGGCGTCGTTGACTATGACTGAGTACAATTTCAAGACATTCCAACATACTTGGAATGTCCAAGTGCATGGATCGCTTTCCTGATTTTCAAAAGTTCATTAAAAATATTCTTCAAGAGATATGCAAATATATTCAACGGATTCTTGTTCAGGGCATGCTTGACTATGACTGTGTACAATTTCAAGACATTCCAAGATACTTTTGGGGTCTTTTTTGAATAAAAAGTTAAGTCACTGCCTAAGTGCACAGACTTTCATCATTTTCAAAAATTCATTAAAAATATTCCTTAAGAGATATGCAAATATTTTCAATGGATTCTTGTTCAGGGCGTCGTTGACTATGACTGAGTACAATTTCAAGACATTCCAACATACTTGGAATGTCCAAGTGCATGGATCGCTTTTCGGATTTTCAAAATTTCATTAAAAATATTCTTCAAGAGATATGCAAATATATTCAACGGATTCTTGTTCAGGGCATGCTTGACTATGACTGTGTACAATTTCAAGACATTCCAAGATACTTTTGGGGTCTTTTTTGAATAAAAAGTTAAGTCACTGCCTAAGTGCACAGACTTTCATCATTTTCAAAAATTCATTAAAAATATTCCTTAAGAGATATGCAAATATTTTCAATGGATTTTTGTTCAGGGCGTCGTTGACTATGACCGAGTACAATTTCAAGACATTCCAACATACTTGGAATGTCCAAGTGCATGGATCGCTTTCCGGATTTTCAAAAATTCATTAAAAATATTCTTCAAGAGATATGCAAATATATTCAACGGATTCTTGTTCAGGGCATTCTTGACTATGACTGTGTACAATTTCAAGACATTCCAAGATACTTTTGGGGTCTTTTTTGACGAAAAAGTTAAGTCACTGCCTAAGTGCATGGATCGCTTTCCTGATTTTCAGAAATTCTTTAAAAATATTCCTTAAACGATATGCAAATATTTTCAACGGATTCTTGTTCAGGGCGTCGTTGACTATGACTGAGTACAATTTCAAGACATTCCAACATACTTGGAATGTCCAAGTGCATGGATCGCTTTCCTGATTTTCAAAAGTTCATTAAAAATATTCCTCAAGAGATATGCAAATATATTCAACGGATTCTTGTTCAGGGCATGCTTGACTATGACTGTGTACAATTTCAAGACATTCCAAGATACTTTTGGGGTCTTTTTTGAATAAAAAGTTAAGTCACTGCCTAAGTGCACAGACTTTCCTCATTTTCAAAAATTCATTAAAAATATTCCTTAAGAGATATGCAAATATTTTCAATTGATTCTTGTTCAGGGCGTCGTTGACTATGACTGAGTACAATTTCAAGACATTCCAACATACTTGGAATGTCCAAGTGCATGGATCGCTTTCCTGATTTTCAAAAGTTCATTAAAAATATTCTTCAAGAGATATGCAAATATATTCAACGGATTCTTGTTCAGGGCATGCTTGACTATGACTGTGTACAATTTCAAGACATTCCAAGATACTTTTGGGGTCTTTTTTGAATAAAAAGTTAAGTCACTGCCTAAGTGCACAGACTTTCATCATTTTCAAAAATTCATTAAAAATATTCCTTAAGAGATATGCAAATATTTTCAATGGATTCTTGTTCAGGGCGTCGTTGACTATGACTGAGTACAATTTCAAGACATTCCAACATACTTGGAATGTCCAAGTGCATGGATCGCTTTTCGGATTTTCAAAATTTCATTAAAAATATTCTTCAAGAGATATGCAAATATATTCAACGGATTCTTGTTCAGGGCATGCTTGACTATGACTGTGTACAATTTCAAGACATTCCAAGATACTTTTGGGGTCTTTTTTGAATAAAAAGTTAAGTCACTGCCTAAGTGCACAGACTTTCATCATTTTCAAAAATTCATTAAAAATATTCCTTAAGAGATATGCAAATATTTTCAATGGATTTTTGTTCAGGGCGTCGTTGACTATGACCGAGTACAATTTCAAGACATTCCAACATACTTGGAATGTCCAAGTGCATGGATCGCTTTCCGGATTTTCAAAAATTCATTAAAAATATTCTTCAAGAGATATGCAAATATATTCAACGGATTCTTGTTCAGGGCATTCTTGACTATGACTGTGTACAATTTCAAGACATTCCAAGATACTTTTGGGGTCTTTTTTGACGAAAAAGTTAAGTCACTGCCTAAGTGCATGGATCGCTTTCCTGATTTTCAGAAATTCTTTAAAAATATTCCTTAAACGATATGCAAATATTTTCAACGGATTCTTGTTCAGGGCGTCGTTGACTATGACTGAGTACAATTTCAAGACATTCCAACATACTTGGAATGTCCAAGTGCATGGATCGCTTTCCTGATTTTCAAAAGTTCATTAAAAATATTCTTCAAGAGATATGCAAATATATTCAACGGATTCTTGTTCAGGGCATGCTTGACTATGACTGTGTACAATTTCAAGACATTCCAAGATACTTTTGGGGTCTTTTTTGAATAAAAAGTTAAGTCACTGCCTAAGTGCACAGACTTTCATCATTTTCAAAAATTCATTAAAAATATTCCTTAAGAGATATGCAAATATTTTCAATTGATTCTTGTTCAGGGCGTCGTTGACTATGACTGAGTACAATTTCAAGACATTCCAACATACTTGGAATGTCCAAGTGCATAAATCGCTTTTCGGATTTTCAAAAATTCATTAAAAATATTCTTCAAGAGATATGCAAATATATTCAACGGATTCTTGTTCAGGGCATGCTTGACTATGACTGTGTACAATTTCAAGACATTCCAAGATACTTTTGGGGTCTTTTTTGACGAAAAAGTTAAGTCACTGCCTAAGTGCATGGATCGCTTTCCTGATTTTCAGAAATTCTTTAAAAATATTCCTTAAACGATATGCAAATATTTTCAACGGATTCTTGTTCAGGGCGTCGTTGACTATGACTGAGTACAATTTCAAGACATTCCAACATACTTGGAATGTCCAAGTGCATGGATCGCTTTCCTGATTTTCAAAAGTTCATTAAAAATATTCTTCAAGAGATATGCAAATATATTCAACGGATTCTTGTTCAGGGCATGCTTGACTATGACTGTGTACAATTTCAAGACATTCCAAGATACTTTTGGGGTCTTTTTTGAATAAAAAGTTAAGTCACTGCCTAAGTGCATGGATCGCTTTCCTGATTTTCAGAAATTCTTTAAAAATATTCCTTAAACGATATGCAAATATTTTCAACGGATTCTTGTTCAGGGCGTCGTTGACTATGACTGAGTACAATTTCAAGACATTCCAACATACTTGGAATGTCCAAGTGCATGGATCGCTTTCCTGATTTTCAAAAGTTCATTAAAAATATTCTTCAAGAGATATGCAAATATATTCAACGGATTCTTGTTCAGGGCATGCTTGACTATGACTGTGTACAATTTCAAGATATTCCAAGATACCTTTGGGGTCTTTTTTGAATAAAAAGTTAAGTCACTGCCTAAGTGCACAGACTTTCATCATTTTCAAAAATTCATTAAAAATATTCCTTAAGAGATATGCAAATATTTTCAATGGATTCTTGTTCAGGGCGTCGTTGACTATGACCGAGTACAATTTCAAGACATTCCAACATACTTGGAATGTCCAAGTGCATGGATCGCTTTCCGGATTTTCAAAAATTCATTAAAAATATTCTTCAAGAGATATGCAAATATATTCAACGGATTCTTGTTCAGGGCATTCTTGACTATGACTGTGTACAATTTCAAGACATTCCAAGATACTTTTGGGGTCTTTTTTGACGAAAAAGTTAAGTCACTGCCTAAGTGCATGGATCGCTTTCCTGATTTTCAGAAATTCTTTAAAAATATTCCTTAAACGATATGCAAATATTTTCAACGGATTCTTGTTCAGGGCGTCGTTGACTATGACTGAGTACAATTTCAAGACATTCCAACATACTTGGAATGTCCAAGTGCATGGATCGCTTTCCTGATTTTCAAAAGTTCATTAAAAATATTCTTCAAGAGATATGCAAATATATTCAATGGATTCTTGTTCAGGGCATGCTTGACTATGACTGTGTACAATTTCAAGACATTCCAAGATACTTTTGGGGTCTTTTTTGAATAAAAAGTTAAGTCACTGCCTAAGTGCACAGACTTTCCTCATTTTCAAAAATTCATTAAAAATATTCCTTAAGCGATATGCAAATATTTTCAATTGATTCTTGTTCAGGGCGTCGTTGACTATGACTGAGTACAATTTCAAGACATTCCAACATACTTGGAATGTCCAAGTGCATGGATCGCTTTTCGGATTTTCAAAATTTCATTAAAAATATTCTTCAAGAGATATGCAAATATATTCAACGGATTCTTGTTCAGGGCATGCTTGACTATGACTGTGTACAATTTCAAGACATTCCAAGATACTTTTGGGGTCTTTTTTGACAAAAAAGTTAAGTCACTGCCTAAGTGCATGGATCGCTTTCCTCATTTTCAGAAATTCATTAAAAATATTCCTTAAGCGATATGCAAATATTTTCAACGGATTCTTGTTCAGGGCGTCGTTGACTATGACTGAGTACAATTTCAAGACATTCCAACATACTTGGAATGTCCAAGTGCATGGATCGCTTTCCAGATTTTCAAAAGTTCATTAAAAATATTCTTCAAGAGATATGCAAATATATTCAACGGATTCTTGTTCAGGGCATGCTTGACTATGACTGTGTACAATTTCAAGACATTCCAAGATACCTTTGGGGTCTTTTTTGAATAAAAAGTTAAGTCACTGCCTAAGTGCACAGACTTTCATCATTTTCAAAAATTCATTAAAAATATTCCTTAAGAGATATGCAAATATTTTCAATGGATTTTTGTTCAGGGCGTCGTTGACTATGACCGAGTACAATTTCAAGACATTCAAACATACTTGGAATGTCCAAGTGCATGGATCGCTTTTTAAATATGCAAATATTTTCAACGGATTCTTGTTCAGGGCGTCGTTGACTATGACTGAGTACAATTTCAAGACATTCCAACATACTTGGAATGTCCAAGTGCATGGATCGCTTTCCTGATTTTCAAAAGTTCATTAAAAATATTCTTCAAGAGATATGCAAATATATTCAACGGATTCTTGTTCAGGGCATGCTTGACTATGACTGTGTACAATTTCAAGACATTCCAAGATACTTTTGGGGTCTTTTTTGACAAAAAAGTTAAGTCACTGCCTAAGTGCATGGATCGCTTTCCTGATTTTCAAAAGTTAATTAAAAATATTCTTCAAGAGATATGCAAATATATTCAACGGATTCTTGTTCAGGGCATGCTTGACTATGACTGTGTACAATTTCAAGACATTCCAAGATACTTTTGGGGTCTTTTTTGAATAAAAAGTTAAGTCACTGCCTAAGTGCATGGATCGCTTTCCTGATTTTCAAAAATTCATTAAAAATATTCCTTAAGCGATATGCAAATATTTTCAACGATTCTTGTTCAGGGCGTCGTTGACTATGACTGAGTACAATTTCAAAACATTCCAACATACTTGGAATGTCCAAGTGCATGGATCGCTTTTCGGATTTTCAAAAATTCATTAAAAATATTCTTCAAGAGATATGCAAATATATTCAACGGATTCTTGTTCAGGGCATGCTTGACTATGACTGTGTACAATTTCAAGACATTCCAAGATACTTTTGGGGTCTTTTTTGACAAAAAAGTTAAGTCACTGCCTAAGTGCATGGATCGCTTTCCTGATTTTCAAAAATTCATTAAAAATATTCCTTAAGCGATATGCAAATATTTTCAACGGATTCTTGTTCAGGGCGTCGTTGACTATGACTGAGTACAATTTCAAGACATTCCAACATACTTGGAATGTCCAAGTGCATGGATCGCTTTCCTGATTTTCAAAAGTTCATTAAAAATATTCTTCAAGAGATATGCAAATATATTCAACGGATTCTTGTTCAGGGCATGCTTGACTATGACTGTGTACAATTTCAAGACATTCCAAGATACTTTTGGGGTCTTTTTTGAATAAAAAGTTAAGTCACTGCCTAAGTGCACAGACTTTCCTCATTTTCAAAAATTCATTAAAAATATTCCTTAAGAGATATGCAAATATTTTCAATTGATTCTTGTTCAGGGCGTCGTTGACTATGACTGAGTACAATTTCAAGACATTCCAACATACTTGGAATGTCCAAGTGCATGGATCGCTTTTCGGATTTTCATAAATTCATTAAAAATATTCTTCAAGAGATATGCAAATATATTCAACGGATTCTTGTTCAGGGCATGCTTGACTATGACTGTGTACAATTTCAAGACATTCCAATTTACTTTTGGGGTTTTTTTAAAAAAAAAGTCAAGTCACTAAGTGCATCAGGGCAAATGGATCGTTTCCTTCGTCTCACCTGATATCCTGCTGTGTGATCCACGGTGTCCAAACGTTTGTTTCCAGCGACTGGACGACATGGATGAACTCCTGCAGCTTTAATTCTTTAAAAACAACCCAAAAACATCAAAAGTTAAGTCACTGCCTAAGTGCATGGATCGCTTTCCTGATTTTCAAAAATTCATTAAAAATATTCCTCAAGAGATATGCAAATATATTCAACGGATTCTTGTTCAGGGCGTCGTTGACTATGACTGAGTACAATTTCAAGACATTCCAACATACTTGGAATGTCCAAGTGCATGGATCGCTTTTCGGATTTTCAAAAATTCATTAAAAATATTATTCAAGAGATATGCAAATATATTCAACGGATTCTTGTTCAGGGCATGCTTGACTATGACTGTGTACAATTTCAAGACATTCCAAGATACTTTTGGGGTCTTTTTTGAATAAAAAGTTAAGTCACTGCCTAAGTGCATGGATCGCTTTCCTGATTTTCAAAAATTCATTAAAAATATTCCTTAAGCGATATGCAAATATTTTCAACGGATTCTTGTTCAGGGCGTCGTTGACTATGACTGAGTACAATTTCAAGACATTCCAACATACTTGGAATGTCCAAGTGCATGGATCGCTTTCCTGATTTTCAAAAGTTCATTAAAAATATTCTTCAAGAGATATGCAAATATATTCAACGGATTCTTGTTCAGGGCATGCTTGACTATGACTGTGTACAATTTCAAGACATTCCAAGATACCTTTGGGGTCTTTTTTGGATAAAAAGTTAAGTCACTGCCTAAGTGCACAGACTTTCATCATTTTCAAAAATTCATTAAAAATATTCCTTAAGAGATATGCAAATATTTTCAATGGATTCTTGTTCAGGGCGTCGTTGACTATGACAGAGTACAATTTCAAGACATTCCAACATACTTGGAATGTCCAAGTGCATGGATCGCTTTCCGGATTTTCAAAAATTCATTAAAAATATTCTTCAAGAGAAATGCAAATATATTCAACGGATTCTTGTTCAGGGCATGCTTGACTATGACTGTGTACAATTTCAAGACATTCCAGGATACTTTTGGGGTCTTTTTTGAATAAAAAATTAAGTCACTGCCTAAGTGCACAGACTTTCCTCATTTTCAAAAATTCATTAAAAATATTCCTTAAGAGATATGCAAATATTTTCAATTGATTCTTGTTCAGGGCGTCGTTGACTATGACTGAGTACAATTTCAAGACATTCCAACATACTTGGAATGTCCAAGTGCATGGATCGCTTTTCGGATTTTCAAAAATTCATTAAAAATATTCTTCAAGAGATATGCAAATATATTCAACGGATTCTTGTTCAGGGCATGCTTGACTATGACTGTGTACAATTTCAAGACATTCCAAGATACTTTTGGGGTCTTTTTTGACAAAAAAGTTAAGTCACTGCCTAAGTGCATGGATCGCTTTTCTGATTTTCAAAATTTCATTAAAAATATTCCTTAAGCGATATGCAAATATTTTCAACGGATTCTTGTTCAGGGCGTCGTTGACTATGACTGAGTACAATTTCAAGACATTCCAACATACTTGGAATGTCCAAGTGCATGGATCGCTTTCCTGATTTTCAAAAGTTCATTAAAAATATTCTTCAAGAGATATGCAAATATATTCAACGGATTCTTGTTCAGGGCATGCTTGACTATGACTGTGTACAATTTCAAGACATTCCAAGATACTTTTGGGGTCTTTTTTGAATAAAAAGTTAAGTCACTGCCTAAGTGCACAGACTTTCCTCATTTTCAAAAATTCATTAAAAATATTCCTTAAGAGATATGCAAATATTTTCAATTGATTCTTGTTCAGGGCGTCGTTGACTATGACTGAGTACAATTTCAAGACATTCCAACATACTTGGAATGTCCAAGTGCATGGATCGCTTTTCGGATTTTCAAAAATTCATTAAAAATATTCCTCAAGAGATATGCAAATATATTCAACGGATTCTTGTTCAGGGCGTCGTTGACTATGACTGAGTACAATTTCAAGACATTCCAACATACTTGGAATGTCCAAGTGCATGGATCGCTTTCCTGATTTTCAAAAGTTCATTAAAAATATTCTTCAAGAGATATGCAAATATATTCAACGGATTCTTGTTCAGGGCATGCTTGACTATGACTGTGTACAATTTCAAGACATTCCAACATACTTGGAATGTCCAAGTGCATGGATCGCTTTTCGGATTTTCATAAATTCATTAAAAATATTCTTCAAGAGATATGCAAATATATTCAACGGATTCTTGTTCAGGGCATGCTTGACTATGACTGTGTACAATTTCAAGACATTCCAATTTACTTTTGGGGTTTTTTTTAAAAAAAAGTCAAGTCACTAAGTGCATCAGGGCAAATGGATCGTTTCCTTCGTCTCACCTGATATCCTGCTGTGTGATCCACGGTGTCCAAACGTTTGTTTCCAGCGACTGGACGACATGGATGAACTCCTGCAGCTTTAATTCTTTAAAAACAACCCAAAAACATCAAAAGTTAAGTCACTGCCTAAGTGCATGGATCGCTTTCCTGATTTTCAAAAATTCATTAAAAATATTCCTCAAGAGATATGCAAATATATTCAACGGATTCTTGTTCAGGGCGTCGTTGACTATGACTGAGTACAATTTCAAGACATTCCAACATACTTGGAATGTCCAAGTGCATGGATCGCTTTTCGGATTTTCAAAAATTCATTTAAAATATTCTTCAAGAGATATGCAAATATATTCAACGGATTCTTGTTCAGGGCATGCTTGACTATGACTGTGTACAATTTCAAGACATTCCAAGATACTTTTGGGGTCTTTTTTGACAAAAAAGTTAAGTCACTGCCTAAGTGCATGGATCGCTTTCCTGATTTTCAAAAATTCATTAAAAATATTCCTTAAGCGATATGCAAATATTTTCAACGGATTCTTGTTCAGGGCGTCGTTGACTATGACTGAGTACAATTTCAAGACATTCCAACATACTTGGAATGTCCAAGTGCATGGATCGCTTTCCTGATTTTCAAAAGTTCATTAAAAATATTCTTCAAGAGATATGCAAATATATTCAACGGATTCTTGTTCAGGGCATGCTTGACTATGACTGTGTACAATTTCAAGACATTCCAAGATACCTTTGGGGTCTTTTTTGGATAAAAAGTTAAGTCACTGCCGAAGTGCACAGACTTTCATCATTTTCAAAAATTCATTAAAAATATTCCTTAAGAGATATGCAAATATTTTCAATGGATTCTTGTTCAGGGCGTCGTTGACTATGACCGAGTACAATTTCAAGACATTCCAACATACTTGGAATGTCCAAGTGCATGGATCGCTTTCCGGATTTTCAAAAATTCATTAAAAATATTCTTCAAGAGATATGCAAATATATTCAATGGATTCTTGTTCAGGGCATGCTTGACTATGACTGTGTACAATTTCAAGACATTCCAAGATACTTTTGGGGTCTTTTTTGACGAAAAAGTTAAGTCACTGCCTAAGTGCATGGATCGCTTTCCTGATTTTCAGAAATTCTTTAAAAATATTCCTTAAACGATATGCAAATATTTTCAACGGATTCTTGTTCAGGGCGTCGTTGACTATGACTGAGTACAATTTCAAGACATTCCAACATACTTGGAATGTCCAAGTGCATGGATCGCTTTCCTGATTTTCAAAAGTTCATTAAAAATATTCTTCAAGAGATATGCAAATATATTCAACGGATTCTTGTTCAGGGCATGCTTGACTATGACTGTGTACAATTTCAAGACATTCCAGGATACTTTTGGGGTCTTTTTTGAATAAAAAGTTAAGTCACTGCCTAAGTGCACAGACTTTCCTCATTTTCAAAAATTCATTAAAAATATTCCTTAAGAGATATGCAAATATTTTCAATTGATTCTTGTTCAGGGCGTCGTTGACTATGACTGAGTACAATTTCAAGACATTCCAACATACTTGGAATGTCCAAGTGCATGGATCGCTTTTCGGATTTTCAAAAATTCATTAAAAATATTCTTCAAGAGATATGCAAATATATTCAACGGATTCTTGTTCAGGGCATGCTTGACTATGACTGTGTACAATTTCAAGACATTCCAAGATACTTTTGGGGTCTTTTTTGACAAAAAAGTTAAGTCACTGCCTAAGTGCATGGATCGCTTTTCTGATTTTCAAAATTTCATTAAAAATATTCCTTAAGCGATATGCAAATATTTTCAACGGATTCTTGTTCAGGGCGTCGTTGACTATGACTGAGTACAATTTCAAGACATTCCAACATACTTGGAATGTCCAAGTGCATGGATCGCTTTCCTGATTTTCAAAAGTTCATTAAAAATATTCTTCAAGAGATATGCAAATATATTCAACGGATTCTTGTTCAGGGCATGCTTGACTATGACTGTGTACAATTTCAAGACATTCCAAGATACTTTTGGGGTCTTTTTTGAATAAAAAGTTAAGTCACTGCCTAAGTGCACAGACTTTCCTCATTTTCAAAAATTCATTAAAAATATTCCTTAAGAGATATGCAAATATTTTCAATTGATTCTTGTTCAGGGCGTCGTTGACTATGACTGAGTACAATTTCAAGACATTCCAACATACTTGGAATGTCCAAGTGCATGGATCGCTTTTCGGATTTTCAAAAATTCATTAAAAATATTCTTCAAGAGATATGCAAATATATTCAACGGATTCTTGTTCAGGGCATGCTTGACTATGACTGTGTACAATTTCAAGACATTCCAAGATACTTTTGGGGTCTTTTTTGACAAAAAAGTTAAGTCACTGCCTAAGTGCATGGATCGCTTTCCTGATTTTCAAAAATTCATTAAAAATATTCCTTAAGCGATATGCAAATATTTTCAACGGATTCTTGTTCAGGGCGTCGTTGACTATGACTGAGTACAATTTCAAGACATTCCAACATACTTGGAATGTCCAAGTGCATGGATCGCTTTCCTGATTTTCAAAAGTTCATTAAAAATATTATTCAAGAGATATGCAAATATATTCAACGGATTCTTGTTCAGGGCATGCTTGACTATGACTGTGTACAATTTCAAGACATTCCAAGATACTTTTGGGGTCTTTTTTGAATAAAAAGTTAAGTCACTGCCTAAGTGCACAGACTTTCATCATTTTCAAAAATTCATTAAAAATATTCCTTAAGAGATATGCAAATATTTTCAATGGATTCTTGTTCAGGGCGTCGTTGACTCTGACCGAGTACAATTTCAAGACATTCCAACATACTTGGAATGTCCAAGTGCATGGATCGCTTTCCGGATTTTCAAAAATTCATTAAAAATATTCTTCAGGAGATATGCAAATATATTCAACGGATTCTTGTTCAGGGCATGCTTGACTATGACTGTGTACAATTTCAAGACATTCCAAGATACTTTTGGGGTCTTTTTTGACGAAAAAGTTAAGTCACTGCCTAAGTGCATGGATCGCTTTCCTGATTTTCAGAAATTCTTTAAAAATATTCCTTAAACGATATGCAAATATTTTCAACGGATTCTTGTTCAGGGCGTCGTTGACTATGACTGAGTACAATTTCAAGACATTCCAACATACTTGGAATGTCCAAGTGCATGGATCGCTTTCCTGATTTTCAAAAGTTCATTAAAAATATTCTTCAAGAGATATGCAAATATATTCAACGGATTCTTGTTCAGGGCATGCTTGACTATGACTGTGTACAATTTCAAGACATTCCAAGATACTTTTGGGGTCTTTTTTGAATAAAAAGTTAAGTCACTGCCTAAGTGCACAGACTTTCCTCATTTTCAAAAATTCATTAAAAATATTCCTTAAGAGATATGCAAATATTTTCAATTGATTCTTGTTCAGGGCGTCGTTGACTATGACTGAGTACAATTTCAAGACATTCCAACATACTTGGAATGTCCAAGTGCATGGATCGCTTTTCGGATTTTCAAAAATTCATTAAAAATATTCCTCAAGAGATATGCAAATATATTCAACGGATTCTTGTTCAGGGCATGCTTGACTATGACTGTGTACAATTTCAAGACATTCCAAGATACTTTTGGGGTCTTTTTTGACAAAAAAGTTAAGTCACTGCCTAAGTGCATGGATCGCTTTCCTGATTTTCAAAAATTCATTAAAAATGTTCCTTAAGCGATATGCAAATATTTTCAACGGATTCTTGTTCAGGGCGTCGTTGACTATGACTGAGTACAATTTCAAGACATTCCAACATACTTGGAATGTCCAAGTGCATGGATCGCTTTCCTGATTTTCAAAAGTTCATTAAAAATATTCTTCAAGAGATATGCAAATATATTCAACGGATTCTTGTTCAGGGCATGCTTGACTATGACTGTGTACAATTTCAAGACATTCCAAGATACCTTTGGGGTCTTTTTTGAATAAAAAGTTAAGTCACTGCCTAAGTGCACAGACTTTCATCATTTTCAAAAATTCATTAAAAATATTCCTTAAGAGATATGCAAATATTTTCAATTGATTCTTGTTCAGGGCGTCGTTGACTATGACTGAGTACAATTTCAAGACATTCCAACATACTTGGAATGTCCAAGTGCATGGATCACTTTTCGGATTTTCAAAAATTCATTAAAAATATTCTTCAAGAGATATGCAAATATATTCAACGGATTCTTGTTCAGGGCATGCTTGACTATGACTGTGTACAATTTCAAGACATTCCAAGATACTTTTGGGGTCTTTTTTGACGAAAAAGTTAAGTCACTGCCTAAGTGCATGGATCGCTTTCCTGATTTTCAGAAATTCTTTAAAAATATTCCTTAAGCGATATGCAAATATTTTCAACGGATTCTTGTTCAGGGCGTCGTTGACTATGACTGAGTACAATTTCAAGACATTCCAACATACTTGGAATGTCCAAGTGCATGGATCGCTTTCCTGATTTTCAAAAGTTCATTAAAAATATTCTTCAAGAGATATGCAAATATATTCAACGGATTCTTGTTCAGGGCATGCTTGACTATGACTGTGTACAATTTCAAGATATTCCAAGATACCTTTGGGGTCTTTTTTGAATAAAAAGTTAAGTCACTGCCTAAGTGCACAGACTTTCATCATTTTCAAAAATTCATTTAAAATATTCCTTAAGAGATATGCAAATATTTTCAATGGATTCTTGTTCAGGGCGTCGTTGACTATGACCGAGTACAATTTCAAGACATTCCAACATACTTGGAATGTCCAAGTGCATGGATCGCTTTCCGGATTTTCAAAAGTTCATTAAAAATATTCTTCAAGAGATATGCAAATATATTCAACGGATTCTTGTTCAGGGCATTCTTGACTATGACTGTGTACAATTTCAAGACATTCCAAGATACTTTTGGGGTCTTTTTTGACGAAAAAGTTAAGTCACTGCCTAAGTGCATGGATCGCTTTCCTGATTTTCAGAAATTCTTTAAAAATATTCCTTAAACGATATGCAAATATTTTCAACGGATTCTTGTTCAGGGCGTCGTTGACTATGACTGAGTACAATTTCAAGACATTCCAACATACTTGGAATGTCCAAGTGCATGGATCGCTTTCCTGATTTTCAAAAGTTCATTAAAAATATTCTTCAAGAGATATGCAAATATATTCAACGGATTCTTGTTCAGGGCATGCTTGACTATGACTGTGTACAATTTCAAGACATTCCAAGATACTTTTGGGGTCTTTTTTGAATAAAAAGTTAAGTCACTGCCGAAGTGCACAGACTTTCCTCATTTTCAAAAATTCATTAAAAATATTCCTTAAGAGATATGCAAATATTTTCAATTGATTCTTGTTCAGGGCGTCGTTGACTATGACTGAGTACAATTTCAAGACATTCCAACATACTTGGAATGTCCAAGTGCATGGATCGCTTTTCGGATTTTCAAAATTTCATTAAAAATATTCTTCAAGAGATATGCAAATATATTCAACGGATTCTTGTTCAGGGCATGCTTGACTATGACTGTGTACAATTTCAAGACATTCCAAGATACTTTTGGGGTCTTTTTAGACAAAAAAGTTAAGTCACTGCCTAAGTGCATGGATCGCTTTCCTGATTTTCAGAAATTCATTAAAAATATTCCTTAAGCGATATGCAAATATTTTCAACGGATTCTTGTTCAGGGCGTCGTTGACTATGACTGAGTACAATTTCAAGACATTCCAACATACTTGGAATGTCCAAGTGCATGGATCGCTTTCCTGATTTTCAAAAGTTCATTAAAAATATTCTTCAAGAGATATGCAAATATATTCAACGGATTCTTGTTCAGGGCATGCTTGACTATGACTGTGTACAATTTCAAGACATTCCAAGATACCTTTGGGGTCTTTTTTGAATAAAAAGTTAAGTCACTGCCTAAGTGCACAGACTTTCATCATTTTCAAAAATTCATTAAAAATATTCCTTAAGAGATATGCAAATATTTTCAATGGATTTTTGTTCAGGGCGTCGTTGACTATGACCGAGTACAATTTCAAGACATTCCAACATACTTGGAATGTCCAAGTGCATGGATCGCTTTCCGGATTTTCAAAAATTCATTAAAAATATTCTTCAAGAGATATGCAAATATATTCAACGGATTCTTGTTCAGGGCATTCTTGACTATGACTGTGTACAATTTCAAGACATTCCAAGATACTTTTGGGGTCTTTTTTGACGAAAAAGTTAAGTCACTGCCTAAGTGCATGGATCGCTTTCCTGATTTTCAGAAATTCTTTAAAAATATTCCTTAAACGATATGCAAATATTTTCAACGGATTCTTGTTCAGGGCGTCGTTGACTATGACTGAGTACAATTTCAAGACATTCCAACATACTTGGAATGTCCAAGTGCATGGATCGCTTTCCTGATTTTCAAATGTTCATTAAAAATATTCTTCAAGAGATATGCAAATATATTCAACGGATTCTTGTTCAGGGCATGCTTGACTATGACTGTGTACAATTTCAAGACATTCCAAGATACTTTTGGGGTCTTTTTTGAATAAAAAGTTAAGTCACTGCCTAAGTGCACAGACTTTCCTCATTTTCAAAAATTCATTAAAAATATTCCTTAAGAGATATGCAAATATTTTCAATTGATTCTTGTTCAGGGCGTCGTTGACTATGACTGAGTACAATTTCAAGACATTCCAACATACTTGGAATGTCCAAGTGCATGGATCGCTTTCCTGATTTTCAAAAGTTCATTAAAAATATTCTTCAAGAGATATGCAAATATATTCAACGGATTCTTGTTCAGGGCATGCTTGACTATGACTGTGTACAATTTCAAGACATTCCAAGATACTTTAGGGGTCTTTTTTGACAAAAAAGTTAAGTCACTGCCTAAGTGCATGGATCGCTTTTCTGATTTTCAAAAATTCATTAAAAATATTCCTTAAGCGATATGCAAATATTTTCAACGGATTCTTGTTCAGGGCGTCGTTGACTATGACTGAGTACAATTTCAAGACATTCCAACATACTTGGAATGTCCAAGTGCATGGATCGCTTTTCGGATTTTCAAAAATTCATTAAAAATATTCTTCAAGAGATATGCAAATATATTCAACGGATTCTTGTTCAGGGCATGCTTGACTATGACTGTGTACAATTTCAAGACATTCCAATTTACTTTTGGGTTTTTTTTTGAAAAAAAAGTCAAGTCACTAAGTGCATCAGGGCAAATGGATCGTTTCCTTCGTCTCACCTGATATCCTGCTGTGTGATCCACGGTGTCCAAACGTTTGTTTCCAGCGACTGGACGACATGGATGAACTCCTGCAGCTTTAATTCTTTAAAAACAACCCAAAAACATCAAAAGTTAAGTCACTGCCTAAGTGCATGGATCGCTTTCCTGATTTTCAAAAATTCATTAAAAATATTCCTCAAGAGATATGCAAATATATTCAACGGATTCTTGTTCAGGGCATGCTTGACTATGACTGTGTACAATTTCAAGACATTCCAAGATACTTTTGGGGTCTTTTTTGACGAAAAAGTTAAGTCACTGCCTAAGTGCATGGATCGCTTTCCTGATTTTCAAAAATTCATTAAAAATATTCCTTAAGCGATATGCAAATATTTTCAACGGATTCTTGTTCAGGGCGTCGTTGACTATGACTGAGTACAATTTCAAGACATTCCAACATACTTGGAATGTCCAAGTGCATGGATCGCTTTCCTGATTTTCAAAAGTTCATTAAAAATATTCTTCAAGAGATATGCAAATATATTCAACGGATTCTTGTTCAGGGCATGCTTGACTATGACTGTGTACAATTTCAAGACATTCCAAGATACTTTTGGGGTCTTTTTTGAATAAAAAGTTAAGTCACTGCCTAAGTGCACAGACTTTCATCATTTTCAAAAATTCATTAAAAATATTCCTTAAGAGATATGCAAATATTTTCAATTGATTCTTGTTCAGGGCGTCGTTGACTATGACTGAGTACAATTTCAAGACATTCCAACATACTTGGAATGTCCAAGTGCATGGATCGCTTTTCGGATTTTCAAAAATTCATTAAAAATATTCTTCAAGAGATATGCAAATATATTCAACGGATTCTTGTTCAGGGCATGCTTGACTATGACTGTGTACAATTTCAAGACATTCCAAGAAACTTTTGGGGTCTTTTTTGACAAAAAAGTTAAGTCACTGCCTAAGTGCATGGATCGCTTTCCTGATTTTCAAAAATTCATTAAAAATATTCCTTAAGCGATATGCAAATATTTTCAACGGATTCTTGTTCAGGGCGTCGTTGACTATGACTGAGTACAATTTCAAGACATTCCAACATACTTGGAATGTCCAAGTGCATGGATCGCTTTCCTGATTTTCAAAAGTTCATTAAAAATATTCTTCAAGAGATATGCAAATATATTCAACGGATTCTTGTTCAGGGCATGCTTCACTATGACTGTGTACAATTTCAAGACATTCCAAGATACTTTTGGGGTCTTTTTTGACGAAAAAGTTAAGTCACTGCCTAAGTGCATGGATCGCTTTCCTGATTTTCAAAAATTCATTAAAAATATTCCTTAAGCGATATGCAAATATATTCAATGGATTCTTGTTCAGGGCATGCTTGACTATGACTGTGTACAATTGCAAGACATTCCAAGATACTTTTGGGGTCTTTTTTGACAAAAAAGTTAAGTCACTGCCTAAGTGCATGGATCGCTTTCCTGATTTTCAAAAATTCATTAAAAATATTCCTTAAGCGATATGCATATATTTTCAACGGATTCTTGTTCAGGGCGTCGTTGACTATGACTGAGTACAATTTCAAGACATTCCAACATACTTGGAATGTCCAAGTGCATGGATCGCTTTCCTGATTTTCAAAAGTTCATTAAAAATATTCTTCAAGAGATATGCAAATATATTCAACGGATTCTTGTTCAGGGCATGCTTGACTATGACTGTGTACAATTTCAAGACATTCCAAGATACCTTTGGGGTCTTTTTTCACAAAAAAGTTAAGTCACTGCCTAAGTGCATGGATTGCTTTCCTGATTTTCAAAAATTCATTAAAAATATTCCTTAAGAGATATGCGAATATTTTCAATTGATTCTTGTTCAGGGCGTCGTTGACTATGACTGAGTACAATTTCAAGACATTCCAACATACTTGGAATGTCCAAGTGCATGGATCGCTTTCCGGATTTTCAAAAATTCATTAAAAATATTCTTCAAGAGATATGCAAATATATTCAACGGATTCTTGTTCAGGGCATGCTTGACTATGACTGTGTACAATTTCAAGACATTCCAAGATACTTTTGGGGTCTTTTTTGACGAAAAAGTTAAGTCACTGCCTAAGTGCATGGATCGCTTTCCTGATTTTCAAAAATTCATTAAAAATATTCCTTAAGCGATATGCAAATATATTCAATGGATTCTTGTTCAGGGCATGCTTGACTATGACTGTGTACAATTTCAAGACATTCCAAGATACTTTTGGGGTCTTTTTTGACAAAAAAGTTAAGTCACTTACCTAAGTGCATGGATCGCTTTCCTGATTTTCAAAAATTCATTAAAAATATTCTTTAAGAGATATGCGAATATTTTCAATTGATTCTTGTTCAGGGCGTCGTTGACTATGACTGAGTACAATTTCAAGACATTCCAACATACTTGGAATGTCCAAGTGCATGGATCGCTTTCCGGATTTTCAAAAGTTCATTAAAAATATTCTTCAAGAGATATGCAAATATATTCAACGGATTCTTGTTCAGGGCATGCTTGACTATGACTGTGTACAATTTCAAGACATTCCAAGATACTTTTGGGGTCTTTTTTGACAAAAAAGTTAAGTCACTGCCTAAGTGCATGGATCGCTTTTCTGATTTTCAAAAATTCATTAAAAATATTCCTTAAGCGATATGCAAATATTTTCAACGGATTCTTGTTCAGGGCGTCGTTGACTATGACTGAGTACAATTTCAAAACATTCCAACATACTTGGAATGTCCAAGTGCATGGATCGCTTTCCTGATTTTCAAAAATTCATTAAAAATATTCTTCAAGAGATATGCAAATATATTCAACGGATTCTTGTTCAGGGCATGCTTGACTATGACTGTGTACAATTTCAAGACATTCCAAGATACTTTTGGGGTCTTTTTTGACGAAAAAGTTAAGTCACTGCCTAAGTGCATGGATCGCTTTCCTGATTTTCAGAAATTCTTTAAAAATATTCCTTAAACGATATGCAAATATTTTCAACGGATTCTTGTTCAGGGCGTCGTTGACTATGACTGAGTACAATTTCAAGACATTCCAACATACTTGGAATGTCCAAGTGCATGGATCGCTTTCCTGATTTTCAAAAGTTCATTAAAAATATTCTTCAAGAGATATGCAAATATATTTAACGGATTCTTGTTCAGGGCATGCTTGACTATGACTGTGTACAATTTCAAGACATTCCAAGATACTTTTGGGGTCTTTTTTGAATGAAAAGTTAAGTCACTGCCTAAGTGCACAGACTTTCCTCATTTTCAAAAATTCATTAAAAATATTCCTTAAGAGATATGCAAATATTTTCAATTGATTCTTGTTCAGGGCGTCGTTGACTATGACTGAGTACAATTTCAAGACATTCCAACATACTTGGAATGTCCAAGTGCATGGATCGCTTTTCGGATTTTCAAAAATTCATTAAAAATATTCTTCAAGAGATATGCAAATATATTCAACGGATTCTTGTTCAGGGCATGCTTGACTATGACTGTGTACAATTTCAAGACATTCCAATTTACTTTTGGGTTTTTTTTTGAAAAAAAAGTCAAGTCACTAAGTGCATCAGGGCAAATGGATCGTTTCCTTCGTCTCACCTGATATCCTGCTGTGTGATCCACGGTGTCCAAACGTTTGTTTCCAGCGACTGGACGACATGGATGAACTCCTGCAGCTTTAATTCTTTAAAAACAACCCAAAAACATCAAAAGTTAAGTCACTGCCTAAGTGCATGGATCGCTTTCCTGATTTTCAAAAATTCATTAAAAATATTCCTCAAGAGATATGCAAATATATTCAACGGATTCTTGTTCAGGGCATGCTTGACTATGACTGTGTACAATTTCAAGACATTCCAAGATACTTTTGGGGTCTTTTTTGACGAAAAAGTTAAGTCACTGCCTAAGTGCATGGATCGCTTTCCTGATTTTCAAAAATTCATTAAAAATATTCCTTAAGCGATATGCAAATATTTTCAACGGATTCTTGTTCAGGGCGTCGTTGACTATGACTGAGTACAATTTCAAGACATTCCAACATACTTGGAATGTCCAAGTGCATGGATCGCTTTCCGGATTTTCAAAAATTCATTAAAAATATTCTTCAAGAGATATGCAAATATATTCAACGGATTCTTATTCAGGGCATGCTTGACTATGACTGTGTACAATTTCAAGACATTCCAATTTACTTTTGGGGTTTTTTTTGAAAAAAAAGTCAAGTCACTAAGTGCATCAGGGCAAATGGATCGTTTCCTTCGTCTCACCTGATATCCTGCTGTGTGATCCACGGTGTCCAAACGTTTGTTTCCAGCGACTGGGCGACATGGATGAACTCCTGCAGCTTTAATGCTTTAAAAACAAACCAAAAACATCAAAAGTTAAGTCACTGCCTAAGTGCATGGATCGCTTTCCTAATTTTCAAAAATTCATTAAAAATATTCCTTAAGAGATATGCAAATATTTTCAATTGATTCTTGTTCAGGGCGTCGTTGACTATGACTGAGTACAATTTCAAGACATTCCAACATACTTGGAATGTCCAAGTGCATGGATCGCTTTTCGGATTTTCAAAAATTCATTAAAAATATTCTTCAAGAGATATGCAAATATATTCAACGGATTCTTGTTCAGGGCATGCTTGACTATGACTGTGTACAATTTCAAGACATTCCAAGAAACTTTTGGGGTCTTTTTTGACAAAAAAGTTAAGTCACTGCCTAAGTGCATGGATCGCTTTCCTGATTTTCAAAAATTCATTAAAAATATTCCTTAAGCGATATGCAAATATTTTCAACGGATTCTTGTTCAGGGCGTCGTTGACTATGACTGAGTACAATTTCAAGACATTCCAACATACTTGGAATGTCCAAGTGCATGGATCGCTTTCCTGATTTTCAAAAGTTCATTAAAAATATTCTTCAAGAGATATGCAAATATATTCAACGGATTCTTGTTCAGGGCATGCTTCACTATGACTGTGTACAATTTCAAGACATTCCAAGATACTTTTGGGGTCTTTTTTGACGAAAAAGTTAAGTCACTGCCTAAGTGCATGGATCGCTTTCCTGATTTTCAAAAATTCATTAAAAATATTCCTTAAGCGATATGCAAATATATTCAATGGATTCTTGTTCAGGGCATGCTTGACTATGACTGTGTACAATTGCAAGACATTCCAAGATACTTTTGGGGTCTTTTTTGACAAAAAAGTTAAGTCACTGCCTAAGTGCATGGATCGCTTTCCTGATTTTCAAAAATTCATTAAAAATATTCCTTAAGCGATATGCATATATTTTCAACGGATTCTTGTTCAGGGCGTCGTTGACTATGACTGAGTACAATTTCAAGACATTCCAACATACTTGGAATGTCCAAGTGCATGGATCGCTTTCCTGATTTTCAAAAGTTCATTAAAAATATTCTTCAAGAGATATGCAAATATATTCAACGGATTCTTGTTCAGGGCATGCTTGACTATGACTGTGTACAATTTCAAGACATTCCAAGATACCTTTGGGGTCTTTTTTCACAAAAAAGTTAAGTCACTGCCTAAGTGCATGGATTGCTTTCCTGATTTTCAAAAATTCATTAAAAATATTCCTTAAGAGATATGCAAATATATTCAATTGATTCTTGTTCAGGGCGTCGTTGACTATGACTGAGTACAATTTCAAGACATTCCAAGATACTTTTGGGGTCTTTTTTGACGAAAAAGTTAAGTCACTGCCTAAGTGCATGGATCGCTTTCCTGATTTTTTAAAAAATTCATTAAAAATATTCCTTAAGCGATATGCAAATATTTTCAACGGATTCTTGTTCAGGGCGTCGTTGACTATGACTGAGTACAATTTCAAGACATTCCAACATACTTGGAATGTCCAAGTGCATGGATCGCTTTCCGGATTTTCAAAAGTTCATTAAAAATATTCTTCAAGAGATATGCAAATATATTCAACGGTTTCTTGTTCAGGGCATGCTTGACTATGACTGTGTACAATTTCAAGACATTCCAAGATACTTTTGGGGTCTTTTTTGACAAAAAAGTTAAGTCACTGCCTAAGTGCATGGATCGCTTTCCTGATTTTCAAAAATTCATTAAAAATATTCCTTAAGAGATATGCAAATATTTTCAACGGATTCTTCTTCAGGGCGTCGTTGACTATGACTGAGTACAATTTCAAGACATTCCAACATACTTGGAATGTCCAAGTGCATGGATCGCTTTCCGGATTTTCAAAAATTCATTAAAAATATTCTTCAAGAGATATGCAAATATATTCAACGGATTCTTGTTCAGGGCATGCTTGACTATGACTGTGTACAATTTCAAGACATTCCAATTTACTTTTGGGTTTTTTTTTGAAAAAAAAGTCAATTCACTAAGTGCATCAGGGCAAATGGATCGTTTCCTTCGTCTCACCTGATATCCTGCTGTGTGATCCACGGTGTCCAAACGTTTGTTTCCAGCGACTGGACGACATGGATGAACTCCTGCAGCTTTAATTCTTTAAAAACAACCCAAAAACATCAAAAGTTAAGTCACTGCCTCAGTGCATGGATCGCTTTCCTGATTTTCAAAAATTCATTAAAAATATTCCTCAAGAGATATGCAAATATATTCAACGGATTCTTGTTCAGGGCATGCTTGACTATGACTGTGTACAATTTCAAGACATTCCAAGATACTTTTGGGGTCTTTTTTGACGAAAAAGTTAAGTCACTGCCTAAGTGCATGGATCGCTTTCCTGATTTTCAAAAATTCATTAAAAATATTCCTTAAGCGATATGCAATAATTTTCAACGGATTCTTGTTCAGGGCGTCGTTGACTATGACTGAGTACAATTTCAAGACATTCCAAGATACTTTTGGGGTCTTTTTTGAATAAAAAGTTAAGTCACTGCCTAAGTGCACAGAAATTCCTCATTTTCAAAAATTCATTAAAAATATTCCTTAAGAGATATGCAAATATATTCAACGGATTCTTGTTCAGGGCATGCTTGACTATGACTGTGTACAATTTCAAGACATTCCAAGATACTTTTGGGGTCTTTTTTGACGAAAAAGTTAAGTCACTGCCTAAGTGCATGGATCGCTTTCCGGATTTTCAAAAATTCATTAAAAATATTCTTCAAAAGATATGCAAATATATTCAACGGATTCTTGTTCAGGGCATGCTTGACTATGACTGTGTACAATTTCAAGACATTCCAAGATACTTTTGGGGTCTTTTTTGACGAAAAAGTTAAGTCACTGCCTAAGTGCATGGATCGCTTTCCTGATTTTTTAAAAAATTCATTAAAAATATTCCTTAAGCGATATGCAAATATTTTCAACGGATTCTTGTTCAGGGCGTCGTTGACTATGACTGAGTACAATTTCAAGACATTCCAACATACTTGGAATGTCCAAGTGCATGGATCGCTTTCCGGATTTTCAAAAGTTCATTAAAAATATTCTTCAAGAGATATGCAAATATATTCAACGGTTTCTTGTTCAGGGCATGCTTGACTATGACTGTGTACAATTTCAAGACATTCCAAGATACTTTTGGGGTCTTTTTTGACAAAAAAGTTAAGTCACTGCCTAAGTGCATGGATCGCTTTCCTGATTTTCAAAAATTCATTAAAAATATTCCTTAAGAGATATGCAAATATTTTCAACGGATTCTTCTTCAGGGCGTCGTTGACTATGACTGAGTACAATTTCAAGACATTCCAACATACTTGGAATGTCCAAGTGCATGGATCGCTTTCCGGGATTTTCAAAAGTTCATTAAAAATATTCTTCAAGAGATATGCAAATATATTCAACGGATTCTTGTTCAGGGCATGCTTGACTATGACTGTGTACAATTTCAAGACATTCCAAGATACTTTTGGGGTCTTTTTTGAAAAAAAAGTCAAGTCACTAAGTGCATCAGGGCAAATGGATCGTTTCCTTCGTCTCACCTGATATACTGCTGTGTGATCCACGGTGTCAAAACGTTTGTTTCCAGCGACTGGACGACATGGATGAACTCCTGCAGCTTTAATTCTTTAAAAACAACCCAAAAACATCAAAAGTTAAGTCACTGCCTCAGTGCATGGATCGCTTTCCTGATTTTCAAAAATTCATTAAAAATATTCCTCAAGAGATATGCAAATATATTCAACGGATTCTTGTTCAGGGCATGCTTGACTATGACTGTGTACAATTTCAAGACATTCCAAGATACTTTTGGGGTCTTTTTTGACGAAAAAGTTAAGTCACTGCCTAAGTGCATGGATCGCTTTCCTGATTTTCAAAAATTCATTAAAAATATTCCTTAAGCGATATGCAATAATTTTCAACGGATTCTTGTTCAGGGCGTCGTTGACTATGACTGAGTACAATTTCAAGACATTCCAAGATACTTTTGGGGTCTTTTTTGAATAAAAAGTTAAGTCACTGCCTAAGTGCACAGAAATTCCTCATTTTCAAAAATTCATTAAAAATATTCCTTAAGAGATATGCAAATATATTCAACGGATTCTTGTTCAGGGCATGCTTGACTATGACTGTGTACAATTTCAAGACATTCCAAGATACTTTTGGGGTCTTTTTTGACGAAAAAGTTAAGTCACTGCCTAAGTGCATGGATCGCTTTCCGGATTTTCAAAAATTCATTAAAAATATTCTTCAAAAGATATGCAAATATATTCAACGGATTCTTGTTCAGGGCATGCTTGACTATGACTGTGTACAATTTCAAGACATTCCAAGATACTTTTGGGGTCTTTTTTGACGAAAAAGTTAAGTCACTGCCTAAGTGCATGGATCGCTTTCCTGATTTTTAAAAAAATTCATTAAAAATATTCCTTAAGCGATATGCAAATATTTTCAACGGATTCTTGTTCAGGGCGTCGTTGACTATGACTGAGTACAATTTCAAGACATTCCAACATACTTGGAATGTCCAAGTGCATGGATCGCTTTCCGGATTTTCAAAAGTTCATTAAAAATATTCTTCAAGAGATATGCAAATATATTCAACGGTTTCTTGTTCAGGGCATGCTTGACTATGACTGTGTACAATTTCAAGACATTCCAAGATACTTTTGGGGTCTTTTTTGACAAAAAAGTTAAGTCACTGCCTAAGTGCATGGATCGCTTTCCTGATTTTCAAAAATTCATTAAAAATATTCCTTAAGAGATATGCAAATATTTTCAACGGATTCTTCTTCAGGGCGTCGTTGACTATGACTGAGTACAATTTCAAGACATTCCAACATACTTGGAATGTCCAAGTGCATGGATCGCTTTCCGGGATTTTCAAAAGTTCATTAAAAATATTCTTCAAGAGATATGCAAATATATTCAACGGATTCTTGTTCAGGGCATGCTTGACTATGACTGTGTACAATTTCAAGACATTCCAAGATACTTTTGGGGTCTTTTTTGAAAAAAAAGTCAAGTCACTAAGTGCATCAGGGCAAATGGATCGTTTCCTTCGTCTCACCTGATATACTGCTGTGTGATCCACGGTGTCAAAACGTTTGTTTCCAGCGACTGGACGACATGGATGAACTCCTGCAGCTTTAATTCTTTAAAAACAACCCAAAAACATCAAAAGTTAAGTCACTGCCTCAGTGCATGGATCGCTTTCCTGATTTTCAAAAATTCATTAAAAATATTCCTCAAGAGATATGCAAATATATTCAACGGACTCTTGTTCAGGGCATGCTTGACTATGACTGTGTACAATTTCAAGACATTCCAAGATACCTTTGGGGTCTTTTTTGACGAAAAAGTTAAGTCACTGCCTAAGTGCATGGATCGCTTTCCTAATTTTCAAAAATTCATTAAAAATATTCCTTAAGAGATATGCAAATATTTTCAACGGATTCTTGTTCAGGGTGTCGTTGACTATGACTGTGTACAATTTCAAGACATTCCAAGATACTTTTGGTTTTTTTCTGTTAAATCAATCAATCAATCAATCATTTTTTGTATAGCCCACAGTTTACAAAACATAGTTTGTCTCAGGGACTTCACAGGGTTGGTAACATCCTCTGTCCTTCGACCAGGGTAAGGAAAAACTACCAGCGAAAAAACTCTTCTAACAGGGAAAAGGGTAGAAACCTTAAGGAGAACCACAGTTGAGGGATCCACTCCCTGGACGGACAGACGTGCAGTAGATGTTACCAAAAACATACAATACACAATGACAAAGAATAAAAAGTGAAAAGTCTTTAAATGCCAGGATCATCTGTCACAGCCTGTCGTGAAGGCTGTTGTGGTCAGAGACTTGAAGATGACGGAGTCCTCTTTCCTGTCCTGACCTCATGTCGTTCACTGGTGTCAGCAGAACTGTAAGAGATTAAACATCAGTTAGAGAAGGTCTACATGTGAATTTATGGTCTACATGTGGATTTATGTGCTACATGTGGATTTATGGTCTACATGTGGATTTATGGTGTACATGTGGATTTATGGTGTACATGTGGATGTATGGTGTACATGTGGATTTATGTGCTACATGTGGATTTATGGTCTAAATGTGGATTTATGGTGTACATGTGGATGTATGGTGTACATGTGGATTTATGTGCTACATGTGGATTTATGGTCTAAATGTGGATTTATGGTCTACATGTCATGGGGGACATCGGGTAAGTGGTGAGGGTTGAGAAATTGAGGACGGGGTAGAGAAAGTGCGGCTCGTGCAAAGTCTGTGTGCTCATTCTAAGTGCATGATGGGAAATTCCTCCAGCAGTCTAAGCCTATGGCAGCATAAGATAGACTATTCTAATCAGGACATACCTGATCTAGCTTTGACTATAGTCTATGTTAAAAAGGTAGGTTTTCAGTCTCACCTTAAAGGCAGAGACAGAGTCAGACTGTCTGACTGAAAGCAGAAGTTGGTTCCACAGGAGAGGAGCCTGGTAGATAAATGTTCTACCACCGATTCTACTTCTAGTTATTTTAGGAATAACCAGTAGACCTGAGTTCAGGGTCTATTGGGTTGATATAAAGTGATTAAGTCACAAATATAAGAAGGTGCCTGATTATTCAGGGCCTTGTATGTGAGTAGAAGTATTTTAAAATCTATTCTACTTTTCACTGGGAGCCAGTGAAGAGAAGCCAAGACAGGAGTTGTATAATCACGTCGTCTGGTTCCAGTCAGTATCCGTGCTGCTGCGTTCTGGACAAGTTGAAGGCTTCTCAAGGACTTACTAGGACATCCAGACAGTAAGGAGTTACAGTAATCCAGCCTAGAGGTTATAAAGGCGTGGATAAGTTTCTCAGAGTCTTGTCGTGATATAATATTTCTAATTGTCTTAATGTTGCGAAGGTGGAAGAAGGCTGTTCTACATATATGCTTAATATGTTCATCCAGTGATAAATCCTGGTCAAACAGGACTCCTAGGTTCCTTACTGTAGTGCAAGGGACTGAAGTGTTACTGCCTCGGTTTAGAGCTCCACTTAAAAGTGCTGCTCTTATATCTTTTGGCCCAAGGACCATGACCTCAGTTTTTTCTGTGTTAAGCATCAGAAAGTTCAGAGTCATCCACGTCTGTATGTCTATGAGACAATCCTGGAGTTTTATAGATGGGTTTGGGTCATCCGGTCGTACAGATACATATAGCTGGGTGTCGTCTGCATAACAATGGAAATCTATGTTGTGTTTCCTGATAATGTTGCCTAATGGCAGCATGTACAGGGTAAAAAGAATAGGTCCGAGCACGGAACCCTGAGGAACTCCGTAGTTGACCTTAGTGAATATGGAGTAGTCCTCGTTAACACTAACAAACTGAAATCTGTCCCATAAATAGGACTTGAACCAGACAAGTGCAGATCCTCTAATCACAACATCTTGTTCTAGTCTATGTAGCAGGATCTCATGATCTATCGTATCAAATGCTGCACTGAGATCCAGCAGGACCGATCTGGCGTTGTCTGGTAAACCAGCAGATGGCAGCAACTTTCAAGAGACCAGCTTCTCCATCTCTGAGCCCAGTAATGTTCAGGTAAGGCATTGGATATTTGAGATATTATTCAATAGAATCTTCCTCTTACTTCTAATCTTACTCTACGTATGTAGAAGATGTTTCTCCTGCTTTGATCTATTCTCTCTCATGCTCTGCTTCATCAATGAAGAACGAATTCATCGACAACATCCTTTCAGCTAATGTTCTACCTTAAAAACATCCCTACAGTTTCTTCCTTTCATCACAGTGACTCAATAATGATGGATTGTCATGAGTGAAAGTGGCTTCAGCTGCTTTTCCTTGTGTTTCAGGTCCGTGGAGATTTGAGGCCGAGGAGAAGCGAGCCTGGTGATGAGTCCAGAATCCCTCAAGGCTCCATCACACTTCCCTCCTCTATCACAAAAGTCACTTTACATGTAGAGGGAAAAAAAAGAAAACAAAGTCACACACTCATCCAACAAAGCAGCCTTTCAGCACCACGGACAGCGCCCGAAGCTCCACAGTTACCGTAGCGACCCGCCCTCACCTATTCCATTCTTACTCACACACACAGGGATTGGATTGGAACAGAATGGCTACTTGAACTTTTTAAATGTTAAACTTCAAAAAAACATATATCTATATTATATATTTTATAAAATCTAAAATAAAATGCTTGAGGGGCTTAACTGGGGCTACACAGATGTTTGACGGTGTAGCGTGTTCGGTGTGAGTGAATGGGGCGATGGAGGAGGTCTGAAGGTAAGAAGGATTTGTAGGTGGTGAAGAGGATCTTGAAATGTGTTTACATGTTGAAACTGCCCTCTGGTGGACACGTTTGACATTACATGTAAGGTCACATGAGATTTAGAGCTGCTAAACTGGTGAAATAAATAGTAACTTTTGTGAGGGAAACAGTTTTTTTATGTTTAAGACCCTGCCAGGCCATAAATAATTCATCATAAAACAGAACTGCAAAAACCTGACCTCCAGTGGACAAAGGTGACATTACGTGTAGATGAAAAATGTATTCAAAGCTGCTGAATTCAAGTCACTGCCAGCCCATAAATAACTTGAGAAAACATTCAGGGTTCAGGCCATACAGAGTTTCACCGAGGGCCAGACTGTGGCACACATTTGTTCAGCCAGTTCAGCAGAGTGAGTGTGAGTGAAAGAGCGAGAGACTTCAAATAAGTGACTTATTTATTTATTTAACACAAAAGATTCAAGATGGAAAAAACATCAACACAAAGCAGAAAAGAAACAAAACGGCATCAAAGAAACATATAAAGGTTAAGTAGAAATTAAAGTCAAACAATCACAGGCTCTTTTCTTCAACGCAATAAAACAATACAGAGAAGAAAATACAGTTAGCTTTAAATAACAATAAAAACAAGAACTTATTCTTCATAAACCCTGTTGGCTTTAAACCCCACTTACACTGTGAATTAGAAATGGAAAAGAAAAAAGACTCAGCTTCACCCACTGAGGCTGAAGTGGCTGTGACGCCCCCTGCTGGTTGGACTAAAACCTCATTTAATCAGAAAAAGGAAGGAAGCAATAAAGTCCATTAGAGAAGGAGAGAACACAGGGATGGAGGAAATGGCAAAAAGAAAGGGCTGAAAGACATGAAAAAGAATGGAAGGAAAGAGAAAAGGAAAGCAATAAAAGGACAGCAAGGAAATAAATGAGTTTGTCGACTCACAGGGAAACCACATCAAGTCCAGTCGGTGAAATCCAGTCCATGTTTTGCTGCCGTTTCTGGACACATGAAAACACATGAAGTGAAAATTAACTTGACTATCGTCACAACAATGACAAACATTCAAACACATTCTACACATTAACATTTACTCAAAAAGATCAACTTTTCAAATAAGTCACAAATGTCCGGGTAAACTTATCGTTTGCCGCCGTCGTTAGCGTTACCCAGAGTGCACCACGTGGAGGTGACAGTCGGACTTGCACTCCTTTTTTTTTTTTTTTTTTTTTTAAAATCATTCATAATATTAGAGAGAAGAGAAACCCAACAATTCACACAATGAGCAAGCAATCGTGGCAACAGTGGAGAGAAAAAACTCCCTTTTAACAGGAAGAAATCTCTGGCAGAACCAGACTCAAAGTGTGCGGCCGTCTGCCTCGACCGGTTGGGGGGAATGGGAGGGGAACAGAAAGGACAAGAGGTGGTAACTTTTGTTAGTCAGTGGTTTTGGTTGGACGACCACAAGGAGGCCATTTTGTGCAGTTCATGTTGGGTTTTTTTCAGATTCTTGTGTTCCGTTCCTCCAGGTTTTGAATCCACTGATCCCATTTCCTCAAAGATCATCATGCAGATCCATCCATTTTCCAAGAGTAGATTCACTGAGGTGAATGAATTCCTCCATTTGCTCCATCATCGTGTTGACAAAGTTGTCCAGAAAGTTACTTTTGCATTTCCAAGCCATGATTCCAGTTTGTCCATCCTTGTGAGCAGATTTTTGTTTTGCTGTCACGTATGGAGAGTTCCGTCCAATCAGAGTTATCAATCCTCCGACACCTGCACCCGTTTACTGTCAACTAAGTTTTGCTAAGTGTACACATTTGTGTAACAACGACAACACAGGAAGATGAAACGACAGACCAAAGTAGAAGTGCATATTGACACAAACAAAAAAACACTCATCTTGTTTTGACAGCCGGTGTTCAGAGTTCGTCTAAGTTGTCCAGGACGTAAGAAGTCCACCAAGTGTTAGGGTCTCAATTCTGGAACAGATTAGGAAAAACAAAACTGAAAAGCAGTAGCAAAGTGTCATTGATGTCAAAAGGAGTCTAATATACTCACCACTGTAGGTTCTTGTGTAGTGGAAGTGGTTAACGAGCTCTGCAGAACTCTGATAACCTGTGCACCTGAACCAGGTGTTTTGGGGATAACTAACTAAGGTTAGCTAACCCTAACCCCCTCATTTGTTCCTTGTTGCAGAAAACGGCCCCTTGCCAAAAACTGCTGTAAAAATATCTTAATATTTATTTCCACTTTAAATGAGTCAGTCTTTTGAAGCTACTTCATCCTGAAATATGCATATCAAATATTAATATTTTTAAAAGGTGAACCTTTTAAAGGCCATATTGTTTACGCAACTACACTGTTTTTATTGGGAAAAAAAAACTACAATAACTTTTGATTCTGATGCATTCTTATTTTTTGCAATGTCAGATTTTTCTAAAAACTGTCTCCTACAAAAATATTGTTCATATTTTTTTCAACTTTAAATTGTCACTCTTTTAACGCTACTTCAGACTGAGATATACTCATCAAATTATATTTTTAAAATTCTAACCCTTTAAAGGCCATAATGTTTATGCAACTCTTTAAATCAACAGAAAAACTACAATCCTTTCCAATCAATCATAAAATACCTTTCAAGGACTATTTATTATTATCAGGCCCTGAGATGGTCAGTGATTGGAAGAAACATTGATTTTGATGCATTGTTAGTTTCTGTAGTGGCAGATGCAATTTAATAATCTTGTGATATGATGGATTTTGAACCGTCTCCTTCTATAAGCAAACTTTTTTCCAACTAAATAATTATTACCCTGTTTTGTTTAAAGATAAATAAACAAGAATAGGTTCAACCTGAACAAATATTTATTTTGCAAAGATGACCCTGAATGATGAAGACTGAAATATAAACATTGAATATGAAACATGGGGCAGTTGGGTGTGTTGTTGGAGATGGGGAGAAAGGAAGAGAGATGGTGAGTGAGTGCATCATGTGTGACTGAGTGAGGGAGTGAGGGAGTGAGGGAGCGAGTGAGCGAGCGAGCGAGAGTGAGTGAGTGACTGTGAGTGAGTGAGCGAGCGAGAGTGAGCGAGCGAGCGTGACTGCGAGTGAACGAGCGAGATTTGGAGTCTCTGCTCCACCTGAGCTGAACTCTCACATTCACACATGATGAACTCACTCACCATCTCCATCTTTTCCCTTCTCCCCATCGCCAACAACACACCAAACTGCCCCATGTTTCATATTCAATGTTCATATTTAAGTGTTCATCATTCAGTGTCCTTTGCAAAATAAATGTTTTTCAGGTTCAAACTATTATTGTATGTTTATTCATCTTAAAACAAAACCAGGCTATAATTGGGTTAGTAGGAAAAAAATGTTTTACTTGTAGTCGGAGACCGATTCAAAATCCATCATATATCACAAAATAAGATTACATTGGATCTGCTACTACAAACAACTAATGCATCAAAATCAATGTTTCTCCTAGTCACTGACCCATCTCAGGGTCTAATAACAACCAAATATTCCTTAAACCACACCAAACATTTCATTTCAAAAATGAAATAAACTTGAACCCTGAGTCTGTTTATATATCAAATAACAACCTGTGTTTGAATCGTATTCAGTGCTTTGTGACTAAAGGGATTTTTGTACACTTCAAAAATAATGGAAAAACTAAATAATGAAAAGGGACGAGAGCAGCAGCAAACAAGTAACAATACTCATCTTCTTCTGACAGTTGGTGTTCAGATGTTCAAAGTTGTGCTGGACGTCAGAAATCCACCAAGCCTTGGGTCTCCATCCTGGAACAGATTAGGAAAAACGAAACTAAAAAGCAGCATCAAACAGTCACTGATGTCCAAAGGAATCTGATATACTCACCACTGCAGATTCTTCTTGTGCAGTAGGAGTCACCGATGAGATCAGGGAAGACGCGACTGTAGGGTAGAATGTCCACCAAGCACCACCTCGAGGTCGACCATGTTGGGTCACCCTTCTGGAACAGATTAGGAAAAACAAACAAATTAACAGAGACAAAAGCAGCAGCAAACAATTAACAATACTCATCCTCTTCCGACCGCTGGGGTTCAGAGTTCTTCAAAGTTGTCCAGAACGTAGGAAGTCCACCAAGCGTAGGGTCTCCATTCTGAAACAGATTAGGAAAAACGAAACTGAAAAGCAGCATCAAACAGTCACTGATGTCCAAAGGAATCTGATATACTCACCACTGCAGGTTCTTCTTGTGCAGTGGGAGTCACCGACCAGATCAGGGAAGAGGCGACTGTAGTGTAGAACGTCCACCAAGCACCACCTCGAGGTCGATCATGTTGGGTCTCCCTTCTGGAACAGATTAGGAAAAACAAACAGATAAAAGTGACAAAAGCAGCAGCAAAAACAACAATTAACAATACTCATCCTCTTCCGACAGCTGGGGTTCAGAGTTCTTCAAAGTTGTCCAGGACATAGGAAGTCCACCAAGCGTAGGGTCTCCATTCTGAAACAGATTAGGAAAAACAAAACTAAAAAGCAGCATCAAACAGTCACTGATGTCCAAAGGAATCTGATATACTCACCACTGCAGATTCTTCTTGTGCAGTAGGAGTCACCGATGAGATCAGGGAAGACGCGACTGTAGGGTAGAACGTCCACCAAGCACCACCTCGAGGTCGACCATGTTGGGTCACCCTTCTGGAACAGATTAGGAAAAACAAACAAATTAACAGAGACAAAAGCAGCAGCAAACAATTAACAATACTCATCCTCTTCCGACCGCTGGGGTTCAGAGTTCTTCAAAGTTGTCCAGAACGTAGGAAGTCCACCAAGCGTAGGGTCTCCATTCTGAAACAGATTAGGAAAAACAAAACTGAAAAGCAGTATCAAACTGTCACTGATGCCCAAAGGAATCTGATATACTCACAACTGGAGGTTCTTGTGTTGTAGGAGTCACCGATGAGATCAGGGAAGAGGCGACTGTAGACGAAAGTAGAGGTCAACAACGATGAAGCAAACACAAATAAGAAATATCACCATACTCCTCCTCTTCCGACAGTCTGTGTTCAGTCAATATGCATATCAAATATTAATATTTTTTAAAATGTTAACCTTTTAAAGGCCATATTGTTTATGCAACTACAATAACTTTTGATTCTGATGCATTCTTATTTTTTGCAATGTCAGATTTTTCTAAAAACAGTCTCCTACAAAAATATTGTTCATATTTTTTTCAACTTTAAATTGTCACTCTTTTAACGCTACTTCAGACTGAGATATACTCATCAAATTATATTTTTAAAAATTCTAACCCTTTAAAGGCTATAATGTTTATGCAACTCTTTAAATCAACAAAAAAACTACAATCCTTTCCAATCAATCATAAAATACCTTTCAAGGACTATTTATTATTATCAGGCCCTGAGATGGTCAGTGATTGGAAGAAACATTGATTTTGATGCATTGTTAGTTTCTGTAGTGGCAGATGCAATTTAATAATCTTGTGATATGATGGATTTTGAATCGTCTCCTTATATAAGCAAACTTTTTTTTCCTACTAAATAATTATTACCCTGTTTTGTTTTAAGATAAATAAACAAGAATAGGTTCAACCTGAACAAATATTTATTTTGCAAAGACGACCCTGAATGATGAAGACTGAAATATAAACATTGAATATGAAACATGGGGCAGTTGGGTGTGTTGTTGGAGATGGGGAGAAAGGAAGAGAGATGGTGAGTGAGTGCATCATGTGTGACTGAGTGAGGGAGTGAGGGAGCGAGTGAGCGAGCGAGCGAGAGTGAGTGAGTGACTGTGAGTGAGTGAGTGAGCGAGCGAGAGAGAGTGAGCGAGCGTGACTGCGAGTGAACGAGCGAGATTTGGAGTCTCTGCTCCACCTGAGCTGAACTCTCACATTCACACATGATGAACTCACTCACCATCTCCATCTTTTCCCTTCTCCCCATCGCCAACAACACACCAAACTGCCCCATGTTTCATATTCAATGTTCATATTTAAGTGTTCATCATTCAGTGTCCTTTGCAAAATAAATGTTTTTCAGGTTCAAACTATTATTGTATGTTTATTCATCTTAAAACAAAACCAGGCTATAATTGGGTTAGTAGGAAAAAAATGTTTTACTTGTAGTCGGAGACCGATTCAAAATCCATCATATATCACAAAATAAGATTACATTGGATCTGCTACTACAAACAACTAATGCATCAAAATCAATGTTTCTCCTAGTCACTGACCCATCTCAGGGTCTAATAACAACCAAATATTCCTTAAACCACACCAAACATTTCATTTCAAAAATGAAACAAACTTGAACCCTGAGTCTGTTTATATATCAAAAAACAACCTGTGTTTGAATCGTATTCAGTGCTTTGTGACTATAGTGATTTTTGTACACTTAAAAAATAATGGAAAAAACTAAATAATGAAAAGGGACGAGAGCAGCAGAAAACAACAATACTCATCTTCTTCTGACAGTTGGTGTTCAGATGTTCAAAGTTGTCCTGGACGTCAGAAATCCACCAAGCCTTGGGTCTCCATTCTGAAACAGATTAGGAAAAACGAAACTGAAAAGCAGCATCAAACTTTCATTGATGTTCAAAGGAATCTGATATACTCACCACTGTAGGTTCTTCTTGTGCAGTGGGAGTCACCGATGAGATCAGGGAAGAGGCGACTGTAGACAAAAGTAGAGGTCAGTTTTCCGGCCAGTTTTCTGCTGCCTTTAACCAGCTCTGTGTCCCCTCTGAATTATTACCAAACACGGAGGTGCTCAGTTCTTCGTTTCACTCCTCCTGCCGAACCATATTGGACTCTGTGGCTCCATTTAAAACCGTGCAGCCCAAAGCTAAACCTGAGCCCTGGTTCAATGCGAGAACTCGCGCAGCCAGACAGGATTGCCGCAAAGCTGAACGCAGGTGGAAAAAGGACAAGCTGCAGGTTTCTCGCCAAATCCTAAAAGACAGCTGGCGCTGCTACCAGAGCACTGTCAAAGAGTCCAGAAGAGAGCACCTGTCAAATATTATTGAATCAAACTCTCACAACCCACGTGTGTTATTTAAAACCATAGAGTCTGTTCTTGGCTCACCTCAGCCTGTGTGCACAGAGGAATCCCCTGAAATGTGCAATAGCTTCCTGCAGTTCTTCATTGATAAGGTTGCTACCACAAGGGCTCTAATCACCACACCTGTGTCTGACCCCTCTGACAGTGTGCTTTTCTCAGCTGTGCTTGATTCGTTTGAGCCCGTGTCTCTGATTGCCTTAGAAAAAGTGGTTGCCCAGATGAAGCCATCAGGCTCTCCCTGTGACACTGTCCCGCCTCACTTTTTTAAAGAGGTATTTCCTTGTATAGGGCAGTCAGTCCTGGCCATTATTAACAGCAGTCTGTCTTCTGGTGTTGTCCCCCAATGTTTTAAACATGCTGTTGTACAACCCCTGCTTAAGAAACCTGGCCTTGATCGTGTTATGCTAGCCAATTATAGACCTATCTCCAAGCTGCCTTTTATTTCAAAGATCCTGGAAAAAGTTGTCCACGCCCAGTTGCAGTCGTTCCTGGACGAGCATGATATTCTGGAGATTTTCCAGTCTGGCTTTAAAACAAGGCATAGTACAGAGTCAGCTTTATTAAGAGTGTTCAATGACATCCTCCTGACGGTTGATTCTGGAGACTCTGTGATCCTTGTCCTGCTGGACCTAACTGCAGCGTTTGACACTGTGGACCACAATATTTTAGTGGCACGCTTGCAGCACCTAGTGGGCATTAGTGGTAGCGCCCTTAAGTGGTTTAGATCGTATCTTGAGGGAAGATCTATGTGTGTACGCCTCGGTGGCTCTGAGTCCCGCTCTGCTCCACTGTCATATGGGGTTCCACAGGGCTCAATTTTAGGGCCCCTGCTCTTCTCCCTGTATCTGCTTCCCCTGGGCTCCATCTTGAGAAAACATGGCATCTCATTTCATTTTTATGCAGACGACAGTCAGATTTATGTCCCACTGAGTAAGAAAAATGCCTGTCTGCAACCACTTCTATTATGTCTTGATGACATAAAAGCATGGATGTCACTGAACTTTTTAAAATTTAATGAAAAGAAGACGGAAGTCATAATGTTTGGTCCTAGCGGCTCTAGTGAACCCCCCCCTGCTGATTTGGGCCCTTTGGCATCGTATGTGAAGCCTTTAGTGACAAACTTAGGTTTTATTATGGACAGTGATTTTAAATTGGACCGGCAAATTGGGGCAACAGTAAAGTCCAGCTTTTTTCACCTCAGGCAGCTGGCAAAGGTGAGGCCCTTTCTCTCACAAAAGCACTTTGAAACAGTAATCCATGCCTTTGTTACATCTCGGCTGGATTACTGTAACGCTCTTTATCTTGGAGTCAGCCAGTCCTCCCTCTCACGTCTCCAGTTGGTCCAGAACGCTGCTGCTCGCCTCTTAACTGGAGCACGTAAGAGGGAGCACATTACTCCCATTTTGGCCTCCCTTCACTGGCTGCCTGTGCATTTTAGAGTCCATTTTAAGATTCTTTTATTTGTTTTTAAATCTTTAAATGGTCTTGCCCCGCCTTACCTCTCTGAGCTTCTCCATCCTTACACTCCTGCTCGGTGCCTCAGGTCAGCTGACCAGCTGCTCCTGGAGGTACCGAGGTCTAAACGGAAGCTCAGAGGGGAAAGAGCTTTCTCCATTGCCGGTCCCAAACTTTGGAACGCCCTCCCGCTTCATATTAGACAGGCCCCCTCACTTTCCATTTTTAAAACTCATCTTAAAACACATTTTTATTCTTCTGCGTTCAACTCAGCATGAGACTCTGCTCTTGTTTTAGTGTTTTATTGTTTAAACATTTTTATTGTTTTATAGTTTTTTTTATTATTTAAACATTGTTACTGTTTTATAGTTTTATTGTTTTTATTTTGTCTCCTATGTTTTATGTGCCATGTTTTATTTATTGTACTGTTAAGCACTTTGTACCAGCTTTAGCTGCCTAAAGCGCTCTATAAATAAAGTTGAGTTGAGTTGAGTTGAGTCAACAACAATGACGCAAAGAAAAATAAATATCACCATTCTCCTCCTCTTCCGACAATCTGTGTTCAGAGTTCGTCGAAGTTGTCCAGAACGTCCACCAAGCACCGCCTCGAGGTCGACCATGTTGGGTCTCCATTCTGGAACAGATTAGGAACAACAAACAAATTAACAGAGACAAACGCAGCAAACACAACAACTTACAATACTCATCCTCTTCTGACAGCTGGTGTTCAGAGTTCGTCAATGTTGTCCTGGACATACACCAGGCGTGACCGTTCCATCACAAGGTCCATGTCGGGTCTCGATTCTGGAACAGAAAATTTGTGTCCAGCCATGGCAAAAGGGTTCACATGTCTACTTCGGGACATTTGGAGTTATTTACAGATTCCGAAAGTGTGATATCTAAGCTTTCCAACAATGTCAAACCCATGTCCATCTGATCATTTTTGAAGAAGATGTGGTCATTTGAATGTAGACACTCCTCAAACTGCTTTAGGGAGAAATTCAGCCTGAAAGATTTCGACCCTCTTGAGGAGCCAGGCCAATAGCTGCTCATTTGCATGACATTAACATGGTCACAACCCCCCACCCAGTCTAGCTGTCAGTGACATCTGATGTCTGTTAGCCCACAGGACAGTAACAGTGTAGCAGTTTGGAAAAAAAAAGGAATGAATGTAGTTCATGTCAATGTAAGGCAAGGCAAGGCAAGTTTATTTGTATAGCACATTTCAACAACAAGGTAATTCAAAGTGCTTTACATAAAGCATTAAAAAGCATAGAAAAGAGACATTTATAAAATCAGATATAACATCAAAATAAAAACAAGCAGGTAAAATTTAAAGATTAAGATTAAAAAATAAAATAGATACAAATAAAATCAAAAGATAACAAATAAAATCAAGAGTATATATAAGGAATAAAGGTTACAGTGCAGTATTGGAAATGACTGAAATGCAGCGGCAAACAGAAAAGTCTTCACTCTTGATTTAAAAGAGGTGAGAGTTTCAGCAGACCTACAGTTTTCTGGGAGTTTGTTCCAGATATATGGTGCATAGAACTAAAATAAAGAAATAAAATATATCTAAGTGTGTGAAGGAATATTTTCCAGACCATGGACTATATTATCATCTTCAATACCAGTTCCTCCCCCACAATGTGGCTGTACCCACTCTGTCCATCACAGTTGATATGCGGACTAAATGATGACATCACAAACGCACCCTCTTCTGTGCTGTAACCTTTGGTGCTGGGCATGTGAAGAATTTTGCCTCATCAGAACAGAAAGGCCGGATTTTTTCAAAAAGATACGTCTGCCTGTCCATGGTCAGTCCAGGTGGGGCCAGGACGGGGAGACTGTCAACAGGGGGCAGAACTCCTGGGTTGCGCAGTAGCTGAAACTCGATAGGCTCTGCATCACTGTGAGTTTGAGCAAGCACCACACCTGGTCTGTTGGCATCAAAGCTGTGACAGAATAGAAGCACACAACAGGATATTTAAAACATGGCTCACTGTTCACATGGAACACTATTATGTTCATTCGTGATTTTTTTATTCATAAAATGCAGAATTTTGAATATAAATACCTAAAGTTCTGATAACTCTTGATCTGTGGGAGCTTTTGAAAGTAGGGACTCAGATGTGTCTGCCAGTCGATGGTCTTTACTATCACTCTGCCATCTGCCGTTCCAACAAGCTGCGGAATATTGAGGCGACTTTCAGCAGAGCTGTGTTCCACTACCTGTTGACAGCAAGAACCACAATGAAAATAATGATTTTATTTTTCCAAAAAAATCACATTTTACACATTACAGTCTATATAAGCATTTGGCTATTGTATAGAAATCAATTTATACACATACCAAGAGCCTTAGCCGACCTCATGTATTGACGCCACACTGAGGCCTTGGACACATGGGTTGGCAGCAACTTCACATGCCAATCCTTATGCCCAGGATTCTGAAAAAAAATTAAAAAATACTTATTTCAGATCATGGTTCATGTTAAAAGGCATTTAATCACTGAATCAGTATAGATTGATCAGTAGTATTGCTTGAATTATGTGTGAATGCCACACCTTTATGTGCATGAATTGCACGTGTAATTAACACGTTCATCACACATTGTGTTAATCATGTGTGATTCATGCATGCAAAGGTGTGGCATTCACACATCATTCAATGCAATGTTAGGTTTCGAACACGGGAGTTTCGTCTCAAAGCATTTGAATTATCAAACTGAACCTGCGGGTGTACAAAATCTCAAAGAGGGCCGTGACATGCTCCTCTTACGGCTTATAATACGCTCATCTGACCGAACAAAAGTTTCGATGTGCGCATCATTCTCATTGTAATAATACAGTACCGAGCTAGCGAGCTAAGCTAGCGAGCTAAGCAAGCATGGCTAATAACAATGTAGCCAAACGGCGTTATGAAACGCACAGTGGATTATTAAAAGACAGCTTCCCTATGTGCGTCTGTATGTGACTTTGAATGAACACTAACATAACATCGATTAACAACGTTAAGGAAAACTCACCCCATAAGAACATGAGTTCCTCTGATCATAAGAGGTCCGTGCTTGCTTCCTTTTCGTTGCAGTTTTACGTCTGTTCGCCTCCAAAAGTCCAATTCGATAGGAGATAGAGCGGTGCTGGCGTCATGTCATCATCTCAGACAACTACCGTGTGTGTCCTGCTCTCTTTCAGCCGCGGAATAATCATCTGTTTGTTGTTTTTGTGACGATGAAGTCTGCTAACACGTTAGCATAAAGATCGCTAGCTTAAAATGCTAACAGTCCACACACAGCAGTCTCTGTACGTTCGCTGTCCTTGTCCGTGAAGAAGCTGCTCAGCCACAGACTTATTGTCCTTTTCTCTTTGTCTTCCTTTGTCAAACAAAGCTTTGATGATGACTGCTTTGATGATATTCACGCTTTAATTTCGCACTGCACACACACACACTGCACACATACGCTGGACATTCGACACACTCTCTCTCCCTCTCCCTGTCTCTCTCTCTCTCTCCGTACAATTAGCCATGTGTATTCTCTGTGATCGTCAGCTGATTGGCTGAAAAAGCCGATTGGCTGACACTGTTTTCTTCACTTTTAAGTTTTAACAAAGCATTATGGGTAATGGATTGGTTCACATGGTGTAACAGCTTCCTGGTGAACCAATGTGTTTTTACAAGGAGGGTCACATTTGATTTATGGCTGCTGAATTATTCAGACTGCCCTCTATTGGACAAGTTTGACATTACAAGTAAGGTCAAATCTGATTTATGGCTGCTGGGTTCTTCAAATTGCCCTCTAGTGGATAAAGGTGTCATTACATGTAAGCTCAAATTTGATGTATGGATACTTAATTATTTCAACTGCCCTCTAGTGGACAAGTTTGACATTACAAGTAAGGTCAAATCTGATTCATGGCTGCTGGGTTCTTCAAACTGCCCTCTAGTGGACAAACATGTCGTTACATGTAAGCTCAAATTTGATGTATGGATACTTAATTATTTCAACTGCCCTCTAGTGGACAAGTTTGACATTACAAGTAAGTTCAAATCTGATTTATGGGTGCTGGATTGGTCAGACTGCCCTCTGGTGGACAAATGTGTTATTACATGTAAGGTCAAATCTGATTTATGGCTGCTAAATTCTTCAGACTGCCCTCTAGTGGAAAAAGATGTCATTACATGTAAGGTCAAATTTGACTTTTGGCTGCTGGATTCTTCAGACTGCCCTCTGGTGGATAAACATGTCATTACATGCACGCTCAAATTTGATTTATAGCTGATAAATTATTTCAACTGCCCTCTAGTGGACAAGTTTGACATTACAAGTAAGGTCAAATCTGATTTATGGCTGCTGGATTGGTCAGACTGCCCTCTGGTGGACAAATGTGTCATTACATGTAAGCTCAAATCTGATTTATGGCTGTTAAATTCTTCAGACTGCCCTCTAGTGGATAAAGGTGTCATTACATGTAAGGTCAAATTTGACTTTTGGCTGCTGGATTCTTCAGACTGCCCTCTGGTGGATAAACATGTCATTACATGCACGCTCAAATTTGATTTATAGCTGCTTAATTATTTCAACTGCCCTCTAGTGGACAAGTTTGACATCACAAGTAAGGTCAAATCTGATTTATGGCTGCTGGATTGGTCAGACTGCCCTCTGGTGGACAAATGTGTCATTACATGTAAGCTCAAATCTGATTTATGGCTGTTAAATTCTTCAGACTGCCCTCTAGTGGATAAAGGTGTCATTACATGTAAGGTCAAATTTGACTTTTGGCTGCTGGATTCTTCAGACTGCCCTCTGGTGGATAAACATGTCATTACATGCACGCTCAAATTTGATTTATGGATACTAAATTATTTCAACTGCCCTCTGGTGGACAAACATGTCATTATATGTTATGTCAAATCTGATTTATAGCTGCTTTATTATTTCAACTGCCATCTAGTGGACAAGTTTGACATTACAAGTAAGGTCAAATCTGATTTATGGCTGCTGGATTGGTCAGACTGCCCTCTGGTGGACAAATGTGTCACTACATGTAAGCTCAAATCTGATTTATGGCATGCTAAATTCTTCAGACTGCTCTCTAGTGGATAAAGGTGTCATTACATGTAAGCTCAAATCTGATTTATGGCATGCTAAATTCTTCAGACTGCTCTCTAGTGGATAAAGGTGTCATTGCATGTAAGCTCAAATTTGATGTATGGATACCTAATTATTTCAACTGCCCTCTAGTGGACAAGTTTGACATTGCAAGTAAGGTCAAATCTGATTTATGGCTGCTGGATTGGTCAGACTGCCCTCTGGTGGACAAATGTGTCATTACATGTAAGCTCAAATCTGATTTATGGCATGCTAAATTCTTGGAACTGCCCTTTAGTGGATAAAGGTGTCATTACATGTAAGCTCAAATTTAATGTATGGATACTTAATTATTTCAACTGCCCTCTAGTGGACAAGTTTGACATTACAAGTAAGGTCAAATCTGATTCATGGCTGCTTGGTTCTTCAAACTGCCCTCTAGTGGACAAACATGTCATGTTTGTCATGACATGGGTTAACCCATGCCAAACTATGTCATGTTCAAAAGTTCATTAAAAATATTCTTCAAGAGATATGCAAATATATTCAACGGATTCTTGTTCAGGGCATGCTTGACTATGACTGTGTACAATTTCAAGACATTCCAAGATACTTTTGGGGTCTTTTTTGACAAAAAAGTTAAGTCACTGCGTAAGTGCATGGTTCGCTTTCCTGATTTTCAAAAATTCATTTAAAATATTGGTTAGGCGATATGCAAATATTTTCAACGGATTCTTGTTCAGGGCGTCGTTGACTATGACTGAGTACAATTTCAAGACATGCCAACATACTTGGAATGTCCAAGTGCATGGATCGCTTTCCGGATTTTCAAAAATTAATTAAAAATATTCCTTAAGAGATATGCAAATATTTTCAACGGATTCTTGTTCAGGGTGTCGTTGACTATGACTGAGTACAATTTCAAGACATTCCAACATACTTGGAATGTCCAAGTGCATGGATCGCTTTCCGGATTTTCAAAAATTCATTAAAAATATTCCTTAAGAGATATGCAAATATTTTCAACGGATTCTTGTTCAGGGTGTCGTTGACTATGACTGAGTACAATTTCAAGACATTCCAACATACTTGGAATGTCCAAGTGCATGGATCGCTTTCCGGATTTTCAAAAATTCATTAAAAATATTCTTCAAGAGATGTGCAAATATATTCAACGGATTCTTGTTCAGGGCATGCTTGACTATGACTGTGTACAATTTCAAGACATTCCAAGATGCTTTTGGGGTCTTTTTTGACAAAAAAGTTAAGTCACTGCCTAAGTGCATCGATCGCTTTCCTGATTTTCAAAAATTCATTAAAAATATTCCTTAAGCGATATGCAAATATTTACAACGGATTCTTGTTCAGGGCGTCGTTGACTATGACTGAGTACAATTTCAAGACATTCCAACATACTTGGAATGTCCAAATGCATGGATCGCTTTCCTGATTTTCAAAAGTTCTATAAAAATATTCTTCAAGAGATATGCAAATATATTCAACGGATTCTTGTTCAGGACATGCTTGACTATGACTGTGTACAATTTCAAGACATTCCAAGATACTTTTGGGGTCTTTTTTGAATAAAAAGTTAAGTCACTGCCTAAGTGCACAGACTTTCCTCCTTTTCAAAAATTCATTAAAAATATTCCTTAAGAGATTTGCAAATATTTTTAATGGATTCTTGTTCAGGGCGTCGTTGACTATGACCGAGTACAATTTCAAGACATTCCAACATACTTGGAATGTCCAAGTGCATGGATCACTTTCCGGATTTTCAAAAATTCTATAAAAATATTCTTCAAGAGATATGCAAATATATTCAACGGATTCTTGTTCAGGGCATGCTTGACTATGACTGTGTACAATTTCAAGACATTCCAAGATACTTTTGGGGTCTTTTTTGAATAAAAAGTTAAGTCACTGCCTAAGTGCACAGACTTTCCTCATTTTCAGAAATTCATTAAAAATATTCCTTAAGAGATTTGCAAATATTTTTAATGGATTCTTGTTCAGGGCATGCTTGACTATGACTGTGTACAATTTCAAGACATTCCAACATACTTGGAATGTCCAAGTGCATGGATCGCTTTCCGGATTTTCAAAAATTCTATAAAAATATTCTTCAAGAGATATGCAAATATATTCAACGGATTCTTGTTCAGGGCATGCTTGACTATGACTGTGTACAATTTCAAGACATTCCAAGATACTTTTGGGGTCTTTTTTGAATAAAAAGTTAAGTCACTGCCTAAGTGCACAGACTTTCCTCATTTTCAGAAATTCATTAAAAATATTCCTTAAGAGATATGCAAATATATTCAACGGATTCTTGTTCAGGGCATGCTTGACTATGACTGTGTACAATTTCAAGACATTCAAAGATACTTTTGGGGTCTTTTTTGAATAAAAAGTTAAGTCACTGCCTAAGTGCACAGACTTTCCTCATTTTCAAAAATTCATTAAAAATATTCCTTAAGAGATATGCAAATATTTTCAATGGATTCTTGTTCAGGGCGTCGTTGACTATGACTGAGTACAATTTCAAGACATTCCAACATACTTGGAATGTCCAAGTGCATGGATCGCTTTCCTCATTTTCAAAAATTCATTAAAAATATTCCTTAAGAGATATGCAAATATTTTCAATTGATTCTTGTTCAGATCGTCGTTGACTATGACTGTGTACAATTTCAAGACATTCCAAGATACTTTTGGGGTCTTTTTTGACGAAAAAGTTAAGTCACTGCCTCAGTGCATGGATCGCTTTCCTGATTTTCAAAAATTCATTAAAAATATTCCTTAAGCGATATGCAAATATTTTCAACGGATTCTTGTTCAGGGCGTCGTTGACTATGACTGAGTACAATTTCAAGACATTCCAACATACTTGGAATGTCCAAGTGCATGGATCGCTTTCCTGATTTTCAAAAGTTCATTAAAAATATTCTTCAAGAGATATGCAAATATATTCAACGGATTCTTGTTCAGGGCATGCTTGACTATGACTGTGCACAATTTCAAGACATTCCAAGATACTTTTGGGGTCTTTTTTGTCAAAAAAGTTAAGTCACTGCCTAAGTGCATGGATCGCTTTCCTGATTTTCAAAAATTCATTTAAAATATCCCTGAAGCGATATGCAAATATTTTCAACGGATTCTTGTTCAGGGCGTCGTTGACTATGACTGAGTACAATTTCAAGACATTCCAAGATACTTTTGGGGTCTTTTTTGAATAAAAAGTTAAGTCACTGCCTAAGTGCACAGAAATTCCTCATTTTCAAAAATTCATTAAAAATATTCCTTAAGCGATATGCAAATATTTTCAACGGATTCTTGTTCAGGGCGTCGTTGACTATGACTGAGTACAATTTCAAGACATTCCAACATACTTGGAATGTCCAAGTGCATGGATCAATTTCCTGATTTTCAAAAGTTCATTAAAAATATTCTTCAAGAGATATGCAAATATATTCAACGGATTCTTGTTCAGGGCATGCTTGACTATGACTCTGTACAATTTCAAGACATTCCAAGATACTTTTGGGGTCTTTTTTGAATAAAAAGTTAAGTCACTGCCTAAGTGCATGGATCGCTTTCCTGATTTTCAGAAATTCTTTAAAAATATTCCTTAAACAATATGCAAATATTTTCAATGGATTCTTGTTCAGGGCGTCGTTGACTATGACTGAGTACAATTTCAAGACATTCCAACATACTTGGAATGTCCAAGTGCATGGATCGCTTTCCTGATTTTCAAAAGTTCATTAAAAATATTCTTCAAGAGATATGCAAATATATTCAACGGATTCTTGTTCAGGGCATGCTTGACTATGACTGTGTACAATTTCAAGACATTGCAAGATACTTTTGGGGTCTTTTTTGAATAAAAAGTTAAGTCACTGCCGAAGTGCACAGACTTTCCTCATTTTCAAAAATTCATTAAAAATATTCCTTAAGAGATATGCAAATATTTTCAATTGATTCTTGTTCAGGGCGTCGTTGACTATGACTGAGTACAATTTCAAGACATTCCAACATACTTGGAATGTCCAAGTGCATGGATCGCTTTTCTGATTTTCAAAAATTCATTAAAAATATTCTTCAAGAGATATGCAAATATATTCAACGGATTCTTGTTCAGGGCATGCTTGACTATGACTGTGTACAATTTCAAGACATTCCAAGATACTTTTGGGGTCTTTTTTGAATAAAAAGTTAAGTCACTGCCTAAGTGCATGGATCGCTTTCCTGATTTTCAAAAATTCATTAAAAATATTCCTTAAGCAATATGCAAATATTTTCAACGGATTCTTGTTCAGGCCATCCTTGACTATGACTGAGTACAATTTCAAAACATTCCAACATACTTGGAATGTCCAAGTGCATGGATCGCTTTCCTGATTTTCAAAAGTTCATTAAAAATATTCTTCAAGAGATATGCAAATATATTCAACAGATTCTTGTTCAGGGCATGCTTGACTATGACTGTGTACAATTTCAAGACATTCCAAGATACTTTTGGGGTCTTTTTTGAATAAAAAGTTAAGTCACTGCCTAAGTGCACAGACTTTCCTCATTTTCAAAAATTCATTAAAAATATCCCTTAAGAGATATGCAAATATTTTCAATGGATTCTTGTTCAGGGCGTTGTTGACTATGACTGAGTACAATTTCAAGACATTCAAAGATACTTTTGGGGTCTTTTTTGACGAAAAAGTTAAGTCACTGCCTAAGTGCATGGATCGCTTTCCTGATTTTCAGAAATTCTTTAAAAATATTCCTTAAACGATATGCAAATTTTTTCAACGGATTCTTGTTCAGGGCATCGTTGACTATGACTGAGTACAATTTCAAGACATTCCAACATACTTGGAATGTCCAAGTGCATGGATCGCTTTCCTGATTTTCAAAAGTTCATTAAAAATATTCTTCAAGAGATATGCAAATATATTCAACGGATTCTTGTTCAGGGCATGCTTGACTATGACTGTGTACAATTTCAAGACATTCCAAGATACTTTTGGGGTCTTTTTTGAATAAAAAGTTAAGTCACTGCCTAAGTGCACAGACTTTCCTCACTTTCAAAAATTCATTAAAAATATTCCTTAAGAGATATGCAAATATTTTCAATTGATTCTTGTTCAGGGCGTCGTTGACTATGACTGAGTACAATTTCAAGACATTCCAACATACTTGGAATGTCCAAGTGCATGGATCGCTTTTTGGATTTTCAAAAATTCATTAAAAATATTCTTCAAGAGATATGCAAATATATTCAACGGATTCTTGTTCAGGGCATGCTTGACTATGACTGTGTACAATTTCAAGACATTCCAAGATACTTTTGGGGTCTTTTTTGACAAAAAAGTTAAGTCACTGCCTAAGTGCATGGATCGCTTTTCTGATTTTCAAAATTTCATTAAAAATATTCCTTAAGCGATATGCAAATATTTTCAACGGATTCTTGTTCAGGGCGTCGTTGACTATGACTGAGTACAATTTCAAGACATTCCAACATACTTGGAATGTCCAAGTGCATGGATCGCTTTCCTCATTTTCAAAAATTCATTAAAAATATTCCTTAAGAGATATGCAAATATTTTCAATTGATTCTTGTTCAGATCGTCGTTGACTATGACTGTGTACAATTTCAAGACATTCCAAGATACTTTTGGGGTCTTTTTTGACGAAAAAGTTAAGTCACTGCCTCAGTGCATGGATCGCTTTCCTGATTTTCAAAAATTCATTAAAAATATTCCTTAAGCGATATGCAAATATTTTCAACGGATTCTTGTTCAGGGCGTCGTTGACTATGACTGAGTACAATTTCAAGACATTCCAACATACTTGGAATGTCCAAGTGCATGGATCGCTTTCCTGATTTTCAAAAGTTCATTAAAAATATTCTTCAAGAGATATGCAAATATATTCAACGGATTCTTGTTCAGGGCATGCTTGACTATGACTGTGCACAATTTCAAGACATTCCAAGATACTTTTGGGGTCTTTTTTGTCAAAAAAGTTAAGTCACTGCCTAAGTGCATGGATCGCTTTCCTGATTTTCAAAAATTCATTTAAAATATCCCTGAAGCGATATGCAAATATTTTCAACGGATTCTTGTTCAGGGCGTCGTTGACTATGACTGAGTACAATTTCAAGACATTCCAAGATACTTTTGGGGTCTTTTTTGAATAAAAAGTTAAGTCACTGCCTAAGTGCACAGAAATTCCTCATTTTCAAAAATTCATTAAAAATATTCCTTAAGCGATATGCAAATATTTTCAACGGATTCTTGTTCAGGGCGTCGTTGACTATGACTGAGTACAATTTCAAGACATTCCAACATACTTGGAATGTCCAAGTGCATGGATCAATTTCCTGATTTTCAAAAGTTCATTAAAAATATTCTTCAAGAGATATGCAAATATATTCAACGGATTCTTGTTCAGGGCATGCTTGACTATGACTCTGTACAATTTCAAGACATTCCAAGATACTTTTGGGGTCTTTTTTGAATAAAAAGTTAAGTCACTGCCTAAGTGCATGGATCGCTTTCCTGATTTTCAGAAATTCTTTAAAAATATTCCTTAAACAATATGCAAATATTTTCAATGGATTCTTGTTCAGGGCGTCGTTGACTATGACTGAGTACAATTTCAAGACATTCCAACATACTTGGAATGTCCAAGTGCATGGATCGCTTTCCTGATTTTCAAAAGTTCATTAAAAATATTCTTCAAGAGATATGCAAATATATTCAACGGATTCTTGTTCAGGGCATGCTTGACTATGACTGTGTACAATTTCAAGACATTGCAAGATACTTTTGGGGTCTTTTTTGAATAAAAAGTTAAGTCACTGCCGAAGTGCACAGACTTTCCTCATTTTCAAAAATTCATTAAAAATATTCCTTAAGAGATATGCAAATATTTTCAATTGATTCTTGTTCAGGGCGTCGTTGACTATGACTGAGTACAATTTCAAGACATTCCAACATACTTGGAATGTCCAAGTGCATGGATCGCTTTTCTGATTTTCAAAAATTCATTAAAAATATTCTTCAAGAGATATGCAAATATATTCAACGGATTCTTGTTCAGGGCATGCTTGACTATGACTGTGTACAATTTCAAGACATTCCAAGATACTTTTGGGGTCTTTTTTGAATAAAAAGTTAAGTCACTGCCTAAGTGCATGGATCGCTTTCCTGATTTTCAAAAATTCATTAAAAATATTCCTTAAGCAATATGCAAATATTTTCAACGGATTCTTGTTCAGGCCATCCTTGACTATGACTGAGTACAATTTCAAAACATTCCAACATACTTGGAATGTCCAAGTGCATGGATCGCTTTCCTGATTTTCAAAAGTTCATTAAAAATATTCTTCAAGAGATATGCAAATATATTCAACAGATTCTTGTTCAGGGCATGCTTGACTATGACTGTGTACAATTTCAAGACATTCCAAGATACTTTTGGGGTCTTTTTTGAATAAAAAGTTAAGTCACTGCCTAAGTGCACAGACTTTCCTCATTTTCAAAAATTCATTAAAAATATCCCTTAAGAGATATGCAAATATTTTCAATGGATTCTTGTTCAGGGCGTTGTTGACTATGACTGAGTACAATTTCAAGACATTCAAAGATACTTTTGGGGTCTTTTTTGACGAAAAAGTTAAGTCACTGCCTAAGTGCATGGATCGCTTTCCTGATTTTCAGAAATTCTTTAAAAATATTCCTTAAACGATATGCAAATTTTTTCAACGGATTCTTGTTCAGGGCATCGTTGACTATGACTGAGTACAATTTCAAGACATTCCAACATACTTGGAATGTCCAAGTGCATGGATCGCTTTCCTGATTTTCAAAAGTTCATTAAAAATATTCTTCAAGAGATATGCAAATATATTCAACGGATTCTTGTTCAGGGCATGCTTGACTATGACTGTGTACAATTTCAAGACATTCCAAGATACTTTTGGGGTCTTTTTTGAATAAAAAGTTAAGTCACTGCCTAAGTGCACAGACTTTCCTCACTTTCAAAAATTCATTAAAAATATTCCTTAAGAGATATGCAAATATTTTCAATTGATTCTTGTTCAGGGCGTCGTTGACTATGACTGAGTACAATTTCAAGACATTCCAACATACTTGGAATGTCCAAGTGCATGGATCGCTTTTTGGATTTTCAAAAATTCATTAAAAATATTCTTCAAGAGATATGCAAATATATTCAACGGATTCTTGTTCAGGGCATGCTTGACTATGACTGTGTACAATTTCAAGACATTCCAAGATACTTTTGGGGTCTTTTTTGACAAAAAAGTTAAGTCACTGCCTAAGTGCATGGACCGCTTTCCTGATTTTCAAAAATTCATTAAAAATATTCCTTAAGCGATATGCAAATATTTTCAACGGATTCTTGTTCAGGGCGTCGTTGACTATGACTGAGTACAATTTCAAGACATTCCAACATACTTGGAATGTCCAAGTGCATGGATCGCTTTCCGGATTTTCAAAAATTCATTAAAAATATTCTTCAAGAGATATGCAAATATATTCAACCGATTCTTGTTCAGGGCATGCTTGACTATGACTGTGTACAATTTCAAGACATTCCAAGATACTTTTGGGGTCTTTTTTGACGAAAAAGTTAAGTCACTGCCGAAGTGCATGGATCGCTTTCCTGATTTTCAAAAATTCATTAAAAATATTCCTTAAGCGATATGCAAATATTTTCAATGGATTCTTGTTCAGGGCGTCGTTGACTATGACTGAGTACAATTTCAAAACATTCCAACATACTTGGAATGTCCAAGTGCATGGATCGCTTTCCTGATTTTCAAAAGTTCATTAAAAATATTCTTCAAGAGATATGCAAATATATTCAACGGATTCTTGTTCAGGGCATGCTTGACTATGACTGTGTACAATTTCAAGACATTCCAAGATACCTTTGGGGTCTTTTTTGAATAAAAAGTTAAGTCACTGCCTAAGTGCACAGACTTTCATCATTTTCAAAAATTCTTTAAAAATATTCCTTAAACGATATGCAAATATTTTCAATGGATTCTTGTTCAGGGCGTCGTTGACTATGACTGAGTACAATTTCAAGACATTCCAACATACTTGGAATGTCCAAGTGCATGGATCGCTTTCCTGATTTTCAAAAGTTCATTAAAAATATTCTTCAAGAGATATGCAAATATATTCAACGGATTCTTGTTCAGGGCAAGCTTGACTATGACTGTGTACAATTTCAAGACATTCCAAGATACTTTTGGGGTCTTTTTTGAATAAAAAGTTAAGTCACTGCCTAAGTGCACAGACTTTCATCATTTTCAAAAATTCATTAAAAATATTCCTTAAGCGATATGCAAATATTTTCAATGGATTCTTGTTCAGGGCGTCGTTGACTATGACCGAGTACAATTTCAAGACATTCCAACATACTTGGAATGTCCAAGTGCATGGATCAATTTCCTGATTTTCAAAAGTTCATTCAAAATATTCTTCAAGAGATATGCAAATATATTCAACGGATTCTTGTTCAGGGCATGCTTGACTATGACTGTGTACAATTTCAAGACATTCCAAGATACTTTTGGGGTCTTTTTTGAATAAAAAGTTAAGTCACTGCCTAAATGCATGGATCGCTTTCCTGATTTTCAAAAATTCATTAAAAATATTCCTTAAGCGATATGCAAATATTTTCAACGGATTCTTGTTCAGGGCGTCGTTGACTATGACTGAGTACAATTTCAAGACATTCCAACATACTTGGAATGTCCAAGTGCATGGATCGCTTTCCGGATTTTCAAAAATTCATTAAAAATATTCTTCAAGAGATATGCAAATATATTCAACGGATTCTTGTTCAGGGCATGCTTGACTATGACTGTGTACAATTTCAAGACATTCCAAGATACTTTTGGGGTCTTTTTTGACGAAAAAGTTAAATCACTGCCTAAGTGCATGGATCGCTTTCCTGATTTTCAGAAATTCTTAAAAAAAATTCCTTAAACGATATGCAAATATTTTCAACGGATTCTTGTTCAGGGCGTTGTTGACTATGACTGAGTACAATTTCAAGACATTCTAACATACTTGGAATGTCCAAGTGCATGGATCGCTTTCCTGATTTTCAAAAGTTCATTAAAAATATTCTTCAAGAGATATGCAAATATATTCAACGGATTCTTGTTCAGGGCATGCTTGACTATGACTGTGTACAATTTCAAGACATTCCAAGATACTTTTGGGGTCTTTTTTGACGAAAAAGTTAAGTCACTGCCTAAGTGCATGGATCACTTTCCTGATTTTCAAAAATTCATTAAAAATATTCCTTAAGCGATATGCAAATATTTTCAACGGATTCTTGTTCAGGGCGTCGTTGACTATGACTGAGTACAATTTCAAGACATTCCAACATACTTGGAATGTCCAAGTGCATGGATCGCTTTCCTGATTTTCAAAAGTTCATTAAAAATATTCTTCAAGAGATATGCAAATATATTCAACGGATTCTTGTTCAGGGCATGCTTGACTATGACTGTGTACAATTTCAAGACATTCCAAGATACTTTTGGGGTCTTTTTTGAATAAAAAGTTAAGTCACTGCCTAAGTGCACAGACTTTCCTCATTTTCAAAAATTCATTAAAAATATTCCTTAAGAGATATGCAAATATTTTCAATTGATTCTTGTTCAGGGCGTCGTTGACTATGACTGAGTACAATTTAAAGACATTCCAACATACTTGGAATGTCCAAGTGCATGGATCGCTTTTCGGATTTTCAAAAATTCATTAAAAATATTCTTCAAGAGATATGCAAATATATTCAACGGATTCTTGTTCAGGGCATGCTTGACTATGACTGTGTACAATTTCAAGACATTCCAAGATACTTTTGGGGTCTTTTTTGACAAAAAAGTTAAGTCACTGCCTAAGTGCATGGATCGCTTTCCTGATTTTCAAAAATTCATTAAAAATATTCCTTAAGCGATATGCCAATATTTTCAACGGATTCTTGTTCAGGGCGTCGTTGACTATGACTGAGTACAATTTAAAGACATTCCAACATACTTGGAATGTCCAAGTGCATGGATCGCTTTTCGGATTTTCAAAAATTCATTAAAAATATTCTTCAAGAGATATGCAAATATATTCAACGGATTCTTGTTCAGGGCATGCTTGACTATGACTGTGTACAATTTCAAGACATTCCAAGATACTTTTGGGGTCTTTTTTGACAAAAAAGTTAAGTCACTGCCTAAGTGCATGGATCGCTTTCCTGATTTTCAAAAATTCATTAAAAATATTCCTTAAGCGATATGCAAATATTTTCAACGGATTCTTGTTCAGGGCGTCGTTGACTATGACTGAGTACAATTTCAAGACATTCCAACATACTTGGAATGTCCAAGTGCATGGATCGCTTTCCTGATTTTCAAAAGTTCATTAAAAATATTCTTCAAGAGATATGCAAATATATTCAACGGATTCTTGTTCAGGGCATGCTTGACTATGACTGTGTACAATTTCAAGACATTCCAAGATACCTTTGGGGTCTTTTTTGAATAAAAAGTTAAGTCACTGCCTAAGTGCACAGACTTTTATCATTTTCAAAAATTCATTAAAAATATTCCTTAAGAGATATGCAAATATTTTCAATGGATTCTTGTTCAGGGCGTCGTTGACTATGACCGAGTACAATTTCAAGACATTCCAACATACTTGGAATGTCCAAGTGCATGGATCGCTTTCCGGATTTTCAAAAATTCATTAAAAATATTCTTCAAGAGATATGCAAATATATTCAACGGATTCTTGTTCAGGGCATTCTTGACTATGACTGTGTACAATTTCAAGACATTCCAAGATACTTTTGGGGTCTTTTTTGACGAAAAAGTTAAGTCACTGCCTAAGTGCATGGATCGCTTTCCTGATTTTCAGAAATTCTTTAAAAATATTCCTTAAACGATATGCAAATATTTTCAACGGATTCTTGTTCAGGGCGTCGTTGACTATGACTGAGTACAATTTCAAGACATTCCAACATACTTGGAATGTCCAAGTGCATGGATCGCTTTTCGGATTTTCAAAAATTCATTAAAAATATTCTTCAAGAGATATGCAAATATATTCAACGGATTCTTGTTCAGGGCATGCTTGACTATGACTGTGTACAATTTCAAGACATTCCAAGATACTTTTGGGGTCTTTTTTGACAAAAAAGTTAAGTCACTGCCTAAGTGCATGGATCGCTTTCCTGATTTTCAAAAATTCATTAAAAATATTCCTTAAGCGACATGCAAATATTTTCAACGGATTCTTGTTCAGGGCGTCGTTGACTATGACTGAGTACAATTTCAAGACATTCCAACATACTTGGAATGTCCAAGTGCATGGATCGCTTTCCTGATTTTCAAAAGTTCATTAAAAATATTCTTCAAGAGATATGCAAATATATTCAACGGATTCTTGTTCAGGGCATGCTTGACTATGACTGTGTACAATTTCAAGACATTCCAAGATACCTTTGGGGTCTTTTTTGAATAAAAAGTTAAGTCACTGCCTAAGTGCACAGACTTTCATCATTTTCAAAAATTCATTAAAAATATTCCTTAAGAGATATGCAAATATTTTCAATGGATTCTTGTTCAGGGCGTCGTTGACTATGACCGAGTACAATTTCAAGACATTCCAACATACTTGGAATGTCCAAGTGCATGGATCGCTTTCCGGATTTTCAAAAATTCATTTAAAATATTCTTCAAGAGATATGCAAATATATTCAACGGATTCTTGTTCAGGGCATTCTTGACTATGACTGTGTACAATTTCAAGACATTCCAAGATACTTTTGGGGTCTTTTTTGACGAAAAAGTTAAGTCACTGCCTAAGTGCATGGATCGCTTTCCTGATTTTCAGAAATTCTTTAAAAATATTCCTTAAACGATATGCAAATATTTTCAACGGATTCTTGTTCAGGGCGTCGTTGACTATGACTGAGTACAATTTCAAGACATTCCAACATACTTGGAATGTCCAAGTGCATGGATCGCTTTCCTGATTTTCAAAAGTTCATTAAAAATATTCTTCAAGAGATATGCAAATATATTCAACGGATTCTTGTTCAGGGCATGCTTGACTATGACTGTGTACAATTTCAAGACATTCCAAGATACCTTTGTGGTCTTTTTTGAATAAAAAGTTAAGTCACTGCCTAAGTGCACAGACTTTCATC